>NW_021703767.1:54794064-54849158 GCF_005190385.1 Monodon monoceros
CAAAACAAAACTAACAAATAAATTAATTAATTAAAAAAAAAGAATCCTCAACAATCTCTCCTTTTATTTAGTATAAAAAAGTTTATACATTCTAAAACATACAGCTGTTTTCTTTTTAACTAGTTAATAATCTAAACTTTTCATTAGTTCATATGATTTCTACCCTCTTTTATTGCCCCCCAAATAATTCCAAATTTATTTTAAAAATACAGCAGTATTCACTGTATTTTCTCATTTTTGGAGTTACCAATGCATTTCTTTGGTCCTAAACAGTAAGAATTAACCAAAAGCATTTTCCTGGCATAGGCTAACAACAATAAGGTTGACTTACCAACACATTTCATATAAACTAATCCAAGTAATTCTGCTAGAGCTATAATACCCAAACCTGAAATCAGAAGAGGACCATGTACTGGGGTACACTCTGAAAAAACAAATGAAATTCTATATTAGAAATTCACATGAAATAATTGAACTTTTAAAAAAGAACTAGCAATAACAGTAATAATATTCAGTTTTAAGGAGATTCTTTTTCTAATTATCAAGAAACAAAAATTATCTACATATGTTCATCACTATTAAGTCAGTCAGTGAAATGACTCCCAATTACTAAAAGAAAAAAGCCTTTGTCTGTATAATATGTACCTTATCACACCAAGACTAATGGAAAATAGTGTGTAAAGCTAAGGCTCCAACCAACTGGATGGAGCCTGGTTATTTTAAAAGCTCTCCCACAAATACAGGCATAGCAGTTTGACTGCTGGAACAATCAGCCCACAAGCCATATACAGCCAATATTCTTATGGCAATGTGGAAAGCACTATTCTCAGTGGGGTGAAAATGAGAGTTCTAAAAGAAAGCTCACAGCACCAAATGGCTGGCAAGGATGTGGAGCGACAGGAATTTTCATCCACTGCTGGTGGTAACGCAAAATGGTACAGCCACCTTGGAAGACACTTTGGCAATTTGTTAAAAAACTAAATATATTCTTAACGTACAACCCAGCAAATGCAATCCTTGGTATTGACCCAAATTGAGTTGAAACTTATGTCCACACAAAAAAATGCACATGGATGTCTAGAGCAACTTATTCTTAATTGCCCCAAACCAGAAGCAACCAAGCTGTCCCTCAATAGGTGAATGGATAAACAAACTGTGGTACATACATACAATGGAATGTTATTCAGCGCTAAAAAGAAAAGAGCTATCAAGCCACAAAACGACACGGTTACTAAGTAAAAGAAGCCAATCTGAAAAGGCAAAATACTGTATGATTCCAACTATAAGACATTCTGGAAAACGCAAAACTACGAAGACAGTAAAAAGAACAGTGGTTGCTAGGGGTTTAGGGGGAGGGAGGATGAACAGGCAGAGCACAGAGGATTTTTAGGGCAGTGAAAGTTTATTGTATGATATTATATCTATGACTATGATCCACGCCATTATACATTTATCAAAATCGTAGCATGTACAACACTAAGAATGAACCCTAATGTAAACTATGGATTCTGGGTGGTAATATGGCAATGCTGGTTCAACAACTGTAACACATTTACCACTCGGCTGGGGGATAGCAGAGGAGGCTGTTATGTGGGGTATATGGGAACTCTCTGTACTTTCTACTCAATTTTGCTGTGAGCCTAAAACTGCTCTAAAAAATAAAGTCTATATATTAAAAAAAAGAAGAAGAAAGAAAAAGAAACAGAAAGAAGAACTCTAAGAGAAATCCCTGGCAAGACAAAATGAGACTAGAGAAGGATGAGACTTTTACCTGAGACACAGAGGCTGAATCCAACCACAGAGAGCACGTGGCCCAGTACTTGAAGGATCAATATGGCAATGGTGAAGAAGGACATCCCCACAGCTGAAGAGAGGAAAAGTGGGTTCAGAGTGTTTAAAAAGCAATCACTCCTACTTGTATTCTGTGCAATCAAGAATAATATTCTATGACCAAAGACTGCCTCTGGAGTTCCTTGTCAGATGGTAGATTCTTTTCCAGTGATTTAAACCATGCCTTTCCATATAAGCGGTCAGCTCCATCCAGATACACACATTCTAATCTTTAATTTTCACAGTGAGCTGAGGTGGACTGGCAGTTTTTACCCCGAATCTTAAAACAGTGCTGCTTTTACCACCCTTGTGCATTTTACCACGTGAATGGCTATTATGCCTGGCTTTGCCACACGCACACAGAATTGCTCTGGTGGAGAGAACCGTTACACAAACATGCCACTGTAAGCGTCCGAACCTCTATCCGTGTGCCTAGATCTGTGATTTTATAACAAATCAATACCCCTCCAGTGTACAGCAAGCCAGAGGTAGGCTCTAAGGCTGAGAGTTAAACATGTAAACAGAAAAAAATAGACTCTAATGATATAAAAAATACATTAATGATTTACTCCCAAAATGCAGTGAAAATGACATCAATTATAGTTGGATATCTACATCATTTTTTAAAACTACAATGTAAAGATTTGCCAGTAACAAAAAGAAATAAATAAATCTATTACTTGTTATTTATAATCCTGTTTTGTAGAATTTTAAACAGAGAGGCTTAGCAAAAGAAGAGAAAGGGCATGTTTAATATCTACTTACAGTTTCAAAAAACTGAAATAAAAATATGAAGATAATCATTAAGAAATTATGTAGCATAATTTTAAAAACCACTGATATCAAGTGTATATGAAAATCATTTTTTACAAGATAACTGAATGCCTTGAAAACCGAAGTTAACCTTAAAATTAATCCATATGGGGAAAATATCACTAAGAATAGCCTGGGAAATCTTTTAATAAACCAACTTCTATTGAGTTGTTAAAAAAAATCATACAAGAATATTTTAACCAAAACTGCTGCTTTATAAATGAAAAAGGTGGGCAAAATCATGCTATAACAAATACTCACCTATCATAAACACACAGTACTGAAGTAATATTAATATTGCTGTAGGAATTACAATTAAACCAAGTCCACAAGCATTCTTTGTTGAATATTCACCTGTTAAAAATTAAAAATACTAATTAATATTTTCCTACATACTTCCTATTCTTATGGGATGTTAAAGTATTTAATTTATTAAATGTATTAATTTCAATACTACTCTTATAAACTACAAAAGGTTTAAAAATATATATTTCCCCAAAAACTTCACATAAAATAAATGACTTTTTTTTGATTATTCAAGACCAAACTTAAGACATTTAAATGTCAACATATAAGTCTCAACACGTCAAACCTTGAATTGGCTCTACCCCCTTCTTACCTACCTTACATAATTCCAGTGAGAAACTCTGGAATCTCTTACCATTCCCTTCATTTGCTATATTCAACCTGTCCCAAAGTCAAAGCAGTTGTTCTTTCAAGTTGTCTTCTGATTCATATCCTTCCTCCCCATGTCTTTACTAACTCCAGTTGCAAACAGAGGTGCCAAATTTATGTTCCTAAACATTACACCTATACTGTATTCTGCTCAAAAAACAACAAAGGCTTTCTACAGTTTACACTTGTGAGTCCCAGCCTGTCTCTGCTGCTCTTTCCATGTGCTGCAGACCCTTATTTCCCACTCACACTGCCATCCTTCACAGGCAACTGCAATTTCAGATAGATTTGCTTCCCACATTTGTTCCCACTTCCAGGTATTGGCCAATGAAGTGTGCCTCTGGAGTGCGTTGAGTGGTGGCCCTAAAGGTATGTCCACCTCCAAATCCCCCGAATCTGTGAATATTAACTTATATAGTAAAAGGTATGATTAAGCTAAGGATCTGAAAGAAGGAGCTTACCCCGGATTATCCAGGTGGGTCCTGAATCCAATGACAGGTATTTTTGTAACAGAGAGACAGAGGGAAATTAAGTGGAGACATGGAGCGGAGGAGGAGACAATGTGACCACGGAGGAAATCAGAGTTATGCTGCCACAAGCCAAGGAGCTGCACAGATTGCCAGATACACCAGAAGGTAGAAGAGGCAAGGAATGGATTCTCCCCTAGAGTGTCCGAGGGTGTATGGCCCCGATAACATCTTTATTTCAGATTTATGGCCTCCAGAACTGTGAGAGAATTTCTATTGTTTTAAAATACCCAGTTTGTGATAATTTGTTACAGCAGCCCTAGGAAACTAATATGCACCTCCCCAGAAATGCCCTCAACTTTATCAATCTTGCTTTCCCTCATAATAAATTTATATCTTACCTGGGATGAAAAGTATGGCTCCAACAATGACAACGATAGTGAGCACTAGTCCAGTAACTAATAGAAAAATGGTTTTCTCCTTCGTATAACTGGATTTATATTTAAGCGCTTAAAAAAAAAAACACAAAGAATTACATGAACTCAATCACAAGAAGTAAAGCCATTTCTGTAACTTACAAGGTGCAAAGATTAAACTGATAACTTACTACAATTGAATAACCTTTGAGGAACAAGTCCTTCACATCATGTCAAGCCGTGTCAAATCTTTTTCACAATATGTCAGTGGCTAAGTGGTGTCATGGCAGTATAAATATGGATGCTGAATTTATAGATGACACTTTATGAAGTTATATATATCAGGCTTCTTTTTTTTTTTTTTTGCGGTACGTGGGCCTCTCAGTGCTGTGGCCTCTCCCGTTGCGGAGCACAGGCTCTGGACGCACAGGCTTAGCGGCCATGGCTCACGGGCCCAGCCGCTCCGCGGCATGTGGGATCTTCCTGGACCGGGGCACGAACCCGCGTCCCCTGCATCGGCAGGCGGACTCTCAACCACTGCGCCACCACGGAAGCCCTATCAGCCTTTCTTAATCGTGGCATTATTAATATTTTGGGTCAGATAAGTTGTTGTTGTTAGGGACTGCTCTGTGCATTACAGAATGTTTAGTACCATCCCTGGCCTCTGCACACTACATGCCAGTAACAGCCTCCAAGCTGCGTCAATCAAAAATATCTCCCGACATTGTCAAATGTCCCCTGAGAAGCAGAACTGCCTCAGGTTTACAACTAATATACACATTGCTGATGAGAAATAACTGGCTAATTAGTAATAGCGACAAAAACAGAACTTTCTTCCACGTTACATAAAATTAGTAAACATCTGGAAATCTAGACATTTTGTTTTGAAAAAGTAGAGTAAACATTGGACAAATCACACCCTCTTGAAATCCTGAGGTGGGGGGAAATGCTTTAATTGTTCAAGTAAAATAATTTCATAAAAATAAATTACAAATAGGCCTTAACGTATGTGTTACGCTTTTGTCAAGTATCCAGCTTCCCTAAAAGAATAATGTAATGCAGAAGCCTAAAAATGTTATATTTTTATCATATATTCACCTTTTGGGTTTTGTTTTGGTTAATATTAAAACTAATTTTTCACCAAGAAAGTTGTTAAAAGCAACCTAAAAGCAGACTGAGTAGCAGAGATAAATAGAGTGCATGATGAAATTCTGCTGTTCCCTCTACACACGGTACTCTCCATGCCATTTATCAATGGGCGATGGTCCTGAGGGGGAAATTTTAAATAATTTTATGTTTAGCATTTAATTTGCATCCACTAAAATGATAAACAGATCAATTATAGTAAAAACAACAAATAAACTCCTAAATGACCATGACAAAATCTATGTTTAAGGTATTATAACCTAGGGTTAGATTATAACCTGTGGTTAAGGTATTTAAAGTATAATACAGGCACTTGAATTTAAAATCTCTACTCATACTTTAGATTGTAACCTCAACTTCTTCCTCTTTAGAGGGAGATGGAGGGCCAATCAGTAATCAGTCCTGAAGGTAAGTGAAATCCACATTAATCATAAAAGAGTGAGAAACAATACAGCAAGCTCCCCAAACTTTCATTTGATCCATCCAGCCTCGAAATTTATGTGACTATGACTCAGTCATGTCCCTGCCTTCATACAGGGCAAAGATTTGGGGCTTCCCTATTTTCTAGGGTCAAACACTGGCTAGGATGAAATTCAGTGTAGAGGTCACAAAAGGCATAGACATAGAAAAAGAAACTTTCTCTAGACATGTGTCCATTTTAATCCCATGTTTCCATTTTAATCCCATGTATACTATTATTTAAAGAGAGTCCGAAAGTTCTGCAAAAGGGTTATAAAATAGAAGCTGTTTCAAATGTACTTCACAATCAATCAAACATTCATAAGAGACTCTTCTAGGTTTAATTCAGTACATAAAAGAGCTACAAAGATCAAGCAACAAGAATTCACCTTAGAGTCCAGTATAAATTCATACAAAAAGTCTGACTTACACCATGCTTAAGAAAAATAAGAGTTTGAACCTCATATAAAATTCAATCTCTTCAGGCTTACAAGAGCTGTAGGAGAAAAATAATATCAACAATACAAACAAAAATAAAGTGCCACAAAATGCTATTATTGACAGGGTTGTTATCATAGAATGGTCTTTTCAAAACCTTTTGGAGGTAGCTTTTATTCCTGTTGATTGGTTCAACTACTAATTTTCAAGGCTACCTAACCTCTTCCTCAAAATTAAGCAGCAATTTCTAACAAATATACTAATGGGGTCTACTTAAGTAACCACAGGCAATGAAAGGTTATCTTCATGTTTTCTTTTGTAAACCTTTAAAAAGGGTTTCTTTTCACTCATTTTCTTTGCTTACAATGGCCACATTTTAGCAGGTCCCATAGCAAGTTTGGAGAAAGTATCTTGTTGCTAGGTTCAGATGTCATGTTTCCAGCTAGCTAAATGGTCAGGAATCTGATATAGATGCCACAAAACCCACTAACCTTAAGGATTTTTTTTGTGTGTGTGATCTGTTCTTGTCCTTTAATAAGTGGATTTGTTCTTATTTGTCAAACCTATCAAAACTTTAAATGTAACAATGAAAATAAATTCAAGTAATCCCCTGAACATTTAGCATTAAGATAATTTAATGTGTTCTTAACTGCAGGCTCTTATCAAACTTCCTGGTATGATTTTCTGGCAAAAATCCCCATGCTTTCAACGATAGACCTTAGCTAAAAGTACTGAAATCAATGCACAAAATAAAATAGGGGAAATACAGTATTTACATTTTTTAAAGACTTTTTTTTAAGCGCAGTTTCAGATTTACAACAAAATTGAGAGGGAGGTACAGAGAATTACCATATACTCCCTTCCCCCACATATGCATAGCCTTCCTAATTATCAACTTCACTCACAAGAATGATACATTTTTTTTTTTTTTTTTTACTAAGGATGAACCTGCATTGACCCATCATAATCACCCAAAGTCCATAGTTTACATTATGGTTCACCCTTGGTGCTGTACATTCTATGGGTTTGGACAAATTTATAATGCCATATATCCAATATTATATATTATACAAAGTATCTTCACTGCCTAAAAATCCTTTGTGCTCTGCCTGTGCATCTCTCCTCCCCACCACCCACTCCTAGGAACCACTGACCTTTTTTTTTTTTTTTAACATCTTTATTGGAGTATAATTGCTTTACAATGGTGTGTTAGTTTCTGCTTTATAACAAAGTGAATCAGTTATACATATACATATGTTCCCATATCTCTTCCCTCTTGCATCTCCCTCCCTCCCACCCTCCCTATCCCACCCCTCTAGGTGGTCACAAAGCACCGAGCTGATCTCCCTGGGCTATGCAGCTGCTTCCCACTAGCTATCTATTCTACGTTTGGTAGTGTATATATGTCCATGCCACTCTCTCACTTTGTCACAGCTTACCCTTCCCCCTCCCCATATCCTCAAGTCCATTCTCTAGTAGGTCTGTGTCTTTAATTGTCTGCATAGTTTTGCCTTTTCCATAATGCTTTATAGATGGAATCATATAGTATGTAGCCTTTTCAGATTGGCTTCTTTTACTTAGGAATATGTATTTAAGGTTCCTCCATGTCTTTTCATGATTGACAGCTCATTTGTTTTCAGTGATGAATAATATTCCATTGTCGGGATGTACCACCCAGTGTATCCATTATCCTATTGAAGAATATCCTGGTTGCTTCCAAGTTTTGGCAATGATGAAGAAAGCAGCTATAAACATCCATGTGTAGGTTTCTGTGTGGACTTAAGTTTTCAACTCCATTTGGGTAAATACCAAGGAGCACGATTACTGGATCATATGGAAAGAGTACATTTAGTTTTACATGAAACCACCAAACTGTCTTACAAAGAGGCTGTACCATTTTGCACTCCCGCCAGCAATGTATGAGAGTTCCTGTTGCTCCACATTCTGACCAACATTGGGTATGGTTGGTACTTACATTTTTAATAGATACTTATAAACTTAGTGCTGCCTGACACGGGAATACCAAATATATGGGGAGACAATGTCAAGTTTTTTCAACAAATTAGGAATTCTAAAAGTTTCCCTTTTATACCGTCTATAAAGTAATTAAATCTAGCCAGCTTCTTCTCAGAGATGAGATAGGTTGTTCATTTGCTTGCTCTATAAATACTTACTGTGTGCCCACCATGTACTGGGCCCTTTTATTAGCCCAAATTGAGGTAGGAGTAGAGGTTACTTTATTCAGTAACAGTTGATCGAGCACCTACTATGTGACAATCACTATTCTAAGTGCTGACAGTGAACAAGACAAGTAATTCTGCCTCAGCGCTCCTGACATTCTAATATGGGAATGAGTGTGTGTGTTGGTGGGGAATGTGTCATGGGAAGTGTTACTCCCAGATCTTCTCCTCCAGTTAAATAAAAGGTGTGGGTCTACCCTAGCCTAAGAAAGCCCTATTATGTATTTAATCTTTCAGATTCATGCGAACAGAGAAATGACATGTCCCTCTAGCCACCTGAAGAAACGTGGCGAATACTATGAATAGATACTCCATTAAGGTTTTCTTGTCTCCTTGTCACTGACATAAAGCACATACGAGAGAGAATGCAGGCTGTGGCAGAAGAAGTCTAGTGAAATTACCAGGCTCAACTTGGAGATCAAATAAAACTATCATCTTAGTTTTAATGACACCCCAAAGATGGTATTCAATAAGCCCACATAGATCCATACAGGCTGAAGTCCACCTAACAAAACCCTAAAATCCATGAACTCAATGCCTGTTATAATGCATGACATTTAAATGATCCCTTACCAAGTGATTAGTGAGTTAGTGGCAAACAGGAAGGTTAAACAGTGAGGTAAAATGCACATCAAATAAGGAAAAAATCGGGGCTTCCCTGGTGGCGCAGTGGTTGAGAGTCTGCCTGCCAATGCAGGGGACACGGGTTCGTGCCCCGGTCCGGGAGGATCCCACATGCTGCGGAGCGGCTGGGCCGGTGAGCCATGGCCACTGAGCCTGCGCGTCTGGAGCCTGTGCTCCGCAACGGAAGAGGCCACAACAGTGAGAGGCCCGCCTACCACAAAAAAAAAAAAAAAAAAAAAGGAAAAATCATAAAGGGAGACACGTTTGATTTTATTATTACAGTGCTATCTTCTGATAACTCTCGGAAAGTAATTTTAGAATGTTTTTGGTTTCTGGTGAGCTGCACATCAATATTGTCTCCAATGCAGGATAAAGCACATCTCATAAGTTTTAAAATAAAATTACAATTTCAAATTTTTTATTAAATTAAATTAAAATTACTATTTTAAAAATATTTAACACACATTAAAAAAACAGTGAAGGCTTTGTGAAACTGGTGCTGGATAAAAATGAATATTAATGCCAATAATAAACTGATTACTTGCCAGAAGGAGAGTAAAATAATTTTATAATGGACTCCATATACTATCCAACTTGTTTCGATGAAATAATTTTGTCAAAATGAAGACTGACTAGAAATCGCATTCCCAGTCTACAGGACCCGGCAATAAAAGAGCCCAATCTTTATGAAGCCTGGGCTTTGAAGTACTTTGAATATAAAAGATAAAAGAAGATGATGCCTAACACACTAACTTCCTTTCCTTGGTTCCAAACATTCCTGGTCTTGTGCATGGTGCCACACCTTCAGAATATATGCAGGAAGTTGGGACGTTTGAATTGGGAAAGGGTCAAAGGAATAGCAACTGTATTTCTACAAAAGAGTATACTGCTAAGCTATAGTTTTGTTCAGTTCCTTCCACAATAAAATCAGTGTATAAAAACACGATTTAATAACAGAATTTGATAATTATGTGGACAGGACCAAGGGAAAGCAATGGGAGTCCAAGATTATTTAATAGAATTCTTTGTAATAATATCTATCATGATGATACTTTACCTTTGCGGACAGAAATTTCCTGGTGCAGTTAGTATACGTCTTTACTTCGGTCAGAATGATTTTTCTAATCTACAATGAAATTCTGTTCCACTACTTCTTTTAAATGTGTTTTCATGGCCTAATCACGTTCAATATTAAGCTACTCCTCAAGATTGCACTCAAGGACTTAGTAGGATCTCAAGGCTGTTGTGATGGAGAATTTTTTTCCTTGAATTTTCCAACAATGATTTCTATAGAGACCCCTAACCAATTTCTGTAGAGACCCTTGTGCAGTAACCAAAATCCTTGTGGAAGGAATAATCTTGAGCAGGGACTAGAAAGTTAGAAAACGAAATGAAAGATGCCTAGAATGCACAAATTTGAAATAAATGACAGCTGTCCTCTCCTTGCCCGGTTCTGACATGCATGAATTTCAGTTACCATCATTTAGTTAAATAACACAAGTCCCCCCAAAACAGAGTTCACAATATATTAACTGCGTAATTGCATAAAGTGTAAACTTCTCTGATATCTCTTCAATTCACAAATCACTACATAAATAACAGATATGCATCATGATCAGTGACCACTCATGTTACCCTTTTCAAAGACTGCTGGTGACTGGTCACTGCACATCTGTTATTCAATTCACGCACAGACAGCAAAGCATATGTTGTGTTACCTCCTGTCTCCCAGTCATAAGCCACTGCAACATTTTACAATGGATAATCAAAACAGGAAACAGGGCAATAAAGGTGAGGGAGCAAAGAGACGAGATGTGATAATGCTGGAAGCGAAATTCGAATAGAAGGTAACTGGGGTTACAGAATAGCTGACTGTGGAATGTCAACACTACTGCCGTTCAAGAGAGTCTAGATATGCAGCCAGAAGAACTTAGTAAAAGTGAACTTATTGGCATACATGAGGACAATGAGGCGGCTGTGACAAAGAATAAAGATGTCCCAGAGGATGTGACTCTGGCAGAAAAACTTCACATGAAAGGAATTCTTTGCGATGGATAGTTCATGACATTGAAAGTGATGGAAGCTGATTCGATCTTAGAAAGGAGTATGACAATTCACCAAGGCATAGACAAGATGCTTGCTCTGTATTCAGTTATATGAGAAGAAGAGGCAAGCATTTTTCAAACTACCCTTGATAAAATTCTTCAATTCTCAATGTTTTTTATGTTTTAATTTATCATGTACTAAATATTAGTTTTACTATTTTTTTCATTTCCTAATACATTTATTACTGACAGTAAGAGAGGTTTTAATGTTTTGACAAAAAGTTTAAAGGTCACGGAACTATAGTAAATTTTGGCATTTATTATTAGATCGTTTTGCAGAGTTTCAGCTTATATGGTCATGTTTATAGTCCCGCAGTTCTGTGTAAAGCAGGGATTCACTGAATAATACAACAGTTCTAAAGAAGAAAAAATAAGAATAGATACTCCTATCTCAAAGAATTTCAACATGTTATCCAGTTATTTTTTTAACATCTTTATTGGAGTATAATTGCTTTACAATGGTGTGTTAGTTTCTGCTGTATAACAAAGTGAATCAGCTATATGTATACATATATCCCCATATCCCCTCCCTCTTGCATCTCCCTCCCACCCTCCCTATCCACCCCTCTAGGTTGTCTCAAAGCACCGAGCTGATCTCCCTGTGCTATACAGCTGCTTCCCACTAGCTATCTATCTTATATTTGGTAGTGTATATATGTCCATGCCACTCTCTCACTTCGTCCCAGCTTCCCCTTCCCCTTCCCTGATGTTATCCAGTTCTTGATATGAAGTTGAACCTTAATCCTATAAAAACTACAGGGTTGATGGGCAGCAATTGAAATCATTCATCAAACATCTAAATGATAGAAAATACCTGTTATATTGTCAAAGAGTAAGGAAGGACAACCCTGAAAATCAGCCAGGAACATAATTGTCAGTGCAGTGGAAAACTGAGTTGGTACAGTTTTCAGAACAAAAACAAAATACCTGAAATGTAATACTATTAAGAAAATTGTTACTTTGGTTAAGGCTCAGTGTTTGATTCTAGGATTCTCTGAGCTGTTTGCTAAGCGTAAGATTCTGCTTAAAAGCTTGTAAGTTAAAGTTAAAGGCAAAGGTATTTAGGAACATTTTCCTGTGAGAGACCTTTGTCTTCAAAATGTGGTCTAAGGCTCACCACATTTGGGACCCCTTGGCTTGGCTTCCAGAGTTTAGAAGTCTTCTCAAGGCTTCTTTCTCAGTAGGATCGATGGCATCCTGAGATACAGTTCAAGATACAGTTCTGGTATAAAGAAACTCTTTCTCCTCAAAGTGAAAGCATAATCTGCTGTCATAACTGGATTTTTAGCTGACAGAAGGTTTAGGTTTTATCTTGGATCACCAAAAAGAATGACACTCAGAGCTAGAAAAACCAGAGAGAAACCCCCTGAGGTCAAGTACAGAAAAAGTTAAAAGGAACTAGAAACTTAGAAAGTCATGGGTCTGAGTTACTATTAATACTTTAGAGCGTGTAAAGACTTGATTCAAGTCTTTTTCTATTGTTTTTTTTTTTTTTTTTTTTTGTGGTATGCGGGCCTCTCACTGTTGTGGCCTCTCCCGTTGTGGAGCACAGGCTCCGGACGCGCAGGCTCAGGGGCCATGGCTCATGGGCCCAGCCGCTCTGCAGCACGTGGGATCTTCCCGGACCAGGGCACGAACCTGTGTCCCCTGCATCGGCAGGCGGACTCTCAACCACTGCGCCACCAGGGAAGCCCCAAGTCTTTTTCTTGATATAAAAAATGCAAAACCAAGGAGCAAGTGGGGAAAAAGGGGGCTTTCCTGTTGGTGGAATCCCCAGGCCATAAACAGGAGGCCTCCTACAAAGCGTACCAAGGGAGAAGTAGATTTAGATTCATATCTATCCTGAAGATGTGGCAGAAGGCACAGAGCAGTGCTACAAAGCCAGGGGCAATTTACATTTCACTTCATCTCTAGCATACCGCCCAGTGCCTAGTAATCAGTAGGTACCCTGTCAAAAGACATTTATTGAATAAATAAAGTGGGTCCACATTCTACTCTATAAACAACAGTTTCTTTTACTCAGTGTGTATATCCAGATATAGGTTCACCCTTCTTGAGAAAAGAAAACAAAAACACATTCGAAATAATTTCAAGACAGGGAGGCACTATAATGTAGTGGTAAATAGCACTGTTTCAAATCCCAGTACTACCAAGAAACAGTTGGGTGATGGTGGGCAAACTGCCTAACCAATCTGTGCCTCTGTCTCTTGTCTATAAAATGGGAATGATAACAACAGTATCTATCCCCATAGAGTTCCTGAAAGAAGTAAATATGATTTCAGATGTAGAGTACTTTGCATAGTGCCTATCACACAAAGCAAGAGCTCTACAAATATTTAGGTACTATTATCAAAAACACCTTTAAATGTGAGCGCAGGCTGGGTGAATCAAGTATATAAGTACCTCCTACACACACACACACACACACACACACACACACACACACACACACTACATTTACTTGTTCTAAGATGAGCCTAATTAAAAAATTGCCACTATGTGGACATATATACACTACCAAATGTAAAACAGATAGCTAGTGGGAAGCAGCTGCATAGCACAGGGAGATCAGCTTGGTGCTTTGGGACCACCTAGAGGGGTGGGATAGGGAGGGTGGGAGGGAGATGCAAGAGGGAGGGGATAAAGGGATATATGTTTAGGTATAGCTGATTCAGTTTGTTATACAGCAGAAACTATCACACCATTGTAAAGCAATTATACTCCAATAAAGATGTTAAAAAATTATTTACAAGAAAAAATTGCCACTAAAATATTTTTTTAGGTTTATGATCACATTCCTTAAAATATGATCAATAGAAGGGAGTTCCCTGCTGGTCCAGTGTTTAGGACTCCGTGCTTCCACTGCAGGGGGCACGGGTTTGATCCCAGGTCAGGGAACCAAGATCCCACAAGGCATGGCCCCCCCAAAAATATGACCAATAGAATACATATAAAAAAGAACATTTACCCTAACACAAAAATGAAAATTAAGATGATGTTTTTTTAACCATCGAATTACCAAAGATTTTAGAATTATAATGATGTCAAGCTTGTGAGGTGAAAGACAAGTATTCTCACCTGCAGTAGTAATTGATACAATGGTGCTGGAAAACATGTTGGCAACATGTATCATGAGGCTTAAAATACCGTCTCTGCCATTTCTAGTGTTACATACCTTTAGTATATACTAAAGGTATGTAACACTAGATACTGTCATAGTATCAAGAAAATTTGGAAATATCCTTAATATCCATCAAGATGAGAGTTAAGTAAATTATAGTACATCCATAAAAGTAGAGCACAGGCAACTACAAAAAGACTTCTGAAAACACGGGAGGCAAATCAGCATTTACAAGTATGTAAGCTATATGAGTCCATTTATGGTTTTTCCTTTTTCAAGAAAAAAGACAGAAAGGGAAGGAGAAATTCACTAGAATACCTCAATAGTTTATTTCCAGGCTGTGAGACTCTAGATGATTTTTGTTTTTTCTCTAGACTTCCTATGTTGTATAAGGTATCCTAAAGTGATATGTATTACTTTTTTTTAAGTCAGAAAAACAATGGTAAAGCTTATTTTGTAAGAATATGGCTGATAGTGAACACACTCCTGGTTCAGTCCACTAAAAATAATATGTTACTAATGGTAATGTCACGATCAGCACAGTTCAATCAATCCAAATGCAACAAACCACACTTCAGTGAAATGATTTCATGATCTTAGAAAAAGGCTATTGCCTATTTAAATCATATGACATAGGCCTTAAGGCCTGAGTCTGCCAATAGGGATAAAGGCTTTCCCTAACATCAGTGGACAAGGTCTTCGTGCTATACCAGTCTTTTTCTTGATATAAAAGACTTACTGAAATTCTAAGAAAATTTCCACAAGAATTTTAGACACTGTTTTGAAAGTAAGAGTTGTGAAATATCTTGACAGTTTTCTCCCTTAGCCCTTTCTTCCTCTTTTTTGCCCTTTTAAACAAAAGTTGAGAACAGATTTGAAATCACAAAGCATTTCCAGAGTGCCATACATTGAAAAGAATCCTTAGAGTACATAATCAGTCATTTCCCTTCCATTTTTATGTATCACTTTAGATACACATGACTTAAACTTTTGAGTAAAATTCATGAAATATACAATAGGTCAATCCACTACAATATTTTACTAGCTTTCATTTTATAAAGGTTGCACTAGTGAATAAAATAAATAAGTGAAATCAGCCATTAATTACTCCTTGCCTTATATAAATGTTTACTAGCCTTCAATGACTATTTCAGTGTGCTATAGGGAGATGAGAAATAAATCTTACATTTTAAAAGTTTTGGGACTTCCCTGGTACCATGGTTAAGAATCTGCCTGCCAATGCAGGGGACACGGGTTTAAGCCCTGGTCTGGGAAGATCCCACATGCCGTGGAGCAACTAACCCATACGCCACAACTACTGAGCCTGCGCTTTAGAGCCCGTGAGCCACAACTACTGAGCCCATGTGCCACAACTACTGAAGCCTGCGCACCTAGAGCCCATGCTCCGCAACAAGAGAAGCCACCACAATGAGAAGCCTGCACACCACAACGAAGAGTAGCCCCCACTCACCGCAACTAGAGAAAGCCCGCACGCGGCAACGAAGACCCAACACAGCCAATAAACAAACAAACAAACAAATAAATGAAGTTTAAAAGTTTAGACTACTGAAAGGAGTCCAGTTTCATGCTTTTCCACATACCTGTCCAGTTTTACCAACACCATTTATTGAAGAGAGACTGTCTTTCTCCCACTGTATAGTCTTGGCTCCTTTATTGTAAATTAGTTGACCATAAGTGTGTGGGTTTCTTTCTGGGCTCTCTATTCTGTTCCATTGATCTGTGTGTCTGTTTTTGTGCCAGTAACATACAGTTTTGATTACTAAAGCTTTGTGGTATAGTTTGAAATCAAAGAGAGTGATAACCTGCAGCTTTGTTTTTCTTTCTTTCTTTCTTTTTTTTTGTTCTTCTTTCTTAGGATTGTTTATACAGGGTCTTTTGTGTTTCCATGAAAATTTTAAGATTATGTGTTCCAGTTCTTTAAAAAATGCCATTGGTATTCTGATAGAGATTCATTAAATCTGTAGATTGCTTTGGGTAGTATGGACAATTTAACGATATTAATTCTTTCAAGCTATGAGCACAGAATATCTTTCCATTTGTCTGTGTTGTCTTCAATTTCTTTCATCAGTGTCTTATAGTTTTCAGAGTATAGGTCTTTCACCTCCTTGGTTAAATTTATTTTTTTTGATGCAATTGTAAATGGGACTGCTTTCTTAATTTCTCTTTCTGATAGTTCATTCTTAATACATAGATATACAACAGATTTCTGTATATTGATTTGGTATGCTACCACTAACTGAATTCATTTACCAGTTCTAACATTTTTTCCATGGAGTCTTTAGGCTTTTCTATATGTAGCATCATGTTATATGTAAATATGACAGTTTTACTTTTGCCATTCCAATTTGGATGCCTTTTACCTCTTTTCTTGTCTGATTGCTGTGGCTAGGACTTCCTATACAATGTTGAATAAAAGTGGTGAGAGTGGGCATCCTGTCTTGTTTCTGACCTTAGAGGAAAAGCCTTCAGTTTTTCTCCATTGAATATGATGTTAGCTGTGGGTTTGTTATACGTGGCCTTTATTATCTTGGGTACACCTACTTTGTTGAGTGTTTATCATAAATGGATGTTGGATTTTGTCAACTGCTCTTTCTGCATCAATTGAGATAATCAAATGATATTTTTCTTTTGTCTTGCTAATGTGGCATATCATGTTAAATTAATTTGTGGATATTGAAACATCCTTGCGTTCCTGGGATAAATCCCACGTGATTGTGGCCTATGATCCTTTTAATGTACTGCTGAATTCGTTTTGCTAGTATTTTGTCAAGGATTTTTGCATCTATGTTCATCAGGGATATTGTCCTGTATTTATTTTTTTTTCTAGTGTCTTTGACTGGTTTTAGTATCAGGGTAAATCTGGCCTCACAGAACAAATTTGAGGGTATTCCTTCTTCTATTTTTCTGGAATAGCTGGAGAAGGATAGGTAATAACTCTTCTTTAAATGTTTAGTAGATTCACCTGTGAAACTATCTGCTCCCAGACTATTGTCTGTTCAGAGTTTTTTGATTACTAATTCAGTTTCACTTCCAGTAATTGGACTGCTCAGATTTTCTATCTCTTCCTGATTCAGTCTTGGAAGATTGTGTGTTTTTAAGAATTTATGTATCTCTTCTAGGTTGTCTAATTTGCTGGTGTATAACTGTTAGTAATAATCTCTTATGATCCTTTGTATTTTTGTGGTGTCAATTGTAACTTCTCTTTCATTTCTTATTCTATTTACTTGGGCCCTTTCTCTTTTTTTCTTGATGAGTCTGGCTTAAAGGTTCATAAATTTTTTCTTTTCAAAAAGACAGCTCTTAGTTTCACTGATCTTTTTTTACTGTTTTTTTTTTAAGTCTTTTTTTTCATTTATTTTTGCTCTGATCCTTACTATTTCCTTCTTTCTACTACTTTTGGGCTTTGTTGGTTCCTCTTTTCTAGTTCCTTTAGGTATAAGGTTATATTGTTTATTTGAGATTTTTCTTATTTCTTGATGTAGGCCTGTATCACCATAAACTTCCCTCTTAGAACTGCTTTTGCTGCAATGCAAAGATTTTGGATCATTGTGTTTCCATTTTCATTTGTCCCAGGTATTTTTTAATTTCCTCTTTGATTTCTTCAGTGACCCAATGGTTGTTTAGTAGCATGTTGTTTAGCCTCCACTTGTTTGTGTTTTTTCCATTTTTCTTCTTGTAACTGATTTCTAGTTTCATACTGTTGTGATAGGAAAAGGTGCTTGATATGATTTCAATCTTTTTAAATTTACTGAGACTGGTTTTGTGGCTTAGCATGTGATCTATCTTGGAGAGTATTTCACATGTACTTGAAAAGAGTGTGTATTCTGTTGGTTTTGAATGGAATGTTCTATGTAAGTCTATTAATTCCATCAAGTCTGATGTGTCATTTAAGGCCAATATTTTCTTATTAATTTTCTGTGTAGATGATCTATCCACTGAGTAAGTGGAGTATCAAAGTCCCCAGCTATTGTATTATTGTCAATTTTCCTATACTACTTGCTTTATATATTTAGGTGCTCCTTTGTTGAGTGCATACTTATGAATGTTATATCCTCTTCTTGGATTGATCCCTTTATCCTTATGTAACACCTTTTTTTTTTTTTGTCTTCTCTTAAAGTCTTTGTTTTAAAGTCTATTTTCCTTGATATCAGAACTGCTACCTCAGCTTTCTTTTTGTTTCCATTTGTAAGGAACATATTTTTCCATCCTTTCACTTTCAGTGCATGTATGTCTTTAGGTTTGAAGTGAATCTTTTGTAGGCAGCATATATAGATGGGTCTTGTTCTTGTGTCCATTCAGCCATCCTGTGTCTTTTGATTGGAGCATTTAGTCCATTTACATTGAAAGTGGTTATTGATAGGTATGCACTTTTATTGTCATTTTGTTAATTGTTTTCTGGTTGCTTTTGTAGTTCTTGTCTGTTCCTTTCATCTTTTAGTCTCTTCCCTCATGGGTTGATGATTTTCTTTAGCTTTGTGTTTTGGTTCCTTCCTCTTTACTTTTTCTGTAGCTATTATAGGTTTTTGGTTTGTGGTTACCATGAGGTTTATATACATGAACCTATATACACAGCAGATTGCTTTAAGCTGATAGTCACTTAAGTTCAAACACATTCTGAAAACTATGTTTTTACTCCCCCCAACCCTGTTTTATGTTTTTGATGTCATACTTACATCATTCTATTTTGTATACACAAATAACACTTACTGTAGTTATACTTGATTTTACAACTTTTGTCATTTAACATTCACTTTTTAAGTGACAATCCACTGCCTTTACTATATATTTGCCTTAGCAGTGAGAGTTTTCCTTTCATATATTTTCTTATCTCCAGTTATGACCTTGCCTTCTCCACTTAAAGAAGACCCTTTAACATTTATTGTAAGGCTGGTTTATGAACCAGCTTGTAAGGTGGTGATGAACCCTTAGTTTTTGCTTGTCTGGGAAATTCTTTCTCTCTCCTTCATTTCTGAATGACAATGTTGCCAGGTAGAATATTTTTGGTGGTAAGATTTTTCCTTTCAGCATTTTAAATACAGCATGTCATTCCCTTCTGGCCTGTAAAATTCCTGCTGAAAAATTGGCTGATAACATTATGGGAATTCCCACGATTGTGACTAGTGTTGCTTTTCTTTTGCTGCCTTTAAAACTCTCTTATCTTTAACTTTTGTCATTTTAATCATGATATGCCTTGGTGTGGATCTCTTTGAGTTCATCTTTCTTGGGACTCTCTATGCTTCCTGGACCTGAATATCTCTTTCATCCCCCAGATTAGGGAAGTTTTAGCCATTATTTCTTCAAATACATTTTCTGCCCCTTTCTCTCTCTCTCCTCCTTCTGGGACCCCTATAATGTGAATGTTAGTATACTTGATGTTGTCTCAAAAGTCCCTCAAACTATCCTCATTTTAAAAATTCTTTTTCTCTTTTTTTCTGTTCAGTTTGAGTGATTTCTAGTACTCTGTATTCTAGATCACTGATCTGTCCTTCTGTATCATCTAATCTACTGTTGATCCCCTCTAATGTATTTTTCACTTCAGTTATTGTATTCTTCAGTTCTGATGGATTCTTTTTTCTGTTTTCTAACTCTTTGTTGAAGTTCTCACTGTGTTCATCCACTCTTCTCCAGAGTTCAGTAAGCATCTTTATGATCATTACCTTAAACTCTTTATCAGGTAGATTGCTTATCTCTGTTTCATTTAGCTCTTTTTCTGAGAGTTTTTCTTGTTCTTTCATTTGAAACATATTCCTCTGTCTCCTCATACTGCCTAATTCTGTTTATTTCTATGTATTAGGTAGGTCCATTACATCTCCCAATCTTAGAAAAGTGGCCTTATGTAGATGTCCTATGGGGCCCAGCAGCAAGTTTCCCTATGGCTACCAGAGCCAGATGCTCCAGGGGTATCCCCTATGTGGACTCTTTGTGCCCTTTTATTGTGTGTGAGGCCAACTCCTGTGGGCACACTGGTGGGCAGGATAGGCCCCCCAGCACTGTTGGCTGTGCAACCTGTCAGCATGCAACTGCTACAAGTTGCATGATTGCTGGTAGGCTGTACCGGTCCCCAGAGCTAATATGCTAGAGGGAGGGTTCCAATATGGTGCCCTCCAGTGAAGGTGTCGGAGTGGTAGAACGAGATCACAAAAATGGCTGCCGCCAGCATCTCACTTCCAGGAGGGAATCCCAGCTGCCTCCTGTCTCTCAGTGAGGCTCTCCAAGATAAGCAAGTGGGTCTGACTCAGACACCTGTCAAACTGCTGCCTCTGTGCTGGGACTTGGAGCAAGTAAGTTTCTGTGCACACACTTTAAGAGCAAAGTCTTGGTATCCTACAGCCCTCTGGCTCTCCCAAACATAAGTCCCACAGGTATTCAAAGTCAGACATTTTGGGCACTTGTATTCATGGTTTAGGACCCCCAGGATGGGGAGGTGGATGTGGGGCTTGACCCCTCAGTCCTCAGGGAGGATTTCCATTGTTATGATTTTCCTCCTACTTAAGGACCCTTAAGTGTGGGTCCTGACAAGACCACACCTCTGCCCCTCCTACTCATCTTGTTGTGGTTTCTTCTTTATATCTTTAATTGTAAAGTACCTTCTCTGTTAGTCTTTAGGTCATTCTCAGAGACAGTTGCTCTGTAAGTAGTTGTAACTTTGGTGTGCCGTAGGAGCAGGTAAGCTCAGGGGCTTCCTACTCCGCCATCTTGATCGCTCCTTCTATGTCATCCTATCTTGTCAACACCAATGTAGGCTGTAACCATCTCTTTACCAAAGAAAATAATGTATGTGTAAATGCTCTGTAAATATTAAAACCAGTTGAGTCAAAGGTATTGTTATTATCAGGATTCCCAATGTTCATTCTTAAGAAGCTAAGGAAAAAAAAAACCTTCTTAGGAATTAAAAGTGAACTGAAGCAAAGTATGAGGAACAATATAGACTTCAAGGAGAATATTAATATTGACTGTATATTCTTATTTACCATGTTATCATGCTTGCTAATACAATTTGGTTAAATAAAATATTTCAGCAGCATTGTCTGCCAGAAATAACAATTTAACCAGTATAACATAAATGAAAAATAGAAGTAAGTACTTACTCACAACACCAAACTGTCCCCAGAATAGAAGTATAGCCAAAATTGGGAAAATAACAGTGAGGATATT
The DNA here is from genome assembly GCF_005190385.1 of Monodon monoceros. Lineage (NCBI taxonomy): Eukaryota > Metazoa > Chordata > Mammalia > Artiodactyla > Monodontidae > Monodon > Monodon monoceros. The sequence continues at coordinate 54,815,575 of NW_021703767.1, forward strand.
TTCATTTGGAGAAAACCATGAAACTGGGAAAAGAGAAAACAAAAATCACAATTAACATTTACTATAATCACTGTAGCTCCCGCCCATGAATAGTGAACAATATATTTTATTGTGGAGATGGAAAATAAAAACAATTAATTGAAACTTTGGTCTTAGGGCTTCCCTGGTGGCGCAGTGGTTGAGAGTCTGCCTGCCGATGCAGGAGACAGGGGATCGTGCCCTGGTCCGGGAGGATCCCACATGCCGCGGAGCGGCTGGGCCCGTGAGCCATGGCCGCTGAGCCTGTGTGTCCGGAGTCTGTGTTCCGCAACGGGAGAGGCCACAACAGTGAGAGGCCCGCGTAACGCAAAAAAAAACAAAACCCCCCCCCAAAAAAACAAAAAAAAACTTTGGTCTTAAAATAATTAAGTAACAAATTATACATATAATTTAACTTATACAGCAAATTTTACTTATGAAACAAGAAACTAGTTCTTTAAGTGCTTTTCACCACATTTTCCCTAACCTATGACTTCTGGGAGGAGGTAATATGGTACAGGAGCTGAGAACAAGGTTCTGTAGCTATAGCACCTGGCTTTGAAACCCAACCCTAACTTACAATCTCTGTGATCTTGGACAAAGTCTTAACACCTCTCTGTTCTTCAGTGTCCTCATTGTTACACTGGGATAACTGGACTGTTGTGATTGTTAATGAAGTTAATACATGAAAAGGGCCTAAAACAAATCTTGGCACTTACCAAGTGCTCAGTAAACATTAACTTCAATTATTATTATGTGCTCCTACAGTGAACACCTGTATGTGTAACATGCCAAGAATTTACCTTAAACCAACAATGAAGTCTTTCTGTAAAGACTTACTCAGGGTATCAAAGTGTGGAAGCTGTACAACTGGGTACCTTCACCTTACTCTGACTAAAACCAAAACAGATGTGAGCCCTGGCTTTTCTCAAACTTACTCTGGAATAGAAGATGTATTTATGAATAATTAGGCTTCAAATGATTGTTTAGATATAAAGTAACATGAGGGGCTTTAGGTATTAAGTGGTTTACAAGTTACCTAGAGAATGATAATATGAAATGATATGTTCTATATAAAGGAAATTGTGATTTTAAGTCTTCAGAAAGATTTGTTGAGAACTTTTGAAAAATTAAGTTTAATTGCATCTTATCAACTCCTAAGACGATAATTTTACCTGTGAAATTTCTTCTCTAACAATAAAGCCAAGTAAATGCGCTGAAAGCATTTCAAAGTTTGCCTGTGAAGAGGGAATGCGCTGTGCACATTTTCAAATCTTCCACTGCTCTGCCTCTGTATCGGCATGCAAGAAGACTTGTGGGATTTCATACAGTAATACTAGCCATGCATTTCTTGTGTCAGCTTATAATGTTAAGCTCGGGTAAATGTTCACAACAATCCACAGAATATAATATTATGAATTCTATCTCACAGATATTGACTTTCCATAATCTAGCATTTTGCACTACACATAGTAGAGACTCAATTGGTTTGTTGCTGAAGGTTCCGATAGTCAAAAAACAGTGAGTGAATGAAAGAGAGTTTTTTGGGGTGGGGGGCTGGATGCTCTCATGGTTGCAGATCTCTACCAAGAGACAGATGTCTTCAGATACTCTGAATTCATATCTTAATTTCCAGCTGAATTACTGAGCATCTTCCTATACCAAAGAAAACCCATTTCAATTCAGTCTAAAATCCTACCAGGAAAAACCTTCATGAATCATCTTTAGTTTTCCGTATCTAATGCCCAGAGGATTTGGTAAAAGCTCAATGATCTAATGACTATTCTTAACCTATTTTTCTCTACGTGCTTTATTATTTTTTTTGAGTTGTGTACATTAACTCCTCAAATCCTCACAACTGTTACATGCCTCCTATCATTGAGGAAACTGAGGCCTAGAGAATTAAGGGTCTTAAGTATCTTAAATCTTCATGTCCCAAACTGACTCCTGAAACTCCTCCCCCTACTCCTTCAGCAAACCTACCCTCTCAGTTTTCCCCGTTTCAGTAGTGGTGACCCCATTTCTCCAGTTGCTCAAGCTAAAAACCTTGGGGTCATCCTTGACTCCTTGACTTCTCTCACATCTCACTTCTGGCCTGACACTAAATCCTGTGGTTGCTACCTTCAAGATACAGCCAGAATCTGATCTCATGTTCAACATGGGCTGACAATGAAATGTTCTTTCTTCACTGGCCTCCCTCCTTACACAACAGAACAATCTTCAACAGTCTTAGCATATATTAATAGAAATCTACCAGTGAAAATAAGAAGTGTGTTTGACCTGGTCTGACCACTCATTTTTCACTTACTACACAAACATTTATTAAAAGCCCACCATGGGTAGGGTACTCTTCTAGGTACCTGAGATCTAGCAGTGAATAAGCCAGGTGGGGCTACTGGCTTGAGGAGGGGAAGGGGCTGAAGAACAGACTCTTGTGGGTAGTAAGGCCTCATGGGGAGAGGAACTGGCTCTGAGCCTTGGACTGGAAAGAGCCTGCCATGTGAGGACAGGGGAGAAGATATGCCAAAGGAACAGCAAGTTGGAGCAACTGAATGATGGCCAGTGTAACTAGAATTTAATGATACAAGATAAGATGGAAAGAGATTGCTGGGATTAAGAACTCTCTAATTACCTGTTACCTCTCTCTAATTTGTTAAGGTGGGAAAAGTCTTCTCAGCTTGTTAAGAAAGTTTGGATTTTATTCTATAAGCAATGAAAAAGTGATCGGAAACCTTCAAGTAGGGAAGAAATGTGACCTGATTTATTTAAAATCTTCTTTGGCAGCCTTGAAGGGAATGGATTATAGAGAAGCAGGACCTACCAGAAAGTTAATGCAGCCATCAGGTAGTAGCAGGAAGGTAGGACACGGCCCACAAATGCAGTCCTGAGTTCAGTTTTACTCATCAAATTTAAAGACATAATAGGGAATCGTCCCAAAGGAAAATGACTAGAATAGGGATGCTGAAACCATGAGCAATGGCTGAAGGAACTGGGGATTTTTACCTTAGAGAAGAATAAACTTGGAAGAGAAATACCATACCTCCTAGTGAGTGAGAAATTGCAGGGTTGCAAGTTTTAGCTTGACTTCAGGAAGAACTGGAACTGCCTGATAATAGACTAAAATCCTCTGGGCAGTAAAAGTCTCTTCCTGTCATGCGCTTAGGTAAATATTTGAATGGGAGGGGGCGGGTCCGCGCCGGCCTCCAAGCCGCCCGCCCCTCAGCAGAGAGGCCGCAGCAGAGAGGTCACAGCGAGAGGTCGCAGCGAGAGGCCGCCCCGCAATGCTTCAATCGCCGGAGGTCGGAGCGCCGGGCTGCACCGTGGCCTACTGCTGGCAGGAAGGGAAGGATCGAATCATATTTGTGACCAAAGAAGACCATGAAACTCCAAGCAACGTGGAGCTGGCGTCCGACGACCCCAATGATCCGTTAGAGGAGCACGGACTGATCCTGCCCCACGGAGACCTCAGCTGGAACTGCCCGTGCCTTGGGGGCATGGCCAGCGGGGTGTGTGGGGAACAGTTCAAGGCGGCCTTTTCCTGCTTCCACTGCAGCACAGAGGATGTCAAGGGGTCGGACTGTGTAGACCAGTTCCGGGCCATGCAGGAGTGCATGCAGAAGTACCCGGACCTCTAGCCCCAGGAGGAGGAGAAGGAGAAGCCAGCGGATCGATGAGAGGAAACGGCTGCTTCTGAGGCCACCACAACCAAAAAAGAGGAGGGGTCCAGCTGATGAAGGTCCCGGGGCGCGCTGGGCTCCTGCCTCCCTCAGAGAGGATGAACCTCTCCAAGAAAGTGTCTCTCCCTCTGTTGTTCTGTGCACTGTACTCTACAAAATAACTTACTGTGCTGATCAGGGGTCTTGGCCCCTTGACATATACACTGAAAAATGGGTTGTGTGTATGTGTGTCTCACATAACCTATCAGGGAATGTAGCTGCCACTTTTGAATTCTCTTCTCATATTGTCCTGAATTTTGCCTCTTTGAAATAACGTGCTGAATAATCTCAGCAGCCCAAACTCATTATCTGGGAGTGTCTCTTGTGAGTGAGCAGATTTATTGTGATTCCTCGTATCCCTTTTAGTAGATTTTATACCTAGTTGGAAAGCGAAAGAGAAACATCTTCCTTTAAAAATGCTGGAGCGGGGCCATTCCTTGTAGAAGAGGCAGGATGATCAGCCCTTGAGTATTTGACAAAGCGCTATGCTTCATTTCTGATATATTTTGGTTTCCAGTTTGCATTGAGCTCCAGGTTTTCTACATTTGGAAAACAGAGCTTTGTACCCTCTGAGTGACTCCCTTTGTAAGTGAAGAGAAAGGCTGTTTATTTCTCTTCTTTTTATTCCAAAAGCCCTGGTTTGGGGTCTGTGTTCACGTTGGCTCTGTCTCAGCCTGTTCAGATACAATGTTCTTGAGAGGTGGGGACCTAATCATTACCAAAGTAGCACCCGAGAGACGAAACGGTGTCAATTAAAAGGAAAGCATGATTTTTACCTGAAGGAAAAATTTTTTTGAATGACCAACTACCTGGGGTGTGATAGAAGTAATTCAGGAATTACATGGGCAGATAGACTAGATGATTAATAGCTGACTCTATACCTCTATGCAGAAATAATAAGAGCTATTTCAAAGACAGAGGGTGGGACTATAGAACAAAAAATATTATTGTCTAAGTGATTCTTAACTGGAGCTTACCAGAATTACCTGGAGTTTATCCAAACGCCACATACTCTCCCCTTTCAGCTTCTACCCCAGTAACTGTGTGTGTGTGGGGGGGGGGGCAGGGGTGGGGTGACCCACGAGTCTCTCAATTTAAAATCACTGCTGCATCTCCCTGCTGTAATTTGTCTTCTCTCACTGACATGAACATGTTACCTCTCTCTAATTTGTTACGGTGGGAAAAGTTTGAGGATCACTGAATTGGATCTTTGAGTAGCAAATGCGATGCTAGGGAAAAACCCAATGTTTTATATAAAACTATGTATATGCCCATTAAGCTACTGATTTGTTAGAGTAATTAGTACTGTCAGACGACTAACTCTTTGTCTCCTGAGGGGAGAGGGAGACAAGATACTTCTCTAAGGTCCCTTTCAGTTCTGAGTTTCTATGGCACTAAGAAAATAAATTAAGCTTAAAATGGACTAAGAACAATATTAGATATTTTTCCAGTCCAGGATTAAGAAAGACGATCCAAAGTCAGCCAAACTCTTACTCCACCCAAGCTACGTCTGACAACTATGCCCACTATTCTCCAATTCCTGGTCAGGTAGAGTGGCTCGCAGGAAAATAAACTTACTAGTGGAAAGGCAACGAAATGATACTAAGAGGATGTGGTCTGTGGATAAGTGCTTACATTTTGCTTCCAAGTTTAAACATTATAAAAACCCAGGACCTCATTTCTCTTATCATTGTGTACAAAATGGGATGACCTAAAAGAGCCAAGGAATCTCATCCATTAAGTGTGCCTCTCCTTCAAATATATACAAGCTACACCTCCATGCACAGAGAACACGTTTCCACAGAGAAGGATCACGATAAAATTTCTGACACTAAAATTCAAGCGAAATTTTTATTTGATGCTTCAGGACTGTGATGGGGTTTTTTGTTGTTGTTGTTGTTTGTTTGTTTTTTTGATGTATTGACTTGGCTAGGGTATAGTCCCCAGTTATTTAATCAAAGCCAGAATTGTAAGGTAGCCCCCAAACACCCTGCCCCCTGAAAGCAGCCTTTTTAAATTCCCTCCCCTGGAGGGAGGGATGGGACTGTGAATATGATGGATTTCATTCCCGTGATTATATTGTTTCATATGGCAAAGAGATTTTGCTAAATGTAATTAAGGCCCCCAATCAGTTGACTTTGAAAGAGTGATTATTCTTGAGGGAGAAGGGGCAGACCAAATAAGAACTTAAAAGGGTTTGGGATTGTTCTAGCAAAAGAAATTCAACACGTTCGAGAGGGATTCAACAAGAGGAGGATTCTCCTTAGCTGGCTTTAAATATGGAAGAGGCTGTGTGGCAAGGAATGGGAGCAACCTCTAGGAGCTAAGAGAAGCTCCCATCAGACATCCAGCAGAGAAACAGGGACCTCAGTCCTACAATCACATGGAATTGAATTCTGCCAAAACCATGTGTGCTTGGAACAAGACCCAGAGCTCCTGATGAGAGCACAGCCTGCTAATACCTTGATTTTAGCCTCGTAAGATTGGAGAACCCAGTCATACCACGACCAGAATTGTGATCTACAAAGTGGTGAGCTAATAAATGAGTGCTGTTTAAAGCTGCTACATTTGTGGTTGCTTGTACATGCATTTGAAAACTAACACGAGGATCTCAAAATGCCTTCATGTCAACATTATGAACATAACGTATCTCATGATGATGGTAATGGAAATGGCAACTTTGCTAAACTTGAACAGACCTTTTAAAACAAAACCCTAATAGCTTACTCAGAAAAAAGTAAAATTTTAAGCCTCCAAGTTTTTGTATCATTAATACTATAAGTATAAATATTAATAACATATTTTATAACTATTATTATTTACATTTAGTAATCTGGTTGTTTACAAGGTGTTTCCACAGAAACTATATACAGTGGTGGTAAACATACTGGTTTTAAAGACAGACAGATCTAGGTTAAAATCCTGGCTATGACTCTGATCTTGAACAACTACCCTAAATCTCTCATGCTCCCTCATCTGTTAAATGGTAAGACCTATACCTATCTCCTAGAGTTCTTGAGTTCAGGACACAATATACATAAACTATCTGGCACATATACATAAACTATCTGTGCCCTAATAAATGTAAGATTATTTTACTGTTCTTTTGTACTATCACTTCCTTGAAAGTAAGGATTATGTCTTCATCATCAATGAATCCATAGTGCCTAGCACAGCGCCTGACACATAGTAGGTGCTCAATAAATCTTTGTTAAGTAAGCAAGATATTTTGAACAAGGCTGTGATTGAAATGGTATTCCCATCTTACAGATAGAAAACAGAGGGCCAGACAGGTTGAGTTTTTTATCCAAATTTTCTTAAACTAGAAAATGGTAATGTATTGAAAAAGCTTTCTAAATTCAAGTCCTGTGCTCTGTCCATGGTACTATACTATATGTAGGCACCAGAGGTATATAAAATCTCATAGAGAGGTATATTTATCTCATAGGTAGTATTTCTAAAATACTGTGCTCCAAAAAAAGGGCACAAAGAATGGCCACTTTTAATTCACATTCTACTAAGTGGAATTCTCTATTACACAATTTCTATTCCTCACTTATGCCTATATTTGTGAAAAAGTACCACATTGTAAAAATGGTTTCTATTGCCTAAATCCCCAAAGTCCCCATGATGGGTAAGTCACATTATCACAATACATTTGTATTCCACTATAAGAGTCCTGCTCCAATTAACTTTTTGTGCAGAGAGAAGGTTTTTTTTTTTTTTCCCAGTAAAAAATGGGTACAAAATAATGACATGACAACAGTAGATGCTGGCAAGGATGTGAAGAAACTAGATCACTCATGTTGCTGATGGGAATGTAAAATGGTACAACCACTCTGCAAAACAGTTTGGCAGTTTCCTTCACTTTGTTATACAGCAGACACTAACACACCATTGTAAAGCAATTATACTCCAATAGAGATGTTAAAACAAACAAACAAACAACGAAGCATACACTTGCATACAGCTGAGTAATTGTACTTCTGGGCATTTATTCAGTAGAATGAAGATTATGTGCACCTAAAAACCACTATATGGTAGTTCACAGCAACTCCATTTGTAACAGCCAAAAACTGGAAACACCCAAAATGTCCTACGATAGGTGAACAGTTAAATAAGCTGCGATATACCCATACCATGGGATACTACTCAGCCAAAAAAGAGAGAGAAAGAGAACAAACTATTGATACAGGCACAACTTGGATAGATCTCAAGGGTACTGTACTGAGTGTAAAAAGCCAGTCTCAAAAGATTACATACTATATGATTCCATTTACATTATACTGTTGAAATGACCAAAGTATAGACATGGAGAACAAATTAGTGCTTGCCAGGTTAGCATGAGGGAGAGCTTTGTGCAAATGAAATAGTTTTATATGATTATGGTGGTAGTTACATAAAATACATATCATAAAATGACAAAGAATATACGTACATTGTACCATTGTCAACTTCCAAGTTTTGATTTTTTTTTTTTTTTTTTTTTTGCAATACGCGGGCCTCTCACTATTGTGGCCTCTCCCGTTGCAGAGCACAGGCTCTGGACGCACAGGCTCAGCAGCCATGGCTCATGGGCCTAGCCGCTCCGCGATATGTGGAATCTTCCCGGACCAGGGCACGAACCCATGTCCCCTCCATCGGCAGGCGGACTCTTAACCACTGCGCCACCAGGGAAGCCCCAGGTTTTGATATTTTAGTATCATCATATAAGAGGTAACCAACCACTGGGGTAACTGAGTGAAGAGTACCCAGCACCCCTAAGCACTGCTCTGTTCTATCTTTGCAACTTCCTGTGAATCTATAAGTATTTCAAAAAATAAAAATGAATGCAAAGCCAAATGTCTGAGACCTCTGGTAGAATTTCCTACGTTCTCTACAGTGAAACAGTACTTCCTCATTTGAATGGTCCCAGAGTAAACACAGTTCATATTTTTATAGGGTACTTTGAAAACAAAGAAAGATGAAACAATCACACACAAAATTATAAACTTTCTCTTCATCTCAGATGTTGGCATTACTTTCTCATCCATCTTCATTCCATCTTCTGGCCTTTCAAGTCTCATATCTTGAGTTTACCACTCAGTGACCTACACTACACTAAAAAATTACTGGTCCCTATGCCTTGTTTTTTCATTCCAATGAAGCTGTACATTCCTTCAGAAATTTCAACTAGATATTAGGTTATCCAATTCCAGATTAGACTCCTGATGAAAGGTATACTCTAAAATAAAGAAAAAAAGCTCTTCAGCCCAAATTAATATCAAATGAATAAAAGTTACAGTGTAAGAGAGATTTCTGAGCAGAAAAGCTTTCCAGATTCTGCTAGCCTACTCTAAGCCATCTCCTGCCCTCCCTCTCACAACACCCCAGGCCAGCTTCAGCAACCTGATACCTTCCTTCATAAAACACACACCCCAAAAACACAATTTACATCTGCAAAGCACTTTGGTTCACAAAGCACTTGTACACAAGGGATCTCATCTGGTGCTCATTAGGCTGTAGAATACATAAAAGCAAGTATCTATTTTCATCCCCATTTTCGAGATGAGGTAACTTGACTTGGCAAAGTAACTTCTCCGTACCATAAAGGTGAACAGTTAAGTTGCAGAAGAGGGGATATAACTCAGACCTGTTGATTCCTAATCCTAAGCAATGTCACAATATTCTATCAACCTAAGCACCCCATTCCCAATGTGGTAACAGATATTTAGTAACAGTAAATGCGGGAAGAACAGAGGCGAACAGCGGATCCAACTGAACTGATCTGATCCCACTGAAAGCAGAGGTTCTTAAAGTATGATCTAATCCTGAGATCGGTAATATGTCTAGTGATTCTAAATACAGCTCTCAAAATAGGAGGTTGAAATGTACTTCTGTGTGGTTGAAGAACTCAGCTGGCACAGCGAAGAATAGAAAGAAAGGAGACTTTAAATTTACTCCAGGTAACTACTGCTTTATGCAACTCACCAACTCAAGTTTGTGAAGAAAGGGCAGAATAATGGTGCTATGATTTAAATAATTATAAATAAATAAATTAAATTGGAGCCCTAGCTCTCCCACATCTTGGCCAAGGGAAAAAATAACAAAGCAAGGCTAAGCACAGGAAACCTCAAGGAATCATCTATGATAACCTGATTTTTAATATTCTGATTCTCCTCCTAATCTGTTCTTTCCAGAGGAAGCATGGCTGGGACTTGTCAACCGCTGATCAAAGTGTAAGGTTAAAAAAAAAAGGCAAAATAATTGGAAAAAGCCTTGAAAATTAATCACATGAAAGAAAGTACTTTTGATGGCAGCAAACAGAAATGCAGAGGAGATGACCCCCCGGACTGCTCACCGCAATATAACAGTCCTCAGACAAAAAGTTTGAGAACCACACAATGTACAAATTAACAAACAACAAAGGAGATTTACTGTGAAAAGCAGAAGAGCATATAAGATAAAACTCACGATCTTAAAGCCGCTAAACATTCCATCAACATTTATTATTAATAGTCTGCTTTTTGATTCAAACGAGTTGGTGGCCCCATGTTACCCCCCCCTTTTTAACAGGATCATGTTGCTTCAGGAGAAATAAAAGGGAAACTTTATAGAAGTCTTACCAACACGATATTTTAGTTCTACGATGGTTTCGCCTTCTCTGCTTAATTCTGTTACTTCACAAGTGTAGTTTCCTAAGACGGCATCACGTTTATCCATCGTCAAAGAGGCAATGCCATTTAGTAATTCTGATGATGAGATTTTTGCACTAGTAAAGATATCGCTGGAATTGGACCTTTGCTGAACTCCATCAAAGATGAAAATGTCTTTTCCTTTAAATTTCCACCTGACATACAATTCAGCAATGCTCTTCGCCTCCATGTTATTAACAAAACATGGGATGACAACAGTTTGATTGCAAACGGTGTATTCTACAGATTTGGTTGTATTGAATATTAGCTGAGCTGAACCTGGAAAAGAGAAATAAAATTGTTTCATTTCATTACAGAATTCTATACTATGAGATTTCACGTATGTTACAAATCCTTAAGATAAACAGAAATACTTCTATTGTTCACTTAAGCAAGCAAGCAGCTATAGAGAAGAGAAGATGGGCAAGGTTAAAAAAAGAAACAAATTATTTTAATATTAACATGCACAGCTGATAGACAATACTGTACACTTCTTGCTTATTCATTCCCAGTAAAACAAAATATACATTCTCACACATCTTGGGAATGAATTCAGCAACTGTGTTAGAACATGCAGGTGTAGTATCTGGCTTTGGAAGCTTTGAAGTAATCATTACTGTCTTCTGATATATGTAGAAGAATACTATCCTTACTATGAGAAAATTTTAAACAGAAAATAAAACCAAATATTATATTCAGTCTTAACTTCTATACACTCCTCCAAATAGAACTTGCTAAACTGATATGAAGTTTATCTCTATCCCTATGTTGCATTTCCGAAAATGGTGTCAGGCTCTACTGTACTTAAATATAAAAAGTAAATCACATGAGTCACATCACATCTTTCCACTAGGATGGAAAGTCTTAGAATGCTAAGGAGAAAAAAACATTCTCTATGGCTATTTTCCCATTGCAAAATACAGACAGCAACAGACATTTTGTAAGTGAGTATTATAAAAGATTATACACAATTGAATGGTATTTTCCCACTCCCACATTTCATTGAAACTAAGGAACAACTTCCAAATGTATATTACAGGTATCCCTTCCTTCTAGAAACCAAAAACCACCCAAAATAAAGCTAAGATGCAAGTTGAAACCAAGAGCAGATACTGCTAATAAGTAGCATATATTCCATCAACTCTTTTCAATAGGATAAACTACTGGTTGTTGCCTTATAAAAGAGGGATTGAGAAATGCATCATCTTTCATCTAGAATGTGTAAAAATGTGGAGAAATTGTAGTTGTCTTCCATATTCTTCAGCCATTTATCAACTCTTTCATCTAAGTAGTTCCTTGGTGTTTCTCTCAAAAAAAGCACTAACAAATATAAATAAAACCTCAAGTTTAATCATTCACTTTAAGATTTTTTCCTTCATCGGGGCATAGGATGGTATTACTCTAGGAACATAATTACTATTGAATAAATGCCCACTGAATTGAATGCTAGGATGCAGAGTGGAATATGAACTGAACAATGTTCAAGAAGCCTGAGAACGAATCCCATCTCTGTCAATTTTCAGTATGCGACCTTAAGCGATTCACTTAACTTCTCTATGCCTTGGTTTACTCTCTGTAGGTAAGAGGATCAAAAAGGGCTTCCCTGGTGGCGCAGTAGTTGAGAGTCTGCCTGCCGATGCAAGGGACGCGGGTTTGTGTCCTGGTCCGGGAGGATCCCACATGCCGCGGAGCGGAGCGGCTGGGCCCGTGGGCCATGGCCGCTGAGCCTGCGCGTCCGGAGCCTGTGCTCCACAACGGGAGAGGCCACAACAGTGAGAGGCCCGCGTACCGCAAAAACAAACAAACAAACAAAAAAAAACGAACACTGGGCTGCTTCACAGAATTGTGGTCAGCAACACAGGAGAAAATATATTGGCAAGTGCTCTCTAAACAATACTGTGCTATAAATATGTAGGATAATACTATAAAAACTAAGCACTATACAGCATTTTAATGTAATGTTCCAGACCTTCTCTGATTGGCAGGTCTAAATTGTTACATTTCTGGGAATCTGCAGTCTGAATCAATCCCGTGGGCATCCATAGCTCACCTCTCCCTAGTTCTTTATATTTCTAGCCACCCAAATATCAGGAAGCCCCAGGCAAAACCTGGACTTCCAACTGCATTCTTCAAAACCTTGGAGTTGTAAATTATTCCCCCTGAGAAATAAGCATTAGTGGGAGACTACAGTGTACAAGGAGAGAAGAAAAGTGGCTATGATGTTGGAATTAGAAAGGAAGGAAAGTGTCAGAAAATATGGTCAACGATTTTGAAATGGACAAAAAGATTACTGGGAGTCCTTTCAGCGGAGTGCTCGGCACTGTCTGAGAGATGCGAGTGCTGGGCACTGTCTGAGAGATGCTTTTGGAATATCTGATTCTATAGGGGCCTGTGCATTTTGCTAAGACTGGGCTGCTTTTACAACTTTGTAAGTTGTAGAAAACTGATGGTGATGCGAATGATTCAGATCCATAGAGATACAAATAAACTTTGTTCTGCCATTGATTTCCACCTGGTGGAAGAGAGGAATTTAAACAATTACATTTTAGGGGCTTCCCTGGAGGTCTAGTGCTTAAGACTCAGTGCTTCCACTTCAGGGGGCACGGGTTTGATCCCTGGTTGGAGAACTAAGATCCTGCATGCCTTGCAGTGTGGCCAAAAATTAAAAAAAATTTTTTTTTTAAATTACATTTTACTGCGCTGAGGACACTGACCAATTTTGCATTTGCTCACAAATTCATTTCACCATTCCTGATTTCCCATAGGTACATGTGTCTATTCTTCCAATTCTCTTTTAAAACCAAGATGGTTGTACCGTCTTGCTGGTTTGCTTATTAATGTGAAATAAAAACTTTGACACGTGTTCATTTTATATTTGTTTGAGTCAAGATTTTACCTTCTAAAAATTATCCTTTAATTAAAGAGATACAAGTGAAGAGCTAAGTTATCCCAGTGATCTTTTTTAGAAGCGGTAAGACCGCTTCTAAGTAAGTAAGAAGCAGTCAGCAAGCACTCCACGATTTCATAACTTAGGTTTAGAAAATGAATTTTCGAAAGAATACAGAAAGCACTGATTACACTGTTATTTGCTGTAATATTAATGCAAACATTTTTATAGCTGAAGCAATTTAAGTAGAATAAATGCTGTCAATAAACTTCAAAGTGAAATTGACCTGGATAAACTATAATTTGAATAATCCTTGCACTAATAATTAATAAATATAGTCCAAAAATGTTGCTCCATCAGCTGTTAACTACAACTTCATCCTCTATAAACATTTGTTAAAAAGCTATTAAGCAGTAAAATTATCTGATTTGGTTTTTCTCTATTTTGCCGACTGCCTTTTGATGAAACAGCAGAGTGAAGAAATGATCTAAAATAGAGCAAATAAAGGATCATATAGATAATTATCATGAATAAGTAAGTTCTGAATAATCAAGAAATGCCTACAGCAGTCTAAATCAGATAGAAATTGATAAGTATAACCATCAGCCATGCTAGAATTACAGATAAACTAACAAATGAAATGAGAAAATTAACTTATATCAAATGCCAAAAATATTGGACCTTACAACCTCTGTGAATACAGACCACCAATTCAAACCATCTCATAACACAGTCCTCAAAACAGCTGCTATACACTTTCAGAAAAGGCTTAATACATGATACTCACAGTACACAGGTCTAGGTCAGAAATGCTAACATGCAGCAAATGTTTATTGAGAATTACCTGATCTGAAACACTGTGACAGGATGTGGGGATACATTAATGGAAAAAAATGTAGGAATTATCTTTAAGAAGCTTAGAATTCTCACTTGGGGGACTGATACATACTTTTTATAACCCAAGGTCATAAGGGCTGTCCTTCCTGTATGAAGTGCTATGGATGGGCAGGAAAGTAATCAGTCTTATGGATTTCAAGGAAAATATTTGTTGGGTCTTCCCTAGTGGCACAGTGGTTAACAATCTGCCTGCCAATGCAGGGGACATGGGTTTGAGCCCTGGTCGGGGAGGATCCCACATGCCGCAGAGCAACTAAGCCCATGCGCCACAACTACAGAGCCTGTGCTCTAGGGCCCTTGAGCCACAACTACTGAGCCCGTGTGCCACAGCTACTGAAGCCCATGTGCCTAGAGCCCGTGCTCCGCAACAAGAGAAGCCACCACAATGAGAAGCCCGCTCATTGCAACAAAAAGTGGCCCCCGCTCACCACAACTAGAGAAAGCCCACGCACAGCAGCGAAGACCCAACGCAGCCAAAAATAAAATAAAATAAATAAATTTATTAAAAAAAAAAAAGAAAATGTTTGCTGCTACTAAGGGAACAACAGAAGATTGCCATAGACCCTGACCATTTAGGCTTTCAATCTTTTATCATTTCACATGTTCCACATAAAAGTTCTCTCCTTTGTAACGACTCTGAAATCACTCTCCTTTTGGAAGAGGTTATCTTACACTCTCTGAAGGAGCCCTCTCTTCCTATTTCAAGTTGAGTCCTCCAGATAAGAAACCAGAAGCTTCCAATACTTCCACCTATAAATTTTCCTGCTACCCCAACTATCCACACCTCTCTTCCCCTCACTTCCTCCTCTTCAGAAATGAACCCTGTCACCTGAGAGCTAGTTTACATTTCTGCCCCACGCTCAGCAATCTCCTCAAGAACTTTCCCTCATTGACTATCATCCTCCGACATCCCTCAAGTTCATTTACAGTAGGTTTAAAAAAACTTTTTTAAATGCTTGAATATTAGCCAACTGGAAAAAAAAAAAAAATCCCTTGTACTTGTCTCTGTTTCCTAGCATCCTAGAAAGATAATCTACATGCATTTCTTCACCTGTTACTCACTTCTTAAATCTCTGCCACCTGGCCTCCACCTTGGCCTTTTTCACTACAACAGCTCTTGCCAAAGTCACCAATCATCCCCTGTGAAAACGGAATGCACATGGTTCACTCTCTATCTTGACTTCTCTACAGTTCTTGAGCCAGTGGGCAGCTCCTTTCTTGCTCTTGTCTCTTGGCTTCTATGTCTCTGAATTTCCTCCTAGAGCCTTCACCACCTCGTTGCAGCATTTTTTCTTTATTGAAATCTATTCCTTGACTCGCAATAAATATTAGGTTCCTAAGGACTTCCTGTCCAACGCTGCCCCCCGCCCCAGTATTCTCCCTCACTCCAGGTTTTAACTACCCACTCATTTTATTTAACTAGGCCTCACCTTTCTCCTTAACTGTAGACCTTGGAAAGCCAACTGGTTTCTATGTGTTTCCACTTGGATGCACTACAGTTACTTCAGAGTCAACATGTCCAAAAATCTACTTACCCTCTGCCTACCTTCATTCCAAATCCTCACTTCCCTAAAGTATTTTCTATTATCTACCAGTCAACCAGACCTGGACCTATGAATCACGCTGGATTCTGCCCTCTCCTTAGCCATGGAGAGTTCTTGTTAGGCTCAGCCTATTTAACAGTTCCTAAATCCAATGTCTGTTGTATGAATTAATTAGACATTCATCATTTCTGCCTTGAACTATTGCCATACCCTCCTAACTAGCTCCCTGCCTTCAGCCTCAATGCTTCCCCATCCCAGCCATGTATTTTCCACAGTTCCCGAAATAACTGTTCCAAATGCAAATATACACTCTTTTGCCTAATATACTTTAACAGCACCCGCCGCCCCCCGACTTTCAGGCTAAATTCTAAGGGCATTAGCATGGAATACAAACTAGGTCCTTCAAGATCCTGTCCAGCTCCACTTCCTGTACTCCTTCATTTCCAAACTAAGCTCCAATCATAATGACCTTGCAATTCCATGGATATGCAAATGCACTCTCTTCTCCATGCCTTTCCCCCCACACACAAGCTGTTCCCCAGCCTAAGGAGGCCTGTACCTTTCACTGGGTGTTCAGGTAAGAGCACAAACTTTGGAGTCAGACCCCGGATGGTGACTTAGCACTTTCTAAGTGTATAACCTTAGGCAAGTTACTTAATTTCTGTATCTCAGTTTCCTCATCTATAAAATGTGAATATTGATAGTGTACACCTCATAGAGATTTTGTTAAGATTTAATCAGATAAAGAACATGGAGTTCTTATTTCAGTGCCTTTCACATACACAGCAAATGTTCAATAAATGGCAGCTACAGTTCACTAACTTTGGCTCTTCCTGAAAGCGCGGTTGAGATGTTCAATCCTGTACCCTTCGTTGCTACTACTCAACTGTATTCATCCCTCCTTATTGCTCCCACTGCCCCCTCTTCAAGTGCTGTCACTGCATTTACTATCAAATCTTGTAACTACTGTTTTACTTTACTGATCTTTCCTTTAGGATCAAAAGATAGTAATGCAAGAACCATGTCTTCATTTGGTATCCTATGGATCTAACCCAGGGTTCAGCAAGTAGGACTTAATACATTTCTTCTGAATGTAAAAATTTAAAGTATGAATCCCAAGAAAGGAAAATCTAAACATCATATCAGGGAAGATTCACTCTTGTTCCATATTTCAGAAGAATCCTCCACTGTTTCTTACTTCTATAGACCTGATTACAGTATCGTGAAGCTACATATTTTAATGAAAAACCTAAATCAAGTCAGTTGCAGATTGGATGGAACAGTTCCTTTAAAATTACTTGTAGTGTCTAAGAATGCTCTTCCTACCAGGTGGTGTTTAAACTGGGTCTGGAAGGATAAGTAGGAATGTTATAGAAAAGTAAGAGCTTTCTAGGCAGAGTACATAATGAGTACAGAGGAATGAAGAAAGAGAATAACCGAAGGCTGGTGATTATTCAGGTGAGCTCTAGGAAAGGGGGCTGGAAAAGATGGTTAAGAAGTATTGTAAAGGCTTCCTTGAATGTCATGCTGAGGAGTTTGGAGTTGAAAACACAAGCAGTAGCAAACCACTCAGACTTACTTACATTAAAAAAAATAATACAGCAGTATGAAGGGTGAATTGCGGCAGGAAAGGAGATGGGAAAGAAGATACATTAAGAGATCACTGCAGTAATCCAGGCAAATGACAACTGAAAAGAAGGCAAAAAATTCCAGTAAAAAAACAAAAAAGGAAAATCGACATAAGTCAGATGTGGGAGGTAAAGGAGAAGAAGAAAGAAGAATTGTAAAGTTGTTAACTAAAAAACAAACAACCCAATCCAAAAATGGGCACAAGACCTAAATAGACATTTCTCCAAAGAAGATATACAGATTGCTAACAAACACATGAATGGATGCTCAACATCACTAATCATTACAGAAATGCAAATCAATACTACAATGAGGTATCACCTCACACCAGTCAGAATGGCCATTATCAAAAAATCTACAAACAATAAATGCTGGAGAGGGTGTGGAGAAAAGGGAACCCTCTTGCACTGTTGGTGGGAATGTAAATTGATACAGCCACTATGGAGAACTGTATGGAGGTTCCTTAAAAAACTAAAAAAAATACCATATGACCCAGCAATCCCACTACTGGGCATATATCCTGAGAAAACCATAATTCAAAAAGAGTCATGTACCACAATGTTCATTGCAGCTCTATTTACAATAGCCAGGACATGGAAGCAACCTAAGTGTCCACTGACAGATGAATGGATACAGAAGATGTGGCACATATATACAATGGAATATTACTCAGCCATAAAAAGAAACGAAACTGAGTTATTTGTAGTGAGACGGATGGACCTAGAGTCTGTCATACAGAGTGAAGTAAGTCAGAAAGGGAAAAACAAATACCGTATGCTAACACATATATATGGAATCTAAAAAAAAAAAAAAAAATGGTTCCGAAGAACCTAGGGTCAGGACAGGAATAAAGATGCAGACGTAGAGATGGACTTGAGGACACGGGGAGGGGGATGGGTAAGCTGGGACGAAGTGAGAGAGTGGCATGCACATATATACACTACCAAACGTAAAATAGATAGTGGGTGGGAAGCAGCCACATAACACAGGGAGATGAGCTCCATGCTTTGTGACCACCTAGAGGGGTGTGATAGGGAGGGTGGGAGGGAGACGCAAGAGGGAGGGGATATGGGGATTATGTATATGTACAGCTGATTCACTTTGTTATACAGCAGAAACTAACACACCATTGTAAAGCAATTATACTCCAATATAGTTGTTAAAAAAATTAAAAAGTAAAATAAAATAAAGTTGCTAGCTAAAATATCAATAGTATGCATAACTAGTTAGATTGTGGATTAACTATAGAGAAAAGAGATTTAGGGGTGAATGTTCTTTCAATATTTAATAGGCTGAGTATTAAAAGTACCTGTGGTGCAATGAAATGGAGATGTCCAGTAGATCCCAGGATATATCAATCTGGATTTAAGAAGAAAAGTCTGAGCTACAAAGACTTGGGAATTACCAAGAATATAGGCAGTAATTGAAACTGTGAGCATAAACAAGATCACCCAGAGAGTCCTTGCAAAGCAAACAGAGCAGGTACCAGAGAATAAAGTGTTGGCGAATACCAATATTTATGGAGCAAATAGTTAAAGAGGAGCAAACCAACGATGTGAGAAAAAGAAGTGACAGAAGTAGGTGAGGCAGCAAAGAATGCCACTGCAGACACCAAGGGTCTTAATATGGACAAAACAGATGTCAAGCAGGATGAGTAAAAACAGCCTCTAGAGATTTAAAAATTCACCATTAGCTTCTTTACCTGCAGCAATGTCAGCAGACTAGGGACTCGGCAGTAAAAGAAAGCAGAGAAAGAAGGCAATAATGGAAAGAGCGTGGAGCCTGGGACAAGGCCAAGGTTTTTTTGGTTGTTCTTCTTGTTTTTAATATGGGGTGAAACTTGAGCATGTCTGCTATCTAAGACGAAGGAATCAATGAAGAAGGAAAGATCTAAGGTTCAAAGCTTAAGGATTAAGGTGATTAGGCAGGTCTCCGAGATGGTGGAAGTGAAAGAGCTGTAGACAGGGGATCCTTTCCTTGGAAAGTGAATAGGAACACTTCTGACACTGGGTGAAGGAGGAGAATGAGACGAACGTTGCCTAAGATATTATGGACAAGTTTAGTAATGGTGGGTGGGAAGTTGAGAGAGTCCACACCACACATCACTATTTTTTGCAGTAGAGTAGGAAGTTAATTATTTGCTTGGAATGGATGTTCAGGATTGGGGTAAGAAGCCCCAGCAGTCACTAAGGTGAATGAAGCAAAGCTTGTTGGGTAAAGACGCCTGCAAGAAATGAATCCTACTAATATTTGCCATCAGGCTTGGTCTCTGGTAGGAAGAACTGGAGTCTCAAACTGAACTGGGTTAGAATTAGGGTCAAAAGGAGGATTTAGTCAGATCTCTCCTCAACAGAAACTAAATAAAGTCTGGGGTAAAATGGAGGTGTCCACACCTGTTTAGTTCTAACTCAAACTAATCTCCCACTCGGTTTTAAAGTGGCCTCATAGGAACAGAAATGGTCAACCTAGAATTATAAGGCCCGGGGCAGTTTAAAGTCAGTAACATCCAGAATTACAGCCTTATCAAGCACTTAAAATATATTAAGCATTACTGCGGTATAAAAACAAAAAATCCCTTCTCTTCATAAACTACACTTTAAGTTATTAAGAGGCATACAGTCTGAAATTTGTCTGTATGTCCAAGAGGGCCTTGCAAAATGCTTAGAGCATAACATGGGCTCATACTTGCTTGAAACAGGAAAAGCAATTTTGATAGGCCCTGCACTTGCCAAATCCCTTGCCTTGCTTTTTAACCTATAAGTGTGACATGTATTCAAATATGCACTTATTCTCCTAATCTAAATCTTAAACCCTGGGATTGACCAAATTCTGAGTCTTATACAACTGCTCCATGGAGATGTAATAAAATATTCAGAGCAGGGTGTAACTTCTAATTCCTGTTGCAACTCCATGTAACCACAAAGAGGGAAAATTCAGGTTCTACTCTCTTAGTCTAGGTATATCAGAATCAAATTTCCTGGGTGCTCTATATTTTTTTTACTTTATTACTACAATGAGTTTAGCAAAATTGATCCTACACTATCATTCTTGTTCTTTTATCATAGAAGAAATATCGGCACTAGTACACAAAGTGAAAGTTGCTTTATCACAACCCAAGAGTGCATTATATTAGGCTGAGGCACAAGATATAAAAATATAGAAATTTTTCTCTTGTATAAAAAGAGAAAAAAATTTTCTCTTGTATAAAAAGGTATGACAGCAAAAACCTAAAAGATGGGTAAAATGGTTATATGAAAATTACATCACGAAAAGAACATAAATGTATAGTAGCTAGAGTTGAATTAACGTCAAGGAATGCAAACTTAGTTTTAATAATGCATTTTGGATTTAGAATGTTTATCAATTTTGGGAGAACCACCTATTTTTCCTCTTTAGAACCTGGCCTTTCAAATTTCCATTAACAATTCAGTGGCAAAGATAAAACATCTGCCAAAATACAGATGACAGCATGAGCAAATGTCCTAATGGTAGGCATTTAGTGTAATGCTTTAGCATACTGCCTCTAGACTGCTGGGCAGCCCCGGAAATAAGTACTTTTAAAATGGCAAATTGTGGTTAAAAGTAATATATTCTTGAGGAGAGAAGGAAACATTTTTGTTTAAGCAAGCCAAATGACTACTAGACTTATGCAATAAAAATGTTTTTTTAATCATGTGTACCTTTGATTTTAAAAACCCACTTTGAACAAAGAAAAATCATTCAACCACTGATAAGACAGTTCACATCACTGTCCTTATGTGAGTAGCGTTTTATTTACCAGTTAGTGAATACCACTGAAACTGCTGATGTGCTTTTAAACAATGTATAATTGGACATATGGGGGAGGGGGGAGGAAAGGAGAATAGTAACTCATTCTACATCTTGTAAACCAATAAAGGAGGTTGTATTTTTCCTGTAATTAGAAGGAATGGGCATTTTAGACAATTTCCTTTGCTACAAAGATCAATGGAAACTGTAGTGGTTACCAGGAAGTAGCCTTTGATTAACAATCATTTATAAATGAAAATGAAAGCAAATCAAACCTGAGTACAAATAAACGTACAAATCCATGACTTCCTTACTCATTTTAGAATCTAATTTCAGTCTCCCAAATACTTTGGTTTATAACTACTTGTGTTCTGAGACTGTTAACATCTCTTCATACATGTTCTTTTAAAACTACATATTAAACACACATGCATAAAAATCCATTGTATCCTATGACAAACACTATCCCTTCCTGTTTTATATCCAACACTTAACTCAAATGCATAATGCCTCTGTTTTGTTTTTTTTTTCAGGTTATTATTAACTAAGTACAATGAAATACCATAAATTCTGAATTCTAAGACTCTGTAGGGACTTGAGCACACTACTATTGTATGTAAATGAGTGCTAATTATATGTGATCATACCTATTACTAAAAGAGGCCTAACCATTTCTATCCCCAAAAGTACCAATCTAGCGCTTCTTTCTAATCTACTTGAAAATAGGACCCCATTTTTAAAACAGTACATGATTTACACTTTTTACGCTTCAAACTAGCTTTGAGACCAACGGTCTGAATTAGTAATATTTTATTACAAATTCATAATCGGGTTCAATATAAGGCTTTCTGATCATACAACAGGTTTCTGATAGCAGTATTATTTGAGCTATAATGATAGTAATGGGCAGTAAGCCGTTAAGAATGATAACAGAAAACACTACCTTACCTAATATCAACCCTTCAGATAACAGAGATTGATTATTAGCAGCTCCAACATTCCAGGCGGCTTCAGAGTGAGGAAAGAGAGCTAAGCCGGGACTTAAGGGCATTTTGGAAATAGCTTGAAGTCACAAGCCTTTATGAATGGCACAGTGAGGCGAATAACCCATTTAAAATGTAATTAACTTAGCATTCTAGAATAAAATGTAACAACTGCTTGTTACTGTTACTCCAACTCAATTCTGAATTTTACAAAAAGTTCACAAGAGGCTCTATAGATGTGAAGTGTGACAGGCACTGTAGAGCCACGAAAATTCCCATTCCTTCCTCAGTTGTTATAGGCGAAGCACACGTTTTAAAAAAGAGAAATGGATTCCAAAAGCTTGGGGGGGCCAAAACGCCTTTGGCGTCGAAAGACACTAAATCTCACTCTGCCGCAAATATGCTTTGACTAGAGGTTACTGTCTTCATACTTCAAGCGAAATCTGGATTACTTTTAAAATGGTTCCCCTAAAAAAAGTAGGAAAACTTGAACGTGCAATTCGGACTGTATTAAAGTGGTTGATGGGGCGTGGGAGTAGCGAGAAAGAGTTTCCATCCAGGAAGCTAATATCTAGGGTATTAAAAAAAAAAAAAAAAGGCAGCCAGAAGAATCTTCTGATTAAACGCTGGGCTGGAAATGAAACTTAACTGTGTCCTTTACGTCCCCTTAACTCCGATGTTCAGGTGGGAGGGCAAACAGGAGAAACCCCTTCTTTCAGACTTCGCCAAAATGCGCACTTGCATCGCATGAGGCTCGGGCCCTCCCACTCTCCCTCCTTCAACCCCAAATGCGTTTAAAGCACTGAGGAGGGTGCGAAAGAGGGGGGACCCTAACAGCTGCCAACCCCTCTCCTCTGATCGCGCCCTTTCTCTACAGCTAATTTTTGCGCGAGGTGCACGGTTTGGAGTCTTCCTCAGTGTGTGCATCTGGAGGTGGAGAACAGGGGAAGATGAGCCCCGCTCTCACCCAGGGGAAGAGGAAGAGGAGGCAAAGGAAGCAAAGAAGGGGGAGCAGATTACCCGCGGGGCCCTCCCACGTCCGCACCCCGGGCGTGCAGGGCCCGCGTGCCCCGCGCCCTGGCCACCCTCTCCAGGGAGCCGCCGGGCCAGAGGGGGCGCAGCCCACACACCCGCGGGGGCGGCGAGACAGCAGCCGCAGAGCCAAGAGCGAGTGACCACTCACCGCAGCGCGCCGAGCCCAGCAGCAGCAACACCACCAGGGGCCACATCTCCGCCCCCGCCGCGGGGTCGCCGCCGCCGCAGGTGTCTGGAGTAGGCGCCGCCGCCGTTACAGAGAGGACCGACCGCCGCCTCCCGTCACAGTCAGGACCGGGCGCCCAGGCGGCTTGGCCGCGCGCAGGCGCGCTCCCGCCGCCCCACACCCGCTCCCCCTCCCGCGCGGGCCGCGCACGCGCGCTCGGCCTCGCCCCCGCCCCGCCGCGACTGCTGTTAACGCGTCGCCCTCACGACTCGCGGCCTCGAGTTCCCGCTCCCGCCAGCTCCCCAGCGGTGGCGCGCGCCGGGCTTCCCGGTCACGCCCTGCCGCCCCAGTCCCCCGCCCTCCTGTCAGTGTCCCCGAGGCTGAGCGCGTATTCCCACGCTCACCGGGGCCTCATTACCCCTGTCCCTGTCTGCTGTTCCCTTTTTGCCTCCCGCACCACCGTGGGCCCCACTGTCCTCCCTCCACTCGTCCTCTCCTGTTTTCACTCCCATCCTCACGCTTCAGGAACTACCGCCCCAGGCGCTGCTCAGCCGGACCGCGGAGTGCCGGCCCCTCTCGAGCCCAGGATCACTCGCCTCTCCCGGGGTCCGACGTTCTCCTGCGCGCTTGGACCTTGACGCCTCCACGCCTCTCACTTCTGCCCGTTTCCCCCGAAGCTCCGCCGCCTGCCGCAGGAGCTCACACCGCGTGGGGGCGTCCCTACGCTTCCCCCAGCGGGCAGCGAGCCGGGGGCACCGCTCCGAGGGCAGACAGGTGGCGGGCGCCTGTCTGCAGGGAACTTCCCCTCGCCCGTCGTGGGCGCTCCTCGGTTCACCTGCCCCCAACTGCTTTTGTTTTCCTAGCGGCTCTCGGGTTCTCAGCTCTTTTTCTCGCCTTGTTCTATAGTGTTTTCAACCTTTGAACGGGATTACTCAAACAAGTTCCGCTCGCGGTGGTAAACACTTTGAGATGTGGTTAATTCTGGAACCCTAGGGGCGATCAGGCATGGTCACAAACGTTAGCAGAAGTATCCAAGATGTCCCTTCCTGCACAGTCACTGGGCCTGGTTAGTGATCTCGCCCTGTGCACTCCTCTGCTCAGTTTGGGTTTAGCTTGCTTGAAAAATGGGTTCAAAGTGTGGCTCCAAGCCACAATATGGACAAGCCCTTTGAATAGCTCACCGAATCACACAGGCCACATCATTCATGCTAAAGCAAAAGCCCTTTTAGAACTACCTTTAACATTTACCCTAAACGATGAAAACTCTTGTCAAAAAGTCATGCTCTGGTGACTACTCTGATGGCGTGCATATCCTGTCCGCTCCCTTGGTTGTTTTTTCTCTTACGCCGTGCAAAGCAAAGCAATTTCCCACCGCAATATTCCACTCCTCCGAATCCTCTACCCATGGCACTTCCTCCATTGCGTCCCCATAGTAATAACATCCAGGAAATAAAATTACCACTCTGACCCTCTGTAGCAGTGTACTGTATAATATACTGTGTAACTCTTCCCTATGATTATTTTTTGTGTAGACCTTTTCCCCGCAGCGTTATCAATTCTTTAAAATCAGAGAGAGTATTTTAAGTATTCCCTTCCCCATGACTTTCTGTTGAACTGGGAAGACAGAAGGGGTTTTAAACAACTTGTTGATGTGACTTGAGGCAAGTGTTGCTCCAGTGAAATTTGATAGTTTTTTAATGATTAAAGAAAAAAAAAGGAAGAGAGAGAGAGAGAGAAAGAAGAAAGAAAGAAAGAAAGAAAAAGAATTGCCTGGCAGATATCTTATTAAAACAATGGTTAATAATTATGGTAGTAATGATTTAAATGGCAGCCTTGACACCCTGAGGCTACCAAAGAGACTGATGGATTCTCCTCCCATTGCTGCTTATGTGGATACAAAAGAATCATCCATCAGACTTTGAGCATTCGGGACATTGTGTATCACAGAGCAGCTGGTTGGCTAAATAAGGTTGTCTGCTGTCCCTGAGATCAACCAACCCCCCTAAAGCTGAAGAGTGACTGGGAAGGACTGTCCCCAGCTTTCAGAGGTACAGATCAGTGATTCTCTATTTTATCCTGGGAGCTGCTGAGGCTATGTGCTTAATGTAGCTTTGTGCAGAAAATGGAATAGGCTTAAGTCAGGTAAAGGAGAGGCCACCTGGGTGACCACCTCTGCTCTTAGGAATCTAGCTGGGATAGGTTTTTTTTTTTTTTTTTTTTTTTTTTTTTGCGGTACGCGGGCCTCTCACTCTTGTGGCCTCTCCCGTTGCGGAGCACAGGCTCCGGACGCGCAGGCTCAGCGGCCATGGCTCACGGGCCCAGCCGCTCCGCGGCATGTGGGATCCTCGCGGACTGGGGCACGAACCCATGTCCCCTGCATCACCAGGTGGACTCTCAACCACTGCGCCACCAGGGAAGCCCTGGGATAGGTTTTGATGGTGGGGCAGGAGGAGGCCTGTTCCAGGAGAGACAATCCAAAGCAACCTACGTGGGTTTGATGATCTTCTCTCTGGGATAACCTTGGGCTCCTTTCTCTAGTATCTAACCACCTCACATTTGTGTTTCCCTTGTAACATTTGCAAGCATTTTTATTTGGATTTTGATCTCATCTTATCTTTATGTGATGGGTTTTCTTGGATGGAAGACAAGGCAGTAGTGCATAGAATGTTTGGAATAGAGGTAATACACATTAGGTATATTACCTAAATTAATCTTCATAACAGCCTTCGAATGGGTATTATGATCTTCACTTTAGTGATGACAAAGGGAAAGAGGGACGATGAGCACATTGCCTATGGTTCTGTGTGACACTTATCTCTCATTTGCATCTAACTCCCTTGCCCTCTTCTTCCTACTTTTTCTTTTCACTCTGTAATGTCAAAGATGTTATAGTTTCCCCTTTGTAGATGAATAAACTTACAACCCCCAAATAATTGCTACCCTTTACTTTCAACACCCTTTCAACACCCTTATAGGTGAGGAAAGTGAAGCTTGCTCACAAGCTCAGGGAGGGGATGGTGGTTGGTCTGACTCCAAGGCCAATGAAAATGTTCACAAGCTTCCCTTCTGAATTCATGGTCAACTTCCATTTCTTTCACTTTCTATCTTAACAGTACATCTACTTTTATCTTCCTCCCCAAACCTACATGCTACCACATAGCTCATATTGATATGATATTGTCTAAAAATTTATATTGATACAGTTGTATCCTTACTGTAATTTTTCATTCAACTAGACCTTTTTTTTGGCCCCATGTTGGAGTGCCATGCAGTGCCATGCATTGTCCCCGATACTCCTGAGAGCTAGCTCAGGACTGTACCTGCCTAGCTGTGCAAGGCCTGTGCTTTGTGCAGAGCAAGATGAACCTTTCTACATAAGTGGACCCATGTCAAAGGATCCCACAGTAGACCAAAGCCCAGGATAAGCCCAGTGTAAGTTAAGTCCCCCTTTTCTGTATTTTTAGTCATGTTTGGTGCATATGAGTTACCTTATTATACTTAAAGTACCTGTTTGTGTTGCTGTCTTCAAGTTCAGTAGCGACTCCTTCCTAGACTGTAAACCCAATGAGGGGAGAGACCACGTGAGTCCTATTCATTGCTAGTCCCATTGCCTGGCATATCATAGGTAATCAACAAGTGGTTGTTAAAAGGGTGAATGAAAGAATTATAAATAACCTCTCAAGGCCAGGAACTCCATCTTCTATGATTGTCTGGCAAATTATCCATCATAAGGGGATGTTCCATTCTGAAATTCTGTGAACTGAACTACTGAGCTAACCCTGGTGCTTATCTGGTGTACCAGAGGTCTTTATCACCACTAAGTTCCAATTTTTTGGTTTATCAATCATCAAGCTTGTTGCAGTACATGATGAGTATTATCTCTCTTCTTAGCATCTCTGAATATGATTTTTTCTTTTTGGGTTCATTTTTTGTAATGAAGATTCTTGTATTTTTAACACTTCTGGCCAGTGTGATACTAGCTAACTTCCGTGCCCTGGTCAGGCACTTTACACTCGTAACATTGGACTTTTCCATGCCGAGACTTTTCTACTTTCAGGCTTCTGTGCTTCAGTCATGCTGCTCCCTCTGCTTCACACGTCCTTCCCCACATTTTCTTCTTCTCTCTCCAACCCAAAGAATTCAAGCTCATCCTTCAAGGCCAAGATCAAATTTTACCTCCTGCAAGAAGCCTTTCTCAACCCTACTTTTCCTTTTTCGCATAACTCTCCACCATTTTTCAGGTCTAATGACCTCTTCCATTATATTATACTTTGTTCATGCTGCTAATAAAATGTGTCAATATATATTTCTTTCTACATACCTGTCTCCTCTTCTATCATGTTAGCTAGAAAAAAAGTGAAATGTTTCTGAGTATATTTGTATCTCCAGGGTCTGGCACAGTGCCTGGTTAAGATCTAAGGCTGTGTGTGTGTTAAATCAATCAAGAGAAATCAGTGTGCTATGTAGTATACACAA
The DNA here is from genome assembly GCF_005190385.1 of Monodon monoceros. NCBI lineage: Eukaryota > Metazoa > Chordata > Mammalia > Artiodactyla > Monodontidae > Monodon > Monodon monoceros. Next base: position 54,843,368 of record NW_021703767.1, read on the forward strand.
ACCCTTTAGCCTAGGTTTGAGTTACAGCCACGTACTACCAGTTAACCTTGGACAAGTTATGTAACCTTTGTGAGTCCTAGTTTCCTTTCCTCATTTTAAAAGCTAGATGATAGAATGATAAAAATAATAGAAATTAACTCTTCAAATTGCCTTGAGAATTTAGTGTTAATACTTTTACAGTTACATAGAGCTGTGCCTGGTGCACAGTAATCGCACAGTCAATATCAGCTCTTTTTATTACAATCTTCTTACAGTGAGATGGGTCTCCTAGATGGGCAGTGAAGAGTATTTCAGAAAGATCACCAATTACTGATCTGGAGCCCTGCAAAATTATTGTGGGTTGGTGAACTATCTATAATTTTGATTTAAGCTAGAGGCACATGTCTGTGCCCAGTGGGTAGGCCTTAATCCTCTTGCTCTTCTGCACCCCGTGTTCGTGATTGAATGCTGAGGGACCCACATCTCTGTCGCCTGGCTCAGGGCCCAGTGTCCTAGGATGTTATTTCAACTTGACCCAGTTATTAAAGCATAGGAGTCCCAGTCATTAAATAAAGCCGTGTAGCAATGAGGGTCTGTATTCTCCGGGCAAGGACTGGGGTTGGTTGGTTAGGCAGCTGGAAGATATCGACGTATGACTGGGGAGATGGACTGGCTTAGGGAAATGGAAGGAAGGCTCCAGCAGCAGGAAATGACCTTCTTCCTCGCCCATGTTTCAATCAGGGGCAAATACTCGAAATAGAAACTGCCTCTCGGTAGGAGGATGGTAAGTAGGACTGAAGGTTTCTGGTAAGAGATATCCTACCAGAGAGATGACAACCTGATCTGGTGTGAATTTCCTTGTGGATGTCAGATGTGCACAGGCTTGTTTTGCCCGGGTCCGGGAGAAGCACAACGTGTCCTGCTCCTGCTGTGGCTGCTGCTAGCCGCTACCCCTGTGGGGGGCCCGTACTCAGGACAGCGGGAAAGCACTAGAGAAAGGCAGCTTCTACTTTAGGTTGTAAAATGGCCAAAGGCTTATTTCTTTAAGAGCACATAACATTTGGGGTCCTGGAAAGGCCCCTTGTATCTTGCCTAACTCTCCTCTCTGAGGGCAGGTAACATACATATAGCAGGTCACTGTATGTACCAAGACCTCACCATGCTAGTGTGTCATTTTCTATGGCCGCCAGAACTAATTACCACGAATTTAGGGACTTAAAATAACACCCATTTATTATCTCACAGTTCTGTAGGTCAGAAGTCCAGTGGGCTCAGCTGGCTTCTCTGCTTCTGGTCTCACAAGGCCAAAATCAAGGTGTTGACTGGGCTCTTTTCCCTTCTGGAGGTTCTAGGGGAGAATTCACTTCCAGGATCATTCAGCTGATTGGCAGAATTCAGTAGCTATAGGACTGAGGTCCACATTTCTCTGCTGGCTGCCATCTAGGGGTGCCCCTTAGCACCTAGAGGCCTCTTTTGGGTCATTGTGTATAGTTGCATGTCATCTCAAAACATGTCAGAGCTAGCAGTGGTACACAAAATCCTTTTTTTGTTGTCATATTTCTTCTGTCTCCCCTTATTCTGCCACATTTCTATGACTGACTCCTCTGCCTTCCTCTTCTACTTTTAAGTGCTCAAGTGATTAGATTGGGCCCCTCAGGTAATCCAGGATAATCTCCCTATTTTAAGGTCTGTAACCTTAATCACATCCACAAAGTCTCTTGCCATGTAAAGTAACATTCCCAGACTCCCAGCTATCAGGGGCTTGGAAATCTTTGGGAGGCATTATTCTGCCTACCACAGTTAGGTTCTTTTATATTTATGTCCCTCAATCCTTATCACAGCCCAATAAGGGAAGCCTCATTATACCCATTGTGCATGTGTAGAAACTGAGGTTCAGAGAGGCTTATATCACAGGTAAGAGATAGTGGAGCTGCAGTTTGAATCTTGCTTCAGAGCTCACACTCCTTCTTCCGCTAGAGGGAAGGAATAGTGCGAGCAAAGCAATTGCATGATCTGTTGCTCTCGCTGCGGTTCCCACTATTGTTTCACTAGTGTTGTTTCTCAACTTAGTGCGGTAGTCACCACTGTGTCCACCAAACTTCCAGCTCTCTTCCTAGGTCCCAGGTAAGTGTATCCACTAGGCATCAGCAGAAAACAGGTGACACCCTCAAATGAAGTGATTTAGGAGAGATAGATTAAGGTGGTGGTCCCCACCCCACTGGCCGTGGACTGGTATTGGTCCAGCGGGTTAGGAACAGGGCCGCACAACAGGAGGTGAGTGGTGGGCGAGCGAGCGAAGCTTCATCTGCCGCTCCCCATTGCCCCCCATCTCTCGCATTACGGCCTGAACTGTCCCCCACAACCCCATCCGTGGAAAAATTGTCTTCCACAAAACTGATCCCTGGTGCCAAAAAGGTTGGGGACCCCTGGATTAAGGGACTGTTTGCAAGGATGTGGGTGGGGTTAAAGGAAACAGACAAGGAAAGGCAAGGGCTGTTAGCCAACAATAGCTATTGCTCCCAGGTCCCTAGGTCTGGAGGTGCAAGAGGAGGAAGTGGTCACCAGAAAGGGAAAGGATAAACTGAAAGAGGGCTTCCAGGCAAGAGTTGTGGTCTTCGATAGAGGAACACAGCCACCACCAGCCTGCTGGAGAGGAAGGTGTCAAAGTAACTAGTCAGCCTTCACTCCCTCCCACCCTCTGAATTCCTGCTGTGGGCAATTCTCAGCTAGAAGCCAGGGGGGAAAAGCTCTGCTTAGGCAGTTCTTGAAGTTCAGCTTTCCAGGCTCAGGACAGTATGGAAGGGTGGACAGTTGACCTGAAGGAGAATATCCAGCACACCAGGACTATCCCTCCCTATCCCCTTGAAACTGGGTAAGACTGACTTTGCCCAGTGTATTAGTTTCCTAGGGCTGCCCTGCCAAATTACCATAAACGAGGGGGCTTAAAACAAGAAAATTTTATTCTAGAAGTCTTAAGTCAAGGTGTCAGCAGAGCCCTGCTCCCTCTGATGGCTCTAGAGAAGAATCGTTTCTTGCCTCTTCCTAGCTTCTGGTAGATGCGGACAGTCCTTGGAATTCCTTGGTGTGGGCTGAGACACTTCACTCTCTGCGTCCATCCTCACATGGCCTTCTGCTCTTTCCATATGTCCTCTCTTCTTACAAGGACACCAATCATTAGGTTAGGTGTCCAACCTAAACTTAGTATGATATCATCTCCAGATCCTTAACGATCAATAAATACATCAGCAAAGGCCTTATTTCCAAATAACATCACATTCTGAGGTACAAGGAGCGGACGTGAATTTGGAAGGGAGACTATTCAACTCACTGTAGCCAGTAAAGTGTGTTAGCTCTGGGCATGGGATTTGCTGCTCTCTCTTCCCCTCCCCCATGACAATTAGCAGTGCTCCAGACAGTGGCTGCTCCCTCAGCCTGGGTCCTGGAGTGAAGATGGAGCAAAGCGGAGCCCCAGCTGATCTACAAGGGAAACGCAACAAAAATAGAAATAAGTGTGTCATCTCTCCTGAAAGGATAGCATCTGAAGTATTTAATGACCACAGTCCAGCCCTTCAGAGATATTTCCAGCAGCTAATGCAGCTCCCCATTTCCTTCCTTACATACAAAAACACCCTTGAATACTGGCGTTAACCAAAACCACTCTGTAGGCTCACTGTTCCTCTTAGCTCCAACTCCACTGGCAACAGTTTACTGCTTATCATTCCTCTTTGGGGCCAAGGTGTAGGAAGAAATGGATTTTAAAGACAGCCTTTTGTATCCTTAGATGGGCAAGTTTTCTAGAAAAAAAGAATGAAGGCTAGAGCACATGGGTGTTCTTTGAAATTAGCTGCAGAGAAACTGTGTACATTTCAGGCTGAGAGTCTCGTCTCCAGTTTCAGAAGAATTCCCCACCTGCAGCAGCTGGGAATGTCTGCTGAGGAACCTTTGTTCTCCGCCAAAACCAGGGCTCCCTACGTGTGCTCCTCCCCCCGTCCCCTACTATGGCCACAGCACAAAATTACTCAAGACACTGTGCCTCATGGAGTTTGCTTATTGATGCTACATGAGTTCCCTGGGTACATCTGTCAACTTACTTTTCTCTAATACTGGTCTAATTGCTATGGGAGTGGGCCAGAGACTCAAACTATCATCAGATGGGCTTTAAAAGTGAAGTGGATAAACTAGGATCAAACTGCCAGACAAGACAGGTGTACGTATTTGGAATCATGAGAAGGGTTGCCTGATTCCATGTGCCTTTAACCTCACTTATCTGTCTGTCTTGAATGGCAGCCTGGACTTGAAGTCTCCCACACACCAACTGGCACTGCTGCTGCAGCTGCAACTTCTACTCGCTTTCTCCCAACCATAGGCCCCATGAACCCCAATAGTAGGAGGAAAAGAAAAAGTTATTGCAACACCGTGCTTAGAGGGATGGTTCTCTACGCATGGTATCTGGTTCAACAGCATCCATAGCACCTGGGAACTTGAACCTTACCCCAGAAACTCTGGAGTGGGACCTAGCAATCTGTGTTTTAGGGAGTCTTCCAGGTGATTCTGGTGTATACCAAAGCTTGAGAGCCACCAGCTTAGGGTTTGATCTCAGAAGTCAGGTGGCCTGCCTAGGAGGTCATCCATCTTGGTAAAAATATCGTCAGCTCCTCTGTCCCCTTTGATTTGCTGGGAAAGACCCACATGTAGTACAGTGGAGAATCCCTTGGAACCCCGGTTATCTCCTGGCCCTCTGGGCATTTTGTATTTGCCATAGGTCACAAGTTCTACCCAGGCTGTGGTGGTGACCTGGAGACAGAATCATGACGGCCACAAGAGAAGCATCTCACATGGGAGCAGGGCTTCTCTGACGTCTCATCGTGAAGGAGCACATATCCCACCTCGTTCTGAGAGAAACAGATGTGTGCTTTAAAGAGGCTTGAGGATCTCTTCAGTTCTATATTTAGTGAGTTTAGCAGTAGTTTAAGAAACTGGTTTTATTGTAGTTTACAAACGGCCTTTCTTGTGTGTCCATCAAAGTACTTAGGACCTGAAATCTGTGCTAATCTATTGAGTTTCCACTACGAGATGCCATTTTGATAAAATGTAGAAATCTTCCATATGGTTATGTAATTGTGCTTCTTTGTCTAGAGAATGAAGTAAGTGAAACAGGGCGATCCCCTGGAGAAAGGACAGATCAGTACCCATTTCACCAGATGACAAATTCAGAGGCACCCATGAGGCAGCATGTAAAGTAGGGGAGAAACGAGTCGTACTCTATCATAATTTAAAAGAAAATGATGTGTTCATTTTAAACAGTCACAGGGGCTAGACCACCTGGAGCTGGCTCTGGTAAACTAAGGTAAAGGGCTCATCTTAACCTGCTCTATCTCTGGGAGATACGTGGCATACTTGTCAGGGGGAATGCATGAGCGCTCCTTCCTCTGGAGATGAGAGAAGGGCTCCTGATGGACGAATCAGTCAGATCTGCTAATGGATATATTCCTCTCCTTCAGTTGTTCAGATGATTCTCTTAATTTTGTCAGCAGTACTGGATTGCCTAAGAAAGTCCACTGGTTTGCTCGCACAGCACAAAATCTGGTGAACTAGGAATTTTATATTTTGCCCTTTTTTGGCGAAAAGGTTGCATTTCTCAAGCTCTTCCTCCTTTCCACTCTCAGAACCCTCACTGTGTTTCGGAGCATGGTAAATATGGTCCCAGAACCCTCACTGTGTTTTGGAACACGGTAAATATGGTCCCAGAACCCTCACTGTGTTTTGGAACACGGTAAATATGGTCCCAGAACCCTCACTGTGTTTTGGAACA
>NW_021703767.1:54849168-54860812 GCF_005190385.1 Monodon monoceros
GGAACACGGTAAATATGGTCCCAGAACCCTCACTGTGTTTTGGAACATGGTAAATATGGTCCCAGAGGCCAACTGAACATGCCTGTGACTTGTGCTCCAATAGTCACCTCCCCTTTCCCTGTCTCCTCTCTTTGGGGGGCTACGTCTATGCCTATCCAGCTTCCTTTCCTTCCCCAAGAAGTGGCTTTGTGCCAGTGGAACTGGAAGCTAGATGAAAAGCTATCAAAGCACTAAGGGAAGGAATCAATGGTAATGTATGTAAGTGTGTGTATATATCACAAGTGACAGGCTCATTTCCATGCAAGTTAAGATATTCTCAGTGCCTCTAATTGATGCCCTGCATATCTGTGCGCACACACACTCTGATGGGGATATACATGGCTGGATTCACCCCGTAGAGGCAAAGTGGACAGCTGCCCATGGGCCGGGATTTGATTTTGCTCTAGGATCCTCTCGGTGACTACCCCCGCTGGCCCAGGCCTTTTGCCTGTTGGGAATTCCCACATCACTGGCCTCTTTGGATTCAGGCACTGAAAGCTGTTTAAATGCAAATTATTTTCTAGGTGGTAGAGACATTATTATTCATTAATATTTGGGTTTTAATGAGTTTATCAGCTTAGAAGAGAACGGGCCAGAGTCTTTTGGTAATAGAAGCCAGAGAGATATGTTTTACTAACGATAGGTGGAAAAGAAAGAGTGAGATAGGAAATACTATAGAAACTATAGCCATAGGCTCAAGGAATAGCACAAGGACACTAGTTACACGGTAAGGAGTAAGATGGAAATAGGAAAGTGGAAAATAAGGTGGCTCCTTGAGTCCACAGATCATTTCTGCCAGGAGCTCCTAGAGATTCTTTCCTAGGCAGGAGTGGTTGTAGAAACCCTTGCTGAGACAATGCTAAATTTCACATTTGCTTTGGCATCACTATTTCCAAGGATTTATTTAGTTATTTAAAGATATTTATTGAACACCTAGTACATACCTAGGCACTGTGGGTGTATCAGAACAACAGACCATACAGAACCCAACCCTCAAGGAGCTTGCCTTTTAGTGTGGGCTGCAGGGGCTGGGCAGAGACAACAGACACAGTACGTAAGGGAAGTGTGGTAAGTTAAATGTGATAGAGGCTCTGGAGAAGAAGAAACCAATGAGAGGGGCTGGGGAGGGAGTGCCATTTTAAATGAGGTGGTCAGAGAAGGCTCACTAGAAGCTGACATTTGAGTAAAAAGTGAGTAGGGAGTAAGGAAGCCACACAGATGTCCACGAAGAGATCATTTCCAGCAGAGGGGAGAGTAAATGCAAGGTCCTGCATCAGGAGTCCGGCTGGCTTGTTTGAAGAAGAGCAGGGGTGTTGGAGGTAGGAGGATCTGTGGGTAGGGCAGTGGACAGTGTGGTCAGACAAGACTGAGCTCAGGGGAGAATAGTTGGGGATAAGGTCAGAAGACCGTGGGGAGTCCAGTTAACTGGACTTAACAGCACCTTAAAAGACTTAACTTGTACTCTGAGTGAGAGAGTTTTGGGGGGCAGTGTCATTAGCCAACCTTCAATTTAATAGGCTATTGCTGGGGTCGGCCAGAGTTGGCAAATATTCTTAGTAGGTCACGAGGTCTCTGTTGCCACTCCTTGACGATGCTATCATAGCACAAGGTAGACTAATGGGTGTGGCTGTGTTTCAACAAAACTTTATTAACAAGAACGAGGGGCAGGCCAGATTTGGCCTGTGCTGACCCTAGAGTTGTTGCAGTAGCCCACCGGAGAGATGAAGGTGGTTTGGGCCAGGGTTGTAGCAGTGAAGTTGGATCAGATTCTGGCTACATTTTGAAGGTAGAGCCCGCAGGACTTGCTGTCAGACCAGATGTGGGGTGTGACAGAAACCAAGGAAACCGAGGAGAGAAGCCAAGGGTGACTCCAAGGTTTTTGGCTTGAGCAAATGGGGTCACCACTACGGAAATAAATGGAGAAAACCTAGTGGGGAGGTTCAGTGTGGGATTGAGGGGAGGGTATCAGGAGTCAGTTTGGGAAATGAAAATGTAAGACGCATTTAGGATAAAGGAATTGGATCATATGTTCCCTTACTCTCCATCCAGCCCTAATATTCTATCATTCCACAACTGTGAGAGAATGAACATCTACCCTAGTGGCTTCTGCGGTAATTGTGTTCTTCAGGGAGACCTTCCACGCTGCATTACTCCATCTTTCCCAAATGCAGTTGGTGATTATGCAAGCTAGAGATCAGTTGCTGGAAGGGAGGAACACTGAACGGGAGGCAAATGCCCGCTGAAGCTACCAGGGGGGGACTTGGAAGAGTGTCAGGAATGGTGTACGTGCCCGGGCAAATTCCTGTGTATCTTAGTTTCCTGGAGGTTATTCATACTGGAGGGTTGTCAGCCCACCAGGCTAAGAATGCTCAGCTTGTTTTCAGAGAAAAAGCAAAGCATCTTCTTCGACTTCACCTCTGCTCCCCTCTCAAAACGGCCGCGCTTCAGACACACTCACCCTCTGCATAGCTACCCCAGAGCTGGGCGCTGGTCCTGACGGCCCGTGGGGACCCGCAGGACACAGACATGGTCTTTGCCATCAGTTCTGAATGCAATTTCCTCCCTCTTCTTTCTCATCTCTCCTCCCTAGGAGGTATGTCTTCTGCCCAAATTCTTTCCACCCCAGAAGTGGCTCAGTGCCAGTGGGGTTGTTTACTGTGTGGGGAGCTGGCAAACCACTTTGGGAGTGAGCTGATAGTAATAGATTTAAACTACGAGCATTTATCAGAGCAGCAGATGGAGGCAGCAGAGTGGAGTTCCTAGAACGGAGGGCAGGGAGTGTTTCATTCAAGTGTAAAGCGCGCCATCTAGACTCAGCTGGCACCAGCTCACGAAACCAGTGAAGAGAAGGAGGAAAACAAAAAAGGCCAACTTTGTGCTAGGTTCCGGAGGTCACAGCATTCCCTCACCGCTCGTCCTCGGTGTCTCACTGCAGCATGGGAAGGAAAACCCTTCTTGGTTGTTTTCCTTAACATATTTTACTTCCCTAAAACTTACTAATTTTAATAAAAATTCCGAAGCTCAGAACAAATGGAAATATAGACCATTTCATTTATGTATGTGTGCATTAGTTCGTTCGACAAACACTTATTACCTGCCTAGACATGCCAGGAGCTGTGGCATACCCTGGGACAGAGAACCAGGCAGATGTATACGTTGTTGTTGTAATTCTTAAATATTACAACTGTCAGAAGTATTTTCGTTTTAATTTTTTACCACCATCTCAACGAAACACCCTAAAACTACAAATACATTCAAGACCTATTCTATTTACTGTTTGAACTAAAGGAGTATATTTTTTAGTGGTAAATTTCCTTAGGGCCCAAGTACTATACTCAATAGGTTAGTGGGGAAAAAAAACCCATTATATTAATTTCAAATCATCTGTTTGAGAAGTGTATTATTATTATTTTTCTTACATCTTTATTGGAGTATAGTTGCTTTACAATGGTGTGTTAGTTTCTGCTTCATAAAAAAGTGAATCAGTTATACATATACATATGTTCCCATATCTCTTCCCTCTTGCGTCTCTCTCCCTCCAACTCTCCCTATCCCACCCCTCTAGGTGATCACAAAGCACTGAGCTGATCTCCCTGTGCTATGCGGCTGTTTCCCACTAGCTATCTATTTTACGTTTGGTAGTGGATATATGCCCATGCCACTCTCTCGCTTTGTCACAGTTTACCCTTCCCCCTCCCCATATCCTTAAGTCCATTCTATAGTAGGTCTGTGTCTTTATTCCTGTCTTACCCCTAGGTTCTTCATGACTTTTTTTTTTCTTAAATTCCATATATATATGTGTTAGCATACACTATTTGTCTTTCTCTTTCCGACTTACTTCACTCTGTATGACAGACTCTAGGTCTATCCACCTCATTACAAATAGCTCAATTTCGTTTCTTTTTATGGCTGAGTAATATTCCATTGTACATATGTGCCATATCTTTTTTATCCATTCATCCGATGATGGACACTTAGGTTGTTTCCATCTCTGGGCTATTGTAAATAGAGCTGCAATGAACATTTTGGTACATGAATTTTTTTGAATTATGGTTTTCTCAGGGTATATGCCCAGTAGTGGGATTGCTGGGTCATATGGTAGTTCTATTTTTCGTCTTTTAAGGAACCGCCATACTGTTCTCCGTAGTGGCTGAACCAATTCACATTCCCACCAGCAGTGCAAGAGTGTTCCCTTTTCTCCACACCCTCTCCAGCATTTATTGTCTCTAGATTTTTTGATGATGGCCATTCTGACTGGTGTGAGATGATATCTCATTGTAGTTTTGATTTGCATTTCTCTAATGATTAATGATGTTGAGCATACTTTCATGTGTTTGTTGGCAGTCTGTATATCTTCTTTGAAGAAATGTCTATTTAGGTCTTCTGCCCATTTTTGGATTAGGTTGCTTGTTTTTTTGTTATTGAGCTGCATGAGCTGCTTGTAAATTTTGGAGATTAATTCTTTGTCAGTTGCTTCATTTGCAAATATTTTCTCCCATTCTGAGGGTTGTCTTTTGGTCTTGTTTATGGTTTCCTTTGCTGTGCAAAAGCTTTGAAGCTTCATTAGGTCCCATTTGTTTATTTTTGTTTTTATTTCTATTTCTCTAGGAGGCGGGGCAAAAAGGATCTTGCTGTGATTTATGTCATAGAGTGTTCTGCCTATGTTTTCCTCTAAGAGTTTGATAGTTTCTGGCCTTACATTTAGCTCTTTAATCCATTTTGAGCTTATTTTTGTGTATGGTGTTAGGGAGTGTTCTAATCTCATACTTTTACATGTAACTGTCCAGTTTTCCCAGCACCACTTATTGAAGAGGCTGTCCTTTCTCCACTGTACATTCCTGCCTCCTTTATCAAAGATAAGGTGACCATATGTGCGTGGGTTTATCTCTGGGCTTTCTATCCTGTTCCATTGATCTAGCTTTCTGTTTTTGTGCCAGTACCAGACCGGCTTGATTACTGTAGCTTTGTAGTATAGTCTGAAGTCAGGGAGCCTGATTCCCCCAGCTCTGTTTTTCATTCTTAACATTGCTTTGGCTATTTGGGGTCTTTTGTGTTTCCATACAAATTGTGAAATTTTTTGTTCTAGTTCTGTGAAAAATGCCGGTGGTACTTTGATAGGGATTGCATTGAATCTGTAGATTGCTTTGGGGAGTAGAGTCATTTTCACAATGTTGATTCTTCCAATCCAAGAACATGGTATATCTCTCCATCTATTTGTATCATCTTTAATTTCTTTCATCAGTGTCTTATAATTTTCTGCATATAGGTATTTTGTCTCCTTAGGTAGGTTTATTCCTAGATATTTTATTCTTTTTGTTGCAATGGTAAATGGGAGTGTTTTCTTGATTTCACTTTCAGATTTTTCATCATTAGTGTATAGGAATGCCAGAGATTTCTGTGCATTAATTTTGTATCCTGCTACTTTACCAAATTCATTGATTAGCTCTAGTAGTTTTCTGGTAGCATTTTTAGGATTCTCTACTTATAGTATCATGTCATCTGCAAACAGCGACAGCTTTACTTCTTTTCCGATTTGGATTCCTTTTATTTCCATTTCTTCTCTGATTGCTGTGGCTAAAACTTCCAAAAGTATGTTGAATAAGAGTGGTGAGAGTGGGCAACCTTGTCTTGTTCCTGATCTTAGTGGAAATACTTTCAGTTTTTCACCATTAAGGACGATGTTGGCTGTGGGTTTGTCATATATGGCCTTTATTATGTTGAGGAAAGTTCCCTCTACGCCTACTTTCTGCAGGGTTTTTATCATAAATGGGTGTTGAATTTTGTTGAAAGCTTTCTCTGCATCTATTGAAATGATCATATGGTTTTTCTCCTTCAATTTGTTAATATGGTTTATCACATTGATTGATTTGTGTATATTGAAGAATCCTTGCATTCCAGGAATAACCCCCACTTGATCATGGTGTATGATCCTTTTAATGTGCTGTTGGATTCTGTTTGCTAGTATTTTGTTGAAGATTTTTGCATCTATGTTCATCAGTGATATTGGCCTGCAGTTTTCTTTCTTTGTGACATCTTGTCTGGTTTTGGTATCAAGGTGATGGTGGCCTTGTAGAATGAGTTTGGGAGTGTTCCTCCCTCTGCTATATTTTGGAAGAGTTTGAGAAGGATAGGTGTTAGCTCTTCTCTAAATGTTTGATAGAATTCACCAGTGAAGCCATCTGGTCCTGGGCTTTTGTTTGTTGGAAGATTTTTTTTTGGTCGTTTTTTTTTTTTTGCGGTACGCAGGCCTCTCACTGTTGTGGCCTCTCCTGTTGTGGAGCACAGGCTCCGGACACGCAATCCCAGTGGCCATGGCTCACAGGCCCAGCCGCTCCACAGCATGTGGGCTCCTCCCGGACCGGGGCACAAACCCGTGTCCCCTGCATCGGCAGGCGGACTCTCAACCACTGCACCACCAGGGAAGTCCCTGTTGGAAGGTTTTTAATCACAGTTTCAATTTCAGTGCTTGTGATTGGTCTGTTCATATTTTCTATTTCTTCCTGATTCAGTCTTGGCAGGTTGTGCATTTCTAAGAATTTGTCCATTTCTTCCAGTTTGTCCATTTTATTGGCACAGAGTTGCTCGTAGTAATCTCTCATGATCTTTTGTATTTCTGCAATGTCATTTGTTACTTCTCCTTTTTCATTTCTGATTCTATTGATTTGAGTCTTCTCCCTTTTTCCTTGATGAGTCTGGCTAATGGTTTATCAATTTTGTTTATCTTCTCAAACAACCAGCTTTTAGTTTTATTGATCTTTGCTATCGTTTCCTTCATTTCTTTTTCATTTATTTCTGATCTGATTTTTATGATTTCTTTCCTTCTGCTAACTTTGGGGTTTTTTTGGTTCTTCTTTCTCTAATTGCTTTAGTTGCAAAGTTAGGTTGTTTATTTGAGAAGTTTCCTGTTTCTTAAGGTAGGATTGTATTGCTATAAACTTCCCTCTTAGAACTGCTTTTGCTGCATCCCATAGGTTTTCGGTCATCGTGTCTCCATTGTCATTTGTTTCTAGGTATTTTTTGATTTCCTCTTTGATTTCTTCAGTGATCACTTTGTTATTAAGTAGTGTATTGTTTAGCCTCCATGTGTTTGTATTTTTTACAGATCTTTTCATGTAATTGGTATCTAATCTCATAGCGTTGTGGTCGGAAAAGATACTTGATACAATTTCAATTTTCTTAAATTTACCAAGGCTTGATTTGTGACCCAAGATATGATCTATCCTGGAGAATGTTCCATGAGCACTTGAGAAAAATGTGTATTCTGTTGTTTTTGGATGGAACGTCCTATAAATATCAATTAAGTCCATCTTGTTTAATGTATAATTTCAAGCTTGTGTTCCTTATTTATTTTTATTTTGGATGATCTGTCCATTGGTGAAAGTGGGGTGTTAAAGTCCCCTACTGTGAATGTGTTACTTTCAATTTCCCCTTATATGGCTGTTAGTATTTGCCTTATATATTGAGGTGCTCCTATGTTGGGTACATAAATATTTACAACTCTTATATATTCTTCTTGGATCGATCCCTTGATCATTATGTAGTGTCCTTCTTTGTCTCTTCTAATAGTCTTTATTTTAAAGTCTATTTTGTCTGATATGAGAATTGCTACTCCAGCTTTCTTTTGGTTTCCACTTGCATGAAATATCTTTTTCCATCCCCTTACTTTCAGTCTGTATGTGTCTCTAGGTCTGAAGTAGGTCTCTTGTAGACAGCATATATATGGGTCTTGTTTTTGTATCCATTCAGCCAATCTGTGTCTTTTGGTGGGAGCATTTAATCCATTCACATTTATGGTAATTATCAATATGTATGTTCCTATTCCCATTTTATTAATTGTTTTGTGTTCGTTATTGTAGGTCTTTTCTTTCTCTTCTCTTTCTTGCCTAGAGAAGTCCCTTCAGCATTTGTTGTAAAGCTGGTTTGGTGGTGCTGAACTCTCTCAGCTTTTGTTTGTCTGTAAAGGTTTTAATTTCTCCATCAAATCTGACTGAGATCCTTGCTGGGTAGAGTAATCTTGGTTGCAGTTTTCTCTCTTTCATCACTTTAAATATGTCCTGCCAGTCCCTTCTGGCTTGCAGAGTTTCTGCTGAAAGATCAGCTGTTAACCTTATGGGGATTCCCTTGTGTGTTATTTGTTGTTTTTCCCTTGCTGCTTTTAATATGTTTTCTTTGTATTTAATTTTTGACAGTTTGATTAATATGTGTCTTGGCGTGTTTCTCCTTGGATTTATCCTGTATGGGACTCTCTGTGCTTCCTGGAGTTGATTAACTATTTCCTTTCCCATATTAGGGAAGTTTTCAACTATAATCTCTTCAAATATTTTCTCAGTCCCTTTCTTTTTCTCTTCTTCTTCTGAAACCCCTATAATTTGAATGTTGGTGTGTTTAATGTCATCCCAGAAGTCTCTGAGACTGTCCTCAGTTCTTTTCATTCTTTTTTCTTTATTCTGCTCTGCAGTAGTTATTTCCACTATTTTATCTTCCAGGTCACTTATCCGTTCTTCTGCCTCAGTTTTTCTGGTATTGATCCCATCTAGAGCATTTTTAGTTTCATTTATTGTGCTGTTCATCGTTGCTTGTTTCATCTTTAGTTCTTCTAGGTCCTTGTTAACTGTTTCTTGCACCTTGTCTATTCTATTTCCAAGATTTTGGTTCATCTTTACTATCATTTTTCTGAATTCTTTTTCAGGTAGACTGCCTATTTCCTCTTCATTTGTTAGGTCTGGTGTATTTTTATCTGGCTCCTTTATCTGCTGTGTGTTTTTCTGTCTTCTCATTTTGCTTATCTTACTGTGTTTGGGGTCTCCTTTTTGCAGGCTGCAGGTTCGTAGTTCCCATTGTTTTTGATGTCTGTCCCCAGTGGCTAAAGTTGGTTTAGTGGGTTGTGTAGGCTTCCTGGTGGAGGGGACTAGTGCCTGTGTTCTGGTGGATGAGGCTGGATCTTGTCTTTCTGGTGGGCAGGTTCACGTCTGGTGGTGTGTTTTGGGGTGTCTGTGGACTTATTATGATTTTAGGCAGCCTCTCTGCTAATGGGTGGGGTTGTGTTCCTGACTTGCTAGTTGTTTGGCATAGGGTGTCCAACACTGTAGCTTGCTGGTCGTTGAGTGAAGCTGGGTGCTGGTGTTGAGAGGGAGATCTCTGGGAGATTTTCACCATTTGATATTATGTGGAGCTGGGAGGTCTCTTGTGGACCAGTGTCCTGAAGTTGGCTCTTCCACGTCAGAGGCACAGCACTGACTCCTGGCTGCAACACTAAGAGCCTTTCATCCACATGGCTCAGAATAAAAGGGAGAAAAAGAAGAAAGAAAGAATTAGTAGAAGAAGAAAGAAAGAAAGAAAGGAGGGAGGGAGGGAGGGAGGAAGGAAGGAGGGAAGGAAGGAAAGAAAGAAAGAAAGAAGATAAAATAAAGTAATATAAAATAAAATAAAGTTATTAAAATTAAAAATAATTATTAAAAAAAATGGACAGATAGAATCCTGGACAAATGGTGGAAGGAAAGCTATACAGACAAAATCTCACACAGAAGCATACACATACACACTCACAAAAAGAGGAAAAGGGGGAAAAAATCATAAATCTTGCTCTCAAAGTCCACCTCCTCAATTTGGGATGATTCGTTGTCTATTCATTTATTCCACAGATGCAGGGTACATCAAGTTGATTGTGGAGCTTTAATCCGCTGCTTCTGAGGCTGCTGGGAGAGATTTCCCTTTCTCTTCTTTGTTCTCACAGCTCCTGGGGCTGAGCTTTGGATTTGGCCCCGCCTCTGCATGTAGGTCGCTGGAGGGCATCTGTTCTTCGCTCAGACAGGACGGGGTTAAAGGAGCAGCTGCTTCAGGGACTCTGGCTCACTCAGGCCAGGGGGAGGGAGGGGTACGGAGTGCGGGGCGAGCCTGCGGCGGCAGAGGCCAACATGACGTTGCACCAGCCTGAGGCGCGCCGTGCGTTCTCCTGGGGGAGTTGTCCCTGGGTCCCGGGACCCTGGCAGTGGCGGGCTGCACAGGCTCCCCGGAAAGGGGGTGTGGATAGTGACCTGTGCTCGCCACAGGCTTCTTGGTGGCGGCAGCAGCAGCCTTAGCGTCTCATGCCCGTCTCTGGGGTCCGCGTTGTTAGCCGTGGCTCGTGCCCGTCTCTGGAGCTCCTTTAAGCAGCGCTCTTAATCCCCTCTCCTCGCGCACCAGGAAACAAAGAGGGAAGAAAAAGTCTCTTGCCTCTTTGGGAGGTCCAGACTTTTACCCGAACTCCCTCCTGGCTAGCCGCGGTGCACTAACCGCTTCAGGCTGTGTTCACGCCGCCAACCCCAGTCCTCTCCCTGCGCTCTGACTGAAGCCCGAGCCTCAGTTCCTAGCCCCGCCCGCCCCGGCGGGTGAGCAGACAAGCCTCTTGGGCTGGTGAGTGCCGGTCGGCCCTGGTCCTCTGTGCGGGAATCTCCCTGCTTTGCCCTCCGCACCCGTGTTGCTGTGCTCTCCTTCGCGGCACCGAAGCTTTCCCCCTCCGCCACCCACAGTCTCCGCCCGCGAAGGGACCTCCTAGTGTGTGGAAACCTTTCCTCCTTCACAGCTCCCTCCCACTGGTGCAGGTCCCGTCCCTATCCTTTTGTCTCTGTTTATTCTTTTTTCTTTTGCCCTACCCAGGTACGTGGGGACTTTCTTGCCTTTTGGGAGGTGTGAGGTCTTCTGCCAGCGTTCAGTAGGTGTTCTGTAGGAGTTGTTGCACGTGTAGATGTATTTCTGGTGTATCTGTGGGGAGGAAGGTGATCTCCGCGTCTTACTCTTCCACCATCTTCCCCTCGTCTCCGAGAAGTGTATTATTTTTATCATGTCAGGGTAAAGTCGATAACTTAGAAAACACTCATTTGTTGTCTAATCTCCAATCTACATGCTCTTAGAGTTGTTCTTTTTATTTATTTATTTTTGTTTGTTTTAAAGTCATTTATTCATCAGCCTTTGTTGAACATTTATTCAGTTTCAGATTGTGTGATTCCTTGGGCAGGTATGAAGGTGACTGATAGACATTCCTGCCCTGCACACCTGCCCTCCTGCACTACAAGGGCTTGGACCAGAACTATATTCAGGAGAGCTAAGGACCACAGAAGGAAAGAGCCAGGGAGCACCAGGGTTGGAGAGGGGGACTGTGGTGAGGATGATCGAGGCTTGAAGGAAGGTCTAGACTGGATTAAGCTGACCAACAGTTCTCAGCAGGACAGGTATTGCTCCTTCCAGGAGTTTGAGAATCTTAGGGGTTGTTACTGGTGGTCACTGATGGGAGGCATTTAGTGGATGAAGGCAGAGATGCTAGATGTCCTGCTATACATGGTTTGGTCCTATATTGCAAAGAACAATCCTGCAGCCAACATCATGTTTGAGTGTCCTGCCAGACATTTATCTGGGTGAAAATTTGGTTATAATTATCTGAGCCTAAAATCCAACTCATGTCATATATAAACACAAAGTACACTTTGCACAGTTTTAATAAAAATTGCATTTCCAGGAATATGACTCTCTATGAGTCAAAGATTGCATTCTGTTCTTTTTGGAATTTTGTCAAGAGTCAATCACCATCCTGAAAAGTCACATCACTGACTGTCTCATTGATCATGGTATT
>NW_021703767.1:54860822-54865420 GCF_005190385.1 Monodon monoceros
CCATCCTGAAAAGTCACATCACTGACTGTCTCATTGATCATGGTATTTGTTTTGCCGATACAATACACCTGAATTGGTCCATTTGTATCTCTCAATCCCCAGTGGTTCTAGGCAAACATTTGTTATGTCTTTGAGTGTAGTTGTGCCCAAGCATTTACATACAGAAACACATATTTTATTCTGTACTACTTGCATTTTTTTTCCTATTATAGTTAAAGTATTATTTTGGATTTTTTAAAATTATGAGTTATATGTTACCCATGACATTTGTTGCAAGATAGTAAAAAGCAGGTTACTTTTTAAAAATATATTAAAAAGGGGTTCTAAGGTGAGAACCAGTGAGATGGGCAAAGTAGGTGGAAAAAGCATTCTAGGCAGTACTCTAAAATGTGAATAAGAATCGCCTGGAGATTTTGTTAAAATGTGGATTCTGATTCAGTAATAAGCTCCTGGGTGATGCTGATGCTGCTGGTCCATGGACCACACTCTGAGTAGCAAAGGAGAGGAAATTGCAGGTGTGAAGGTATGAAGTCTTGGAAGAGTTTTACCAGGAACTTGGTATAATCAGAGCACAAAATGCGAAGGGTTGTATGGTGGGAGATAACTTAAAGAGAGAGGCAGGGTCAGAGCAGGGAGGACCATGGCCACCCTATTTTGACTTCCTTTTGTAGACAATAATGTGCCCTGAAAGGATTTTAAGCAGAAATGTGTAATGTTACATCTCTGCCACCATGTGGGATGGCCCTTCTGGATGTAGGAAGTCCAGTGAGAAGGCTTTTGCAATTAAGTCTTGTGAGAACATAGAAATAATAAGGACCTGACCTGAGGAAGCCACAGCAGAAGTGGAAGGAAGGACACAAGCTTGATGATTTGGAGTCAGATTTACTAGGACTTGGTGATTGACTGAATGTGGGTGGTAAAGGACAGGAAGGATGAAGAATGACTTGCAAGCTTCTAGCATGAGATCTAGGTGTATGATGATGCTATTATTGACCAGCACTGGGAGCAGAGGAGAGCATACAAGCTTGGGGGCAATGTTTAAGGAAACTGATTTTCAGATAAATGAATTCCCAGCGCCTATATCCTATCGAAAACTAGAAAGATGTCCAGTGGGCTTTGATGTGAGGACTTTTATTGAGCATATTGTGGAGAAAAAGAACCCTGTACACGGTGGGAATGTAAATTTGTGCAACCACTATGGAAATTAAGGTTTGGAGTTTCCTCAAAAAATTAAAAATAGGGCTTCCCTGGTGGCCCAGTGGTTGAGAGTCCGCCTGCCGATGCAGGGGACACGGGTTCGTGCCCCGGTCCGGGAAGATTTCACATGCCGCGGAGCGGTTGGGCCCGTGAGCCATGGCCACTGAGCCTGCGCGTCCGGAGCCTGTGCTCCGTAACGGGAGAGGCCACGACAGTGAAAGGCCCGCGTACCGCAAATAAATAAATAAATAAATATATTAAAAATAAAATATTATATGATCCAGCAATCCCACTTCTGGGTATATTCTCAAAGGAATTAAGATCAGGGTCTCAGAGAGATCCTGCACTCCCACGTTCATTGCAGCATTATTCACAATAGCCAAGGGATGGGTACAACTTAAATGTCCATCAACAGATGAAAAGATAAAGAAAATGTGGTATATACACACAATGGAATATTTTTCAGCCTTTAAAAAGAAGAGAATCCTGCCATTTGTGACAATATGGATGAACCAGGAGGACATTATGCTAAGTGAAATAAGCCAGACACAGAAGGACAAATAATGCATGATACCATTTATATGAGGAATCTAATATAGTCAAACTGATAGAGCAGAGAGTAAAATGGTGGTTGCTGGTGCTGAGGGAAGACAGAAATGGAGAGGTGTCATCTAAGGGTACAAAGTTTCAGTTATACAAGATAAACAAGTCCTAGAGATCCACTGTACAACAAAATGCTTACAGTTTACAATACTGTATTATATACTTAAAAATTTGCTAGCATGGTAGCTGTTACATGTTATTACAAAAAATTAAAAATAATAAGTGAGAGGGCAGGAGGAAACTTTTAGAGGTGATGAATATATCTATGGCATAGATTGTGATGATGGTTTCATGGATATATACGTATCTCCAACTCATAAAGTGGTATACACAAACTACCTACAGCTTTTTGTATATCAATCAAACCTCAATCAAGGACTTCCCTGGTGGTGCAGTGGTTAAGAATCTGCCTGCTAATGCAGAGGACGGACACAGGTTGGAGCCCTGGTCCGGGAAGATCCCACATGCTGCGGAGCAACTAAGCCCGTATGCCACAACTACTGAGCCCGCGTGCCACAACTACTGAAGCCCGCACACCTAGAGCCTGTGCTCCGCAACAAGAGAAGCCCCTGCTCGCCGCAACTAGAGAAAGCCAGTGCACAGCAGAGAAGACCAGCGCAGCCAAAAATAAATAAATTAAATAAAAAGATTATTATAATAATAATTTAAAAAAAACCCTCAATCAAGTGGTTTTTAAAGAAGTGTATTGTATTTCACTCTAATGGGCATCAAACATACGGGTGTTCTTTTGCCATACTCTAGTGGATTTCTGAAGGAGTGGGGGAGGAACATGTACAATTCCTACAAGCTCCATGGTTGTCCAGGACAGGTGTTAGGATGAGAAGAAAAGGGGCAGTACTAACACACTTATTATGAAAGTGGATGAAGTATAATCATCTGGTAGGTGTCAGAGAGCAGAAGACACAGGTGGAATGAATTCCTGCTTCCCAGGGTCGATCTCTGTCTCTGTCTTCGTCTCTCTCTCTCTCTCTCTCTCTCTCTGTCTCAACACACACGCATACACACACACACACACACACACACACACACACATGCACACACCAAAGTTCTGTCTTTGTGCTGTCGCCAGTTTACAGACATTGGCATGGCAGGGAATTTGAGGTGGTCCTGTATGGTCATGGGCCTGGCATCCCCCTTCTTGTGTTTAATTGTATCAAACTCCACAAATGCCATGAGCAACTAGTCTTCTTTGAGTACTCAGGACCAGTCCTTGCCCGTAATCTTAAATTGCCTTATCTCATTTGATTTTCACAATAACTCTAAGAATAAATTTTGTAAACGACGAAACAAGCTCATAGAGGTCAGGTAATTTGCCTAAGGTCACGCAGAGAGAAGAAATTACAAATCTAGCCTTGATCCCATTTCCTTTCTTACTCAAGCTGTGATTCATTTCCTTTAACCTCTCCCAGTTACACTGAAATAATCGCTGTTCCTCTAACACCCCATGTTGCTTTACACCTCTGCACACACTGCATACTTCTGCTTGGAATCCTCCTCTCTGATATTCAGCTGTCAAAGTCCTACCTAGGGACCCTCATGTCTACGGAGATTCTTCTGAGCCTCCTGCCTTGATGCCCTGTACACATTCCCCTCTTGCACACATCATGCTTCACTGTAATGATGTGTTTACACATCCCTCCCTCTCTCCAGGCTGTGAGCTTCTGGAGGCAGGGCCAGTCTTAGTGTTCTTGCCTCACTGTGTCCGGTAGATATTACTGTCCAGTAAGGGCTTTTGAACTAAACTGGTGTGTACAGTCCCTAGTGGGTTCTCAGTAAATGTCACTGGACATAATAGTGCCTGGGAAGAACAAACCAGTTTCTAGAGAATGTAAACACTAGTAATGGGAAAAAAAAAAAAGTGGCTTGGAAAATCATAATCTTTGAACGCATTATTTATGTATGAAACTTTTAACGATTGTCTTTCTCTCCTGTAATCCTTCACCATTAATATTAGGCTTACTTATTAAGTTTAGTTTATTGGGAGTCAATATTTAATTTAAAAATGTAATTCTTATTAGGGTTTTAATAAATAACATGTAATAAATGCCAATGATATTTTAGCATATAAAACACTTAATTTTTAACATAATTAATTTTTAAAGAAAATGTAATAGAAAAGTTACTCTGCATGCAACTCTACACCTTGACCAAGTTTTAGGTCTAATCTTATCTTTGATTCTCTTTGTGTTTCTCATTCCACAGCTTTCTCTCCTTTTCTCTTCCTATTATTTCTTCAGTAAGGTTTACGTGAAAGAAGATGGACTTTCTTCAGGGTTACTGTAATGTGGGGAAAACAACACTGACTAAAGAAAGACAACAAAATATAGTTACTTTTAATATATAGGAAGATATAAAAATGTCTACAAATAAACATTTTTGGGTTTAAACTTTAAAATTCCATTTCTCTATAGGCTGTGGTTAATTTTATTATAAATTAACAAGTATTTAAAACATCTGCAGTGCTGCCTGTCCTGGCTTTTGTGATTCAGAAGAGGTTCTGGGGTTTTGGCTTACACACACACACACACACACACACACACACATTAATATATCTCTAAAAGCATTTGATTAACAGATACACACAACTATATATAAAACAGATAACCAACAAGGACCTACTTTATAGCACAGGGAACTATATTCAACATCTTCTAATAACCTATAATGGAAAACAATCTGAAAAAGAATATATATATATGTGTGTGTGTGTGTATAACCAAATCGTTTTTCTGTACACCTGAAACTAACACAACACTGTAATCAACTATACTTCAATT
>NW_021703767.1:54865820-54889866 GCF_005190385.1 Monodon monoceros
CACACACACATATATATAACTGAATCACTTTGCTGTACACCTGAAACCTTGTAAATCAACTATACTTCAATAAAATAAATAAGTAAATAAAACAAAAACCAAACCAAACTAAACCCAGATGCAAACTAATATCCTTAGCAAGACAGCTCAATTAGTAAATTGTAAACTTCCACTGTCAACTCTAAAAAAACAGAAAAAAATTCCCTAAAAGCATCTGTTAGAATCTTCAGGGAACAGTCACTCAGATAACCACAAGTAGTGTTAGTTTATGATACAACCATGTTTCTCAAACTGAGGTCACCACACCTCCGAGGATTACATGAGTTACTGGCCAGGAGTTTACGGAAAGCAACTGAAAAAAATTGTGGCACGTCTCCTTAAGTTGTTAATTTAAATTAATGGATTAAACATTATTTTTATATAAAAACCAGTACAGATCTCTTGAGGAGAATGCAAATTTCTCATGAAATTTTAAAGATAAAAATAACAAGAGACTGCAAAGAAATGCTGAACTTGTGATAAGCTGCTTGGGCTGTGTCCCAGACTGCTAGTAGTACACAGGATTTTCTTTTCTTTAGTTAAGTGGAAAGGTCAGAGAAGTATTGTATAGGATTCACATAGAAACAAGGACAATAGCAAGAACTGCACAACAAAATGTTGGAAATTGGAATGTTGTTCAAAGAACAGAGCAAGCTAAAAAAAAAAAAAATCCAGGATGGCTCTAGAAAATGAATTATCTTGACATCACCTCAGCAGGTGAATGCTTCATCCTCTGCCCTTAAGGTAACTCTGTCTAGGGTCTATATGACTGCTTTGACAGTGCTTACTGCCACCAGCCAACCACGCTCTCCATTCCTTTATATATCTTTTGCTTTCTTCTTTCTTATTGCATCTGCCTGCTAATAATTTTAGTATATCCAATAGTCTTTCATATCCTTTACAGCCTACTCTCTTTCTGGGTATCTTTTCTTCTGCTCCATCTTTCAAATGCTCAAACCAATTTGCGTATTACATGTAAAACTCTCCAAAGAGGGAAAGTAATTCCTTCATTTAATCACCATTATCCCTATTTTGACATAGATTTTGTGCCAAGCTGCCTCATAGAGCACCAGCCAGCCTACCTGTTGTTTGCCCTTGAGTTCAGTTCCCACTTCTGGGGAGGTGGGCTGTTGTTGTGTCAGAGGGGTACCACAGCTTAAGGATTAAAATCACATCAGTTGAAGGATTCACCTGGGTCAGGTTTCCTCTGCAGGAGACTGTGGAAGTGTGTCATGGGCACTCTCACTCTTGCCTTCTCCAAAACAGCCCCTCTAAAAGATGTCAGAAATGGATTCCTTTAGAAGGAGGCACAGCTGATATAACAAGATAAAGATCTAAAGTCCTTTCATTGACACCAGAAACCTGGATAAAATTATATAGAAATTTAAAGAACAAAAACTTTGTTTGAAAGGGCCACATAGTTAATGCAGGTATTCTTTCTTATTTATTTTTCTTTTTGTTACTTTTTTTCTTTTTTTTTGTATCTCAGTTACAGAACATTGAGTTGACCATACTCAGTTCCCAGCCCACCATCACTATTAGTCCGAGCAAGGCCTCCCTTTGTTGATTGAGTGATTAATTGGAATCCTCTCCACAATGTCTCTGACAGACGTTTTAACCTACTTCTGGAACTCACTATCTCTAAAGGGAACAGCTAATACCATATATAGAGCCCTCCAACTCTTAGATAATTCTTTCTTACATTATACCTAAAATAACTTTCCTATAAGTTTGCCCCAATGTTCCCAGGTTTTTCCTGTAGAACCATACAAAAAAAATTTATTCTTTCCTCAGCTGATAGCCTTTCAACCCTACAAAGTCAGCTATCATGAAGAAGTAAATTTTCCCTTTTCTATGTGAAACATATTCTATTTCTTAATTGACTCTTCATATGATGAGGGTTTAAGACACTTTACTACCTAGTCACCTTCCCTTGGACAAACTCTAGTTTGACAATGACTTTTTAAAAAATAGGTATTTAAATATTTTGAAATTGATGTGCTCTGCCAGTGCAAAATATGATGGGTGCAACCCTCCCCCCCTTCCTTAATTTCAGTTTCTATTAATGCATCCTAAAATTTGTATTCATTTTTTAAAAATAATACCATATTTTTGACTCTCATTGAACTTTAAATCTTTTTCAAGTGAACTGCTGTCAATCCAGAGCTTTTCTACCTTGTATTTAAGTAGTTGATTCTTTGAACTCAGATGCAGAACTTAACATTTAACCCTATTAAATTGTATATCGTTAATTGCATTCCACCTTTCTCCTTTGTCAAGGTCTTTTTCAAGTTTGATTCTTTAAAATGGTTTATCCGTTTTTCCTCCCACTTTCAGTCATCTATTAATTTGATAGACAAAATTTATGTTGGAATTCACCTAACTTACTGATTAATACGTTTAGGGTTTTAGGAAAGAGGGCAGAGAACTTTAGAGTGGCTCTCAAATTTTAATGTACAAAAGAATTATCTGGGACATTTGTTAAACATGCAGATTACCAAGTCTCATTTATGGAAATTTTGATTCAGTAAGTATGGGATGGGACTTCACATGTGCATTTCTAACAAGCACCACATGTGATTCTGATGCTTTGGGTCCTAGGCTACACTTTAGAAACATATTTAGAAATTTCTTTAAGCCTGAGTTAACAGTAATGTGTTCATTCATTCTAATAGGGTGGTTGTCTACCACAGTGCTGAACACATGGTTAATACTGAATGAATGAGTGAAGGGATGAAGGAATGAAGAATGGGAAGGAAAGCTTAGCTGATAACCCAGTTTATATTTTTCCATGTTAATCATGATACCAATATGATTGACTTTTTCAAATACTTTGTTGCAATTAAATTGTATCTTTGATATTCCCCACTGGGAAAGGTGTATTTTGCATGACTTATTCTTCATAACATATGTAGTCTCCTAATGGTCGTGTCCTTTCTAAGTGCTCACACATCATGCATTTAATTCCTCTAAAATTTCATTGAGAATTAAAGGGTGTTTTATATTAAAACCCAGAGATCTCCCTCTACTAATTCCTGCTTGACTTATAAGAAATTAGGGTGTGTTTTTAGTGTTTGACTTATTCGCTCCCCTTCAGGCCATGTTGTTCATCTTTTGTTTTAACATCTTTGCAGATATTGGGTTGGCCAAAAAGTTAGGTGTTACAGAAAAACCCGAACGAACTTTTTGGCCAACTCAACAAATAAGAGCCCAAGTGCCAGACACTTCAGCACGGAGCGATTTCTTACTTTTCCCCTGAATTTATAGTTTTGAAAACTATCAAGTCCACAGAAAGACTCAAAGACTAATACAATGTTCTTTACCTAGATCAACAGTTGCTAGCATTTTGCCACATTGGTTTTTTTGTGTCTAGTTATAGCTAGATTTCTTTCCCCTGAACCAACTCGTCACCATGTTTCTTTAGTCTCTTTTAGTCTAGAACAATTCCTCTACCCTGTTTTCTGCATTTTTGGGGTGGACATCTGAATTATCTAAGTATGCTTCTTGTTTGTGTTTGTTTGTTTAGTATTTTAAGTGTTGGCTTTCAAATCACATAGTTTTATGTATTCAAAAAATAAAATTAAAGAGTATTTTTTTTTTAAAGCTAACTTTAAAATTTGTTCCTAAAGGGGGATTGGAGTTGCATATCACAGAATTCAACACAAATTTTAAGGAATCAGATCCTGAGTACAGGAGAGAGGGACAGAAAGCTGGGGGGAAGCATCCTAGACCCTGTGAAATTTAAGAAAGCTTCAGCAAAGCCATTGGGTTTTCTCCAGACAAAATCAGCCATCAGATCAGGAAGAGACCTGCTTTAGCATCCCTGACAGCACAAAAGCAAGGATGAATTTCAGATCCCAGCCCTGGGTCTGTGGGAGGAGACCTGAGAGGTGACACAAGGCTGCCACACCAGGGTCATGCCCTCTTCTTGGGGTGGTCCTCATTTGATTGATTGCAGGGATCTCAAGGCGAACTGCCCTCTCACCCCAACTCAGGACAGATCTGGAGGGTCCCCACCGAGGCTCTGTCAAGATTTCATCACAGTTCAATGTCTCACTCTGCTCAGTCCTGCTTCCTTCCTTTAGCTACACCAGTTGAGGATTTTAAGAGCATTCTCTAATAAACCCCATGCTCGCCCATCTCCAAGCACGGCTCCAAGCTCTTATTAGCTATGAATGTATGTAATCCTCAAACACTATGAGGTAGGTGCTATTAGCAACCCTATTTTATATGTGAGAACACTGAGGCACGGAGAGTGGCTAACTGATCACCCAAAGGTACAAAGGCGTGACTCACACACAGGCACCTGACAGCCCTGCCACTCCTTGAGCTCTCCTCTGTGACAAGAGATGGCTGTTGGCACACACAGTATCCTAGTTCTATCATATTTTCGAGATGCTTCCTAAGCAAAGATGTAGAAAAACTTCCTGTAGATTTAGCAAGGGAGGGGATTTGTCCTGATCATGTAAGAAAGGCAGGTAAAAGCAGTCTAACCAGACTGCCTTCCAGAGGGCTTTAGCCCTAACTGGGAGTACACTTCACCCTCTGAGCTGACTCCCTGGAGCTCAGTTTTCCTCTGGTGACATGATATACCTGCCACTCCCACTCTTGCCAAAGGAAAGAATGTGCACAGCACAAAAAAAATGAAAAGAGAGATAAATAGGCTTCTCTTCCCAGAGACAAGAGGTAGTTAACCTGACCTATTTGGGTAAGCACTCAGAGCTTGTATAATGTAGCTTAACCAGCCTATTTAGCATTTATGCAATCTGCTCTGCTTTCAACAAGCTCTTTAAGATGTGACTTATTTAAAAATCTTCATAAATAATGCAAGGTCAAAATAGCCACTTCTATCTATAGGAAGACTCAAGGAATTATCAAGACTACTTTTGCAGTTCACAGTTGGGAAATCTTTCCACTCCAGTGATTTTTTTTAAGCCAAAAATAGGATGACCAACTGTCCTGCTTTTGCCTGGGCTGAGAGAGTTCCCAGGATGTGCTATATTTTCTTTGCTGAAACATGTGAGTTTATCACACTACAATAGACACTTTATGACCCAACACTGTTATGCTACAGGAAATGCCTGCTTCTCTATTGCAGATACTTTCTATTATCCCAAAAATATTATATTTTATTATTAAACTAGAAAATTTAGAAACCATGGAAGGAAATAAAAGAGAAACTAAAAACCACACAAGTCCATAATGCAGAGATCACTATTTAAACCTTTTGGCACGTTCCATGCATTTTTCTGTGTGTGTGTGTGTGTGTGTGTGTGTCTGTGTGTGTATACGTATATTTTACAAATCTAAATTGTGCAGTACAAATAATTCTGTGTCCTGATTTTCACTTAGCATGAGCATTCTACCATATCAGTAAATAGTTTTTGAAAAGATCATTGCTAATGGTTGTATAATTTCCACTGAGGATGTGCTATACTTTATTTAACCATTCTCCTATTGTTCAGCATTTAGGCTAAATTTTTTTCTGTTAAAGGTAATGTTGCATTGAACATCTTTGGTTTTCTAATGATTTCTCTTGCAAAGGTTTCCAGCACCGAACTGGGTGAAAAGTTATGGGCTTAGTTAATGCTACTGAATCCTATCTCCAAAATGCTTCCAGAAAAGGTTGTACATCGGCAGTGTTTACACCTGCCCCACTCAACTCCTGCCAGCACTGAGAATTTTTTCAACCTTCATCAATGTTACAGGTTAAAAAAAAGTTACCCTAAACAATCTACATTTCTTTGTTTGTTAATAAAGCTTAAACCTCTTTCATATCTTTCTCATTTGAACTTTTCTGTAAATTGTTTGTTCATACAGTTTCTCAGATTTTGTATTTCATATCTTGCTTCTCAGTTTATATGAATTCCTTACAGTCTAACTATAATAACTCTTTTTATGTCATACTTGTTTCAAATACTTTTCCTGATTAAATGTTAGATAGACATTTTTTGAATACCCTTAAAACTTCCCTGGTGGCACAGTGGTTAAGAATGCGCTTGCCAATGCAGGGGACAGGGGTTTGAGCCCTGGTCTGGGAAGATCCCACATGCCGCGGAGCAACTAAGCCTGTGGGTCACAGCTGCTGAAGCCCGCGTGCCTAGAGCCCGTGCTCCGCAACAAGAGAAGCCACCGCAATGAGAAGCCAGTGCACCGCAACAAAAATTAGCCCCCCGCTCGCCGCAGCTAGAGAAAGCCCGGGCGCAGCAATGAAGACCCAGTGCAGCCAAAAATAAATGAATAAATTTATTTCAAAAAATACCCTTAAAACCTTAGATGTTAATGACAGTGTATCAAATTCTGCACACATGCATGGGCACACATACAACACTGGGAGAGGTCTACGCTTTCCTTTAAAAGTCTATTTTTTTTTAACTCTTAGCTCATCAGACTTCAATTATTTTGTAATATTTGAAAAGAATATGTGTAATATATATGTAGTTTTGAAGAAAAATGGTAAAACAAAATCACATGAATTAACCACCCAACCTACGAACTAAAACATACTAACTACTCAGTGTTCCTCCCTGTGATGGCTAATTTTGTGTGTCAACTTGACTGTGCCCTGGGGTGCCCCAGGTTAAACATTATACCCGAGTATGTCTGTGAAGGTGTTTCTAGATGAGATAGCATTTGAATTGGTGGACTTAGTAGATTGCCCTCTTCTGTGTGGGTGGGAATTATCCAATCTGTTTAGGGCCTGAATAAAACAAAAAAGTGGAGGAAGGAAAAATTTGTCCCCTTTGCTTCCTGCCTGCCTGTGGAGCTGGGACATTGGTCTTCTCCTCCCCTTGGACTGGGATTTACCCCATCGGCTCCCCTGGTTCTCAGGCCTTTGGACTGGAGCTGCACCACTGACTTTCCTGGGCCTCCAGCTGGCAGATGGCAGATGGCAGATCACAGGACTTCCCAGCTTCCATAATATCATGAGCCAATTCCTTATAATAAATCTCTTCCTATACGTATATGATTGGTTCTGTCTCTCTGGAGAACCCTGACTAATATGCTCCGCAATCTCAGATTCCTGTCTTTCCCAAGATGTAGCTACCACCTGCTTTTGCCTTTATCATCCCCT
Organism: Monodon monoceros; assembly: GCF_005190385.1. Taxonomy (NCBI): domain Eukaryota; kingdom Metazoa; phylum Chordata; class Mammalia; order Artiodactyla; family Monodontidae; genus Monodon; species Monodon monoceros. The sequence goes on from NW_021703767.1 coordinate 54,872,935, forward strand.
TGTTTTTTTTTGAAAAAACCGTTTGATCCTGTATATGTTTGTACCTCTAACCATATGTTTAGTTTTCATATTTTTGAGCTTTACAAAAATAGATTCATCTTTTAACTTATCTTCTCAGTCTCGCTTTTTTCCCCCATTAAGTACTATATATAAGATTTATCCATCTTTTATGCGAGTATATGATTCATTCATCTTCACCCCTGGATAATATTTCATTTCATGAATTATATATATTATACATATACCTATACATACAGGTATATACACAGTAATCGAATGGCTGGGCTGAAGTGTATGTTCATATTCAATTTTATAAGCTATTGCTAAATTGTTTTCCTGTGTGGTTGTACTAATTACATTCCCAACTGCAGAGTATAAGATTCTTGTTGCTTGACTTTCTTGCCAATACTTTGATATTTTCAAGTATTGAAATCTGGTAGCCATTTTTTACTCAGGAGATTTGCACTCAATTTTTAGGCTTATTTGTCCAAGTTCTTAAAGTCTGAAAACTAGTTCTCAAAACAAATCCAACCTCTTTGGATTTGGGCTTCTAGTTTCTCCTTGAGGTCAGTCACCTTGGCATGGTGACTTTACAGGAAAACCCTTAACAAGCTGTTCATAATGTGTCTTGCTGGATCTAATGTTCAACCCTTCGAAAAAGAGGCTACATCAGTTCGGACAAGTGAACAGCAGATGGAGATAAGGATTGGGAAGACTGGCTCTCACTTTGTTCTGCCCCTGCAACTTTGCAGGGCAGGCATATAAGTCACGTCACCTCTCAGCATCCTATCTGCTCACTAGGCAAAATGGAGCTGACCTTCCTCCCTGCCCTGCAGTGAGGATGAAATCCTGTTGTGGAGCACTTTGAAATCTTTGGATGAAAAGCCCGACAGAAGCGCCAAGTGTGATTGTTACCCGTGCCAGCAACACTATAAGACCGCATAAAAATAGGAAGCAAAGAAAATTTCATTTTACAAAAGCGTCAGGGAGAAAATTGGCTGGTCAGAATGTCAGTCCCTGTTTTTGGTTCACATAGACATTGGCTTTTATAAAATTAGAAAAAAAAAATGTACACATTTTTGTCTTTGCCAGGCAGAAACCCTTTGATCATCGCCATCCCTGTGACATCAGGTGAGTCACTGATGCAGAAGGGAGATTAATACATTAGGAGACTCTGTGAAATCACTTCTTGGTAGTTACCCCCAAATCTCACCTTTCATTACAAGGCACTAAAGCCATAAAGTCTGAGGGGATGTTATATATATATATATATATATATATATATATATATATATATATATATATCCTTCAGCTGAAATGGAGACCTGGCCTCTGCTCAGATGTTCTCAGACGCTCTCAGACCCCTATCCTGCCCTTCACATGAGAACATGAGAGATAACAGATTTAAATTCTCATAGGAGACTTTTGTAACAAACTTTGATATATTAGGAACCCCCAAATAAAGTGAATCATGCCAGTTAATGTGTAGGTTCATTCTAAAAATGACTTAGGCATAATTTTAGTAGCCTAGACCCACCTTTGGTATAATGCTGTAAGAGACTTGTGATGAGCTGTAATCGCTTTACTTATGAATCGGATGGGCTGTGGAGACAGTTCCAAACCACAGAAACAACAATTTCAAACCCTGATCTTGCCACCTATTATGACACTCAGAGAATTTAGAATAGGAGCTTTTGATCCTTCTGCCACTTCTTTATTACCCAAGTTTTTAATATTGGAATTTTAAAAAGTCAAACCCCTAAAGGGTGGTTTGGTTGCTGCACCCCACTGAGAAGTTGAGAAGTAAAAGGTTAGAAGGTGTAGCCATGGGTGTAAAGGGGGATGTGAGTGACATGAGTCCACCCACAGCAACTGTTCCATGAAGTTATGAATCATTATGTTCAGCTCCTAATTTCCACCCAGGAAGGCAAAACTACTGAGCCTATGGAAATGTTTTGTTCAGAATTTCTCAGAGAGAGGGTCCTCACAGTGTTTCATGGAACAATTTCTATTCTAAATGGCATAATTAAATTATTTCCCTAGAATTGGCAAGGTGTGACTTTGGTAGAAACACTTTCCATTAGGAAATACCCCTTACAAAAAAAAAAAAAAATGTTCCCTGTAGCACCCAGTCACCTGGCAATCTCTATTTATTCTATTCAATAACACATTGAGAAGGGTCATTCGCACTGGATTTTCAATTGCTTACCTGAAGAAATTAGTCGAAAAGTGGAAATCCAACCTGCTGATAGTTTCTTTATCTGCCCACACCTAATAATTGGTTTGACTGATTTTTCTTTTTAAATTGACAGATTATTTATGCCTCTGTGAATTACAATGTTGCAAGGGTTTTCCTTTAAAATATTTTTTTTGGATGTTAGAACTGTTCATAGTCAGGGTAAAATTCCATTCCCATCTTCATCATTCTTGTTTGTATAATATGAATTTCTAACAATGGCAGACAGTGGATAATTCCACATCCTGGAAGTATCACGTTGATTAAGACAATGGAGCACCATAGGGAAATGATGGCACGTTAAGGGAAAAAGAATATGAAATTTTATCTGTACCATGATTTCAAATACACACGTTGTGCATATATGAGCATGGACTGAAAAAGGAATATGGACAGAGGAAAAAGACGGTTGATTAAGATGGTGGGATTATGAAAGTTCCCCTCAGTTGTTTTTAGTTCTCCATTGGCACTCTTACAATATCGCATGTGTAGTAAGTACAGTTATAAAAGCATTCAGTTGGGTGCAGGAGAAGATACACCATGAACCTAGTAAAGTGTAAGCTGCAGTTCCCCTCACTTACCTGGGCCCAGTGAGAACCTGAGTTGCTGGGCTCTGAAGAGTGTTCCAGGTGGAGAGAAGAGCCACGTGACAATCAGAAGAATTTCTATGTCAGCATTTCTGGTAAATTGCCTGAAAAGATCTCAGAAGAAAGGGACTTGATTCTCCAGTGCTCCTGAAATTTGTCATTATCTATTTTCTCATTCAAAGTAAATATTCACTTCCATGCCTAATTTTGTATTTGTAAATCTGCATTGTTTTTCCTTAAAGAGGGCTCTTGTAATTGTATAAGCTTCATGCTTCACAAACCCTTAAGGTGCCTTTGATTAGCTGGGTCCTCAGAACATTAACTGAGGACTGCCAAGTGTGAAGTCGGCCACCAGAGTCCATCCCTGACTTTTCCTAAGTACCGTTTAGAAAGTGCTGCTGTGTTTGGGTCACCACACTTCTGATTCCACTATGTCTCCTCCTAAGTTGATTTCGGTTCTTATTAATGGGAAAAGCAGCCTGGAAATACCAGCTCAGAATCTCAGGGTAGGAAGGGCCCTACCTGAGAGTCAACTTCAGCCACTGCTCTGCCGCTCCATTCTCCTCTTCAAGGCATATTCCAGCCTGAGCTTCAACCCCGTGCCAGAGGCAACGCACTACTAAGGCTTTTTTCTCGCCTTGTGTCAAACCTTGTGGCTGCTGGTATGGCTCTGTTCTCATGGGTTCAGTAGAACAAGTCCAGCCTCTCAGATGACAATGGCAGAGAGCAGGGAAAAGGAAGTAACTCAGTTCTTCCTCAACTTCCCTACTAGGCTCACTGGGAAGGGTTTTAATACAGTGCTGACTTAATCTTCACAGTAACTCTCTGAGTTAGGTATTATTATTATTACCTAGGGTTATTAGATTTAGTAAGTAAGATAGAGGCTGCCCAGTTAAATTCAAATTGCAGATAAAAGCAAGTAATTTTTAATGTAAGTATGCCCCTTCCCCCAAAATGTGAAGTGAACTTGTCCTTGGAGAACAGCTACCAAAATGCCATACATTTTACTGGCAACCGAATTATTATGCCCCTTTTGTAGTTGAGGAAACTAAAGTTCAGAGTCTGGCAAGAAACAGAGGTGGAATCCAAGCCCAGGTCTTTGGTTTTAAAGCTGTTTTTTTTCCCTTCATCATATGATATAATTATGCAATATCTCCCTCTGACCCACTCCAAGCAAAACGTGGAATTAGTTCTAGAGAAGAACTACCAAAGCTATTAAAACAAATAAGCAAGCGTGAAACAAAAAAAAATAACAAGCCAAAAATCAAACATATTTTCAGCTAAGAGAAGACAACCCTCAGGAATCTACTGGTCCCTTTATTTAACATTGTGGGCAGAATTCCTGGTGAGAAACCAGCAAGAGCTGTAGCTTGGAGTGAACACTGGCAGCGTGGAGTGAACAACACTGGGAGGTGTGAGGTGACCCTGAGAAACAGAAGAGAACTGTGGGCTGGAAGCTCCTTCCACACAGAGCTGTTTCCAAGGTCTCTGGAAAGCACCCTCCTTTGTCATGGCAGCAATGGGAAAGGGGAGGTTGGGCCCCTGCTGCACGCCTTTCCACCTGGGTGTCACTGGAAACTGATGTCCTAATCATATTTCCCTGTCACCTCTCAGCACTGATTTACTTTCTCTTCCCATTCTCCATGCAGCAGAACTAATTGGCTGCCTAATTGCCAAAACTAATTGCTGTGACATTCATTGTTCATCTGCTCTCTTCTCTGGCTTGAGCTCAGGCAGGTGGCTTACGCAAAGGCAAGGATGGAATTATTTCTGGGTTGCTTTGGGGACAGGGTGCTTCAGAGCAATGTCCCAGCAATTGTTTCTGTCATGTAGGTGGACCAAGGAACCAGCTTCCTTGCTGCAGAGAGGACGATGTTTGTTGGCAGAGGTTCGCCTTCCTCTGGCTTGAGATGGTGTTGCTCTGACAGATTTTGAGTCCATTAAATTATACTTCTCAGGGAGTCCTTTTCTCCCGTTTAGAGATTAGAATTAGATTTGTTGATTAAAAAATTCAGAGAGATGAGCCTGCTTTTCTCTGGCCACACAGTTTGTTAGAGGCAGAGCTGAATCTGGTGCTGGGACTTCCCAATTCCCACAATGATCTCTACTGCACCTCAACTATTAAAGATGCACTCAATTTTTCTTTTACATTTGTTTATACATTTTTATTAAAACACTGTCAAGTAGTTTCCTCATTGGTAGCTGTTAATATTTATAACTGTTTAATAATAATATTTATTTATAAATATTATTTATAAATAAATTAATATTTATTTATTATTTATAAATAATAATACTTATAACTGTTAATATTTATTGAGCTGTTATGAATATTAAGCCCTTTCCATGCATTATCTCATTTAATCCTCAAAAACAGCAGCATGAGCAGGTGCTATCAGCATCCTTATCTAACAAATGGGGAAACTGAGGCAGAGGAAGGTTAATAACCTGCTTGGGTTTGATGCCAGAGCCCATCCTCTGGCCAACACAAGGTCATGTGCAGGATCCTGATGACAGCTTCTAGATTCTGATAGATGGAAGAACTTCTGAAGATGGATTGAAGGTTGGAGTTGGAGCAGTTTGAAACTAATCAACAAAATTATGCAAATTAGTATTAAAATTTATTGTTAAGACAGGAGTCATGACATCCTCTTTCCTCCATATTGTTGAGATAAACACAAATGGACCACAATCCTGGTTTGGGATGAACTTGAGGAGATCAGGAGGAATTCCTGAGACTTATCGGACAGTGGAAAAGACAGTGTGTCGAGAATCAGAGGCCTGAGGTTGGGTTCAGTATCTGCCTCTAGCTAGCTGTGTGGTCCTGGGAAGACCTGGTTGCCTCAGTTTCTTCTTTTGTGAAATGAAGGGATTAGACTCCATGGTCTAGGAGACCAAGGCTGCTGCCATTCTATGCATCTCGGATAGCATGTCCAAGATGGAAGCACACAATAGCAGAGGCCTGTAATAACTTTCAAGACAGCTCTCCAGTGGCTGGAAATAAAAGTCTTATTGTTTGGTTCTTGATCTTTTGCCCCCTCGGTGACAGGAAGAATAATAAAGGCAATAACACTATTGTGTGAAATAAGAGTTTTCTCATCCAGAAGTGAACTACAACACATACAATAGCAAACTATTTGGAAGCTGAGAAAATAATTATATAATTGATTGAACAGCGTAGGAAAAACGAATTAGGATAAGAGAAAAGGACTAAGAGTTTAAAAAAGTTTTAGAATTTTGTTTGCTAAAAAGTGTGCATTGTCATGGCCGCTGAGCCTGCACGTCCGGAGCTTGTGCTCCGCAATGGGAGAGGCCACAGCAGTGAGAGGCCCGCGTACCGCAAAAAAAAAAAAAAAAAGGGTGCATTGTAAGGTGACTAACATATAGAAAGAAAGAACTATTTCAGAGAACTTTTAAAAGGAAAGCCTAAGCACAATTAGAAAAACAGGAGGAAGGAAAAAAGAGAAATTTAATTTTATCTGAGGAAAACAAAAGTTGTGTTCATGAAAAACAAAGATTTTGAAACAAAGACTTCTGTCTTCAGTTGCCTTTTTAAGAATTCTTCTGGGTAATTTTATGAGGCCCTTGTGATCTTGCAACATCTAAATGCCTATTTGAGGGAAAGGTAGTAAGGCATGAATTTAAAAATTAATTTTCACAGTATAGTTTTTACAGTAGAATGCTCCTTAGCAGGATGTACCATGGAAACCTGGTAGAAAGACCCCTGGAGAACAGGGCAGAATTCAAGTTCCCAACCTGCTCCTTCCTGCTGTGTGACCTTGGGCAAGTCCCATCCTCTCTCAGGGCTTCAGTGCCCTCCTGTCTGCATGAAGTCATTGGATTGAATGCCTCCAAGGCCCTATTCTGCATGTTTGCATTTCTCATCATAGAACATGGTTAAAGAACCATTTTGTAGTCCTTGGTCTATAGGCTACAGACATTAGGGTAAAACCCAGAAAGTCTATTTTTAAAATTTGGAGTGTTGGGTCTGGTGAAACATTCATATTTCGGACCAGGAAATTCTGCTGATAGAATGATTCTAGAGCAGTCTGCCTTGTTCTCAGGCCAAAGAGGAAGTGAACACAGGCTCTTCTTTTTCCTGTTTCCTTCTTTCCTCAGGCGAGTGCGCACACTTTTGTGGGGAGCCACAGCAGCAAACCATTCAAGAAAGCACTTGAGCAATTCAGTGTGGCCATAACTACAGCTCCTCCCAGAGGACCTCGCTGAGCCGCTTGGGGTTAGGGACGCCATGTGCCCTGCATGGCCATGGGGAGCCAAGTTAGAGCTTCAGCTGCAGCCTGGGAGTGACAGGCAAGAGGCTGCCTTGCGGTGGGGTGAGTGGTGGCAGAGCCACCTATCAAATGGAAACACCTGCCACAGAGGGTTCTCTGAAGCCTGAGAAATAAACGTCCAGGGCTCTGGCCTCCACCATTATTCTGGTTAGAATGCACCTATCAGATCACAGTGCCATGAAGGAAACCAAGAAAACCACTACTGTGAGCACTGGCCTGCAGAGATAATGAGCCATTGAAATAGTTCTGAGATGGGAGCCAGAGGGGCTGGGATGGAGGAGAAGTCAGGGAGTGGGAATGCGGAGATAATGGGGGCCAGACACAGTAGCCTAGGGGCTGGTCTCATTTCAGATACGTGACCTAAGATCTGTGTGTGTGTGTGTGTGTGTGTGTGTGTGCATGCGCGGGGGGGTGGGCTGTCACTGGAGGGGGAAGCATGGGGAAAGGGACGGAAAAGAGAGCTGTAAAACCATGACAGGATAATAAGCATCTGAAATATTTAATTACTACAAAGTGTTCTGAGGCTTTATCTACAGCCAAAGTTTCCGTACCGCAGGTTGTACCTTATAGACGGTTGTGAGATCAATTTGGTCATGCAGGGGTTCTTAACCTGGGTCCATGGACACAGTCCCCTCTCCCCCTAGAGGCACAAGCATAAGACTGTATTTCAGTATAATTGATTTCCTTTGTAATCCTATGAGTTTTGTTTTATGCATTAAAAAACATTAGCCCAAGAAGGGATCCATGAGCTTCACCACACTGAGTAGAAATGGCACCAAAAAAAAAGGTTAAAAATCCCAAGGTCAAGACCAATATTTTAAAAAAGTTATTATGGTAGACTAGATTAAAATGAAAAAGAACAATTTGAGCTCCGTATGTGATAAGGGTGAGTATTATTTTGTGAAACTTTTGTTTCAGATACATAAATAGGTGTGTGTACAAATACACATATGTATATATATGTGTGCATGTGTGTGTTTATACGTATACATATTTATTTATAACAGTAGAGTATGGTCCAAAAAATTGGTAGCCACCAATCTATTGGCTTCTAGACATTAGGGTAAAAATTTAAAAATCCCATTTAAAAATTATGGCTGCAGAATGTGGTAAAATATTCATATTTTGGATGCAGACATTTGACATTGTACATCCACATCCATCCCCTTGGTGGATGGTCACCAGCTGGCCCTGACCACGGCTTGTAATGCACGGCTACATCTCTTTCTTCCTTGTTGAGGCCTGAGGTAATCTGAAATGATGAAACCTCTCAGAGACACACGTTGATTCCTGTGGCTACAAGGCACCAAGAAGTGTTAGAAACAGAGGTATCATATTATTTCCTGAGAAGTGTGTCTTCCTGTTATTTCTGCCAGGAAGTTTGTTCTTTCCTGCCAAAACACCAAAGCCATCTGAAGACACAGAGAGAGCGGCTCCCACTGAGGGTGACAGCAAAAAAGGAGATGTGAAAGTGAAGACAGAGAAATAGGGGGCAGAGAGGTGAGCTGTGGCAAGTGTTCAGGAAAAGGCGGGGTAGGGTCATCAAGGAGAGAAAGGCAAAGAGAAAAACAGCAAGTGTATAAGGCAAGGAGCGGGCCAGCTGACCCACAGCATAGTAAAAAGCTATCACTCTAGTCTGTTAGCCCCCTGCAGGATTCACAGCATCAAGGATGGTGAAACTAAAAGAAGGAAAAGGCAGTTCAGCAGGAAAGATCAATAAAGACAAATCCTGGGACTAGACCAAACTGGGACTACACTTGAACCAAGCCTCCCCTGTTAGTGAGCTAATGCTAACTTACTAGTATTTTAAAAATGAAACTCATATTTACTTGGTTAGTGTAGAAAATGTAAGCTTCACCAGAGCAGGTGGACTTTGTCTACCTCATTTCCTAGATCAGCACTAGTGTCCTGGTAAAGGCACAATCAATATTTGTAAAGAATGTTAATTGATCAGCCGGTAGTTGCTATTTAAGATTACTTGGAATAATAATAATAGTGATAACTAAAATGTATGCAGTGCTTAATAGTTTAGAAATCAATTTCATGGATATTATTTCATTCAATCCTCACACAGTCCCATCAGTTATCACCACTAGCAACCTCATTTTAAAGATAAGGACACTAGTTTAATGCCATTCGATGGTAAGTGTCTGGGATTTTAATCCATACTCTCCGATGTCAAAGCCAATACAGCACTTTGCCTCTTTTGGAATGTTGTACACTTAATGTAAAAGCCTTGTAAATGTAAGTAGCCATACCCATAGTAGGTATGTGTATAAGTTTGGGTCCTCCAGGAAGCTGACACTCTGATGGAGTGTGGCAGGAGGAAGAGGAAGTACCACACGCGAAAGATAAAGAAGGAGGGAGCGGGATGGGGCAGGGATGCAGATCTTGCATCCCTCCTTGTGAGAGAAGAGGTGGAAGGAAGCAGACTCAAGCTGGGAGTGCCTCAGACCATGTTACAGATCTGATGAAGTCTTAACCAATATGAGGGGCATCCCTGAGCGAAGATTACCTGTAGTGGAGCCCCACGTTGGATAGAAATGGCCAGGCTCTGACCCCTCACCTTGCTCATCAATGTCTGGGTCTGCCCAGGAAGCATGTGTCCTTGGCTTGAAGGTTGAGGTGGATTCTGCAGGCACTGCAGCTGGATGTTATCAGCTAACTGCTCTTCTTACAGCTGAGTGACAAGTTCTTTCTTAAGGGGAGAGGCAAGCGGTGCACTCCCATGGTCAGTACAGCAAATATTGAATGTTAGTTAGGATATGACATTTTCTCTACAATTACAGTTTAGGTACGCTAGCTGGATATTGTTTTACGTAGAATACTTTGACTTTCTAGTTAGTAAACTATGGCCTGCGTAAGGACTAAATGTCTCAGTTTGAAAATACTAAATTCCTGCCTACAGTGTTAAGAGAAGAAAAGGGGTTACACTAGGTTGAGCAATTAAAATCTGATACACTGGGTCAGGTCAGCTGTTACAAAAATAGGGTGCTGCCACTCCATTTTTCACATTCATGGGGCCTTGGCCTATTGATCACAACACTCTTCTTTGTGAGTTGTGTTGTCTGTCTCAAAATTATTATCAGCATAGTGATCCAGACAGCCACTGCCAATTTATCAATGTTGGCATCTGAGACGAAACCAATTTACCAACCCAGCACTAGGTAATAGGGACAAATATGGGTCTTTGAGCAGGTGTGTGTGCACAAATGTGTGTGTGTGTGGGTGCTAGGGAGAGCAAAGAGTTGAGGGAGATGTAACGAAAATGAACACTTGAACCTGTTTATTAGTTAGGGACTTAAGTTTCAAATACTTTTTAAAAAACATTTTTATTGAAGTATAATTAATTTAAAATGTTGTGTTAGTTTAAAAACACGTTTAAAACTTTTTAAAAAGTCTGAACCCAGAATACTTTGTCCCCCCAGAAGCAATGTTATAAATAAGAATTATACACAAAAGTCAGCACCTAAATTCCTACTCTCCCATACATAAGTATTAATAGAGATGCTTTTGGATCCTAACAAAAAACTCAACACTCATTGACCTTATCGAATAGGGGTTTTCTTTTTCTCCCATAGTAAGAAATTTGTACATAGGCAACTGTCAGCATGAGTTCAGGGTTTTCACAATGCATCCCTGTGTTTCTGTTGCTGCTTTCCTCATAGTTACAGAATGGTTGTTTTTGTTCCAGATGTTGCTTTCAATGCCAGAAGAATTTGGAAGTCGGGTTGCCCTGGAAAGAATGAGGAAAGAACGAGCTCTCTATGAAACCTCCCCTAGAAGACTTCCATTTACATCTCATGGGCCAGACAGGATCACTGACTGTCTCTAGCTTCAAGAAAAATGGGGAAAGCACGTGTTTTGTTTTTCAGCCTCGAGAGTGGGAGGTGGAAAGAGACAGGGGATTGGGAGCAGCTCATAAACAGCTAACCAGCTGTGAATGACACACCTAGAGGATAGTAACAATTGAATTCTACCGGTTAAAGTGACTCTCAGACATTCGTGAGCCCAGGTGGAAAATACTGTTTACTATTCTACTCATTTCCACTTTCCAAATGAAGGCCACGTACAAGTATGGATGAGGGTGGATTCTACACATATGTGCGTTAGCAAAATAAATGCTTATTTTGCTCTTCAAAGAATCTATGGCTTAAAATCAAGTCATTAGGTAATTTTGAGCCCAAATATTATGGATACATCACTATTCACTGTAGGATTAACCCAACAACTCACTGCAAACTAAAATAAGAATTCTAAAATTAAAGTAACAATGAATTGTAATTAAAGGTAACAGTAACTTCAACAGAAGTTGAAGTCTCCCACCCATCATGATAACAGCACTAAAAATGTAGAGCATATTTACTCAAAATTACAGAAGTTCCAAACTATCTCCATGCCTTTAAGGAGGTCACATGCCAAAGATGACAATCCTTTGGTGCTATTCAATCTTCTTAGTAGAATGTAGAATTAAGTCCTTGGTAAACTCTAATAGTGTGTTATTTTAGATCACAATACCATATTTTAGTAATCCTTAGCAACATACTTTGTTGGTTATTAGAAAGAAGCTCTCATTATATGTAAAAAAGAAAATCTAAGGCATTGTATGTCATGTATGTCGTTTACTTCCAAGAACTGGAGGAAGGAAGTTTGGGGGATTTGTTTTTGGTCCAGTTTTGGATAATACATTGAACGCTATTTTAAAGAATCATGATGCAGTAGAAGACAGAATTGGTTTGAAGTCAGCTCCAGGATTTGAATTTTCATTCCACCTCTGACTACTTGGGCAATTCTCTTAACCTCTCTAAAGCCCACTTTCCTCATCAATAGACCAGCTACGAATACAGAAACTCTACCAACAATCAAGTTGCAAGTGAATCCATTTGTTGGAAAGTCCAAAGTGACTGAACTTGCAGTCTCAAGTGCATTTCCAGAAATAGGAGCATGAATCAGTTCTGTAAACTTTTAACTAAGGCTAGCAGTCTTATTCATACATGTGCTATGTCGTGAATGCCTAGATGAGACAATAGAGCTTGGCACACACAAAATATTGAATAAATATTTTTTGAATGATTGAATGATCTATTTTCTCCACATCATCCTTGTTTGTGTCTACTGGAAGTCTATGCAGGCAGATAACTGCTCTCCTTGGGAACCTACCAGGGTCCTGAGCTGTCCCTTAGCAGCTAGTCACCATCTCACCACCTCCCCACTTGGGTGGATGTAAGGCAGATTGGAAGAGACTTTCTCTTTGGCTAGAGACAAGAGTTTCAGGAGTAGGGCCCCATCAGCTAATCCTTAAACTTCTCCAATGCCTAGAATTAACCCAAGGCTCCTACCCACCCCGTGTCTAGCCGCACACTCAAATAGTGTTCCACTGTGTCCCTCTTCCCTTCTCTTGACGATATTGTCCATTGCAACAAGCACAGCATCTTTATACGTTACATGATTTGCTCTTTGTCTTCAGAATCATTTCTACTCTTGAATAATTCATTCTATATTAACATGAAACATTCCTACTTTTCTCACCACTTTAAAAATTTTTAAATGTCTTCTGTTTCCATGGTGATTGTATATCTTGCAAAGACTTTTAACACTCGGTGCTCTTGGACTTACTGGACCTGATGTGGTTAATAATGTTCGGGAAAAGTGTCTTAAACACAGACACAGCAAGATGCACTGATGGTAAGTAATGCAGCTTTAGAGTCCAAAAGGCAGCAGCCCACGTTCCAACATCAACTGCTGGTGCCATGCCGTGTGTTCTCACAGGAGGGTTTTGTTTTTATCTGTGCACATCCATAGGTTGAAAGTCGGCAAGCAGAGGAGTGACCGTAACTAATCTACTTTCTTCACAGTTTTGTTGTTGGAATAAAGCGAAGTGAAACTGTGAAATGTTATTCAGAGCTTTGTTATCATTTCCATGAAACATGTCCCATTTCTGCACTTCCATGTTGGGACACCAGGGCCAGATCTTTGTCCCACAGCCAAAGTGGGAACTCCAAGCTCAATCCCTCTTTATTTCAAACATATGAGCATGTGTTCAGTCATCTTCAAGTCTCTTTTTTGTTTTCTTTTTCTTTCTTCTCTCTCTCTCTGTCTCTTTTACCTTCTTTTGTCTTTATGATATTTCAAGTTAAAGAACATCGTTGATGCTGTTACAGATCAATATATATGGACCAGTGGACCAATAAAGAAGTTAGTATATAGAGTGGCTAAAACCCAGTAAAAATATCTAGCTTCTACATGTCTATTTCAATCTGAGGGTGGTACATGTTTTATTTACACACACACGTACACACACACGCAGTCTCACTTAATTCTCCTAACAGCACAACTCTATAATAACGTTATGCCCAATTTTTGGATGAATAAACAAATTAGATAAGTTGCTTAATACACACACACACACACACACACACACACACACACACACACACACACACCACTATCAGGAGAGGTAAGGTTCCTGATTTGCAGAGTTTTCATCCGCTACAGCAGGAAGGGGAATAGAGACAAAATTCTTATTTGCGGATAACTTGCAAACTCTCTTCATTTTCACAAGGAAACAGTTCCTATTATTTACTTAATGGAAGAAGGCAAATCATTTGATAAATGTTTTGAATTGGACTAAAAAAGGACACAGATTGAGATTAGGGTGAAGGATTTTTATTACATCCCAGAGCACCAATATAAATTATGTTGCAGTTATGTTTAACTGAAAGTTTTTCTAAATAATAAAGAGGAGACTCACTGGCATTTCTGAAATGCTATAGGAATGAGGAAGTGGAGATGCCAGCTCATGTTCATGTAATGTAATCAAATAATGAACGACCAATTTTTATGTTAAGTTATAGAATCGCACAGTTATAAACAATTTACATAGAAGGAGGGGGTCATAGAGATAACCTATAGGAAAACAAGATGGATTTTTCCAGCCAAACTTGTCTTGGATCACAACTACCTTAGACATATTGTTAGATTTTATAAAGATATTTTTCCTCTCACACTTCACTTTCACTATCTAGAAGCCAAGTTGAGGCATTTTCCTTGATGAGGGGGATTTGTAAGGACTAGCTCAAGAGTGGAGTGGGCTTTAGGCAAAGCTAAATGCAGGGGAAATTACTGCTGTAGCTGCACCTAGTTTCAGCCTCTTGAGCCCAAGCCCTATCCCCTCCCAAGCACCTCGAATTCCTGCAGACACAAAATCCACCACAGAAGCGGCTCCCTGCTCTTTTTACCAGTGCCCTGGGCTTCATTTCTCTTTGCCACCATCCAAAATTTAACAGTTCAAATATTTATTTCTTCAGGGCCTCAGTTTGTGAACATTAATTGGCACTAATACCCATAGTTCTTATGACGTAAAAGTAGCTTTCTTCCGAGTACATAGTTTGCATTTTAACAAAGGTCAAAACAAATGCCTTAGTTCAAAAGACTGGCATCATACGGTTGTTAAAATTTAACTTCCTCCAGGAAGTATCCCCTGTCTCCCTCCATCCCCACAGGTTAAAATGTTATAGAAAGGCTCCCGAGCAAAGAGTACTTTTCCTGCCATGGCACTGAGCACCAATTACTGTGATCACTGTTTAACTGGCCCCCTTCTGGACCCACTGTGAGTTCTGTGTACGTTGCAGCCTCTTTTATATTCATATACATATACTGCTCTATGAGTTCCCACCACCTAGTTCTGTGATGAAATACTTGGAGGACCTCAATAAATACTTGTGGACTGAAGAATGAATGAAGTGCTGAGGATTTCAGAAGCTATAGAAGAGCGAGGGGAGAGGAGAGCAGCATTTTCGAGGCCAGATGGTTTTTGTTTATGCTTCCTACTTAGTTATTTTATGAGGCTAGAAGGCCCTGCTGACCAACCTCAGAAAATGGCACTTGAAGATAACAGACACAGATTTCAATATCACTTTATGTGCTTTTAGAAGCCCACTCAGCATTGGATGTAAATGGTTAGTTAAGGGGTGCAGTCTTAATCTGTTACAGCCAGAGGTACTGTTCATATACAGAAATTATACAGAAAAAGTCATGGCATCCACGTTTTACTCAGTGAGGGAATTCATTGTTCAGGTTGAAACCAACCTGAAAATTTCTCCCTCCACCAACAGGAGCAGAGAATGAGAAGAAAAACGAAAGTAAAATCTCCCCAGTATGACCTAGAATACAGCAGACCCTCCTTATCTGCTGTTTTGCTTTATGAAATTTCAATTATCCACAGTCAACCTTGGTCAGAAAAGATTAAGTGGAAAATTACAGAAATAAACATTTCATAAGTTTTAAGTTGCACGCTGTTCTGAGTAGCATGATGAAATCTCGCTCTGTCCCTCCCGGGACGTGAATCATCCCTTTGTCCAGTGTATTCCGCCAGGTAGTCACCTAGGTTATCAGATAACTATTGCAGTATCACGTTGCTTATTGTCAAGTAACCCTTATTTTATTTAATAATGGCCCCAAAGCACCAAAGTAGTGATGCTGGCAATTCAGATATGCCAAAGAGAAGCCGTAAAGTGCTATCCAAATTTAATGTAAAGGTGAAAGTTCTCAACTTAATAAGAAAAAAAAAAAAATCATGTGTTGTGGTTGCTAAGATCTATGGTAAGAATGAATCTTCTCTTTGTAAAATTGGAAGAGGGAAAAAGAAATTCACATTCACCACATTGATAAGTGCTTAGTTAAGGTGGAAGGGGTATTAAATCTATAAAGTAAGATATTTTGAGAGAGAGAGACCATATTCACCTTTTATTACAGTATATCATTATAATTATTCTATTTTATTATGAGTTGTTGTTAATCTCTTATTGTGCCTAATTTATAAATTAAACTTTATCATAGGTATGTATGTATAGGAAAAAGAACTTAATATACATAGAGTTTGGTACTATCTGTGGTTTCAGGCATCCACTGGGAGGTTGTGAAACGTATCCCCTGTGAAAAAGGGCAGGGGGCTCCTCTGGCCAGCTAAAAAAGAGAAAAAAGCTTTGAGGGAAACAAAAATAAAAAGAGGAGTATTTCAATGATATCCCAAGTAAATAGTGGCTAGCATTCTGATTCAGTCTCTGGAGAGTATGAGACCTTCCTTATCAATACAGTGATAAGAGCTCTTCTCAAAGTAAAGCAAACGTGGAGCAAGTGAAAGAGAAAATATTGAGAACAGGGGCCAGCTAGACTGCAGCCTCTCAGAGCAGGCGGGGAAGGCTTGGCTGAAAAAGGAGGAAAGTTTATCCTAGACCAGAGACTACTCTATTTGTCTTGCCCGTGGGAGTCTTCTTCAGTTCTCAGTGAGGAGGAATTGTGAGTTATATCAGAACTCCACTGTATGGAACATACAGTTTTTTAGTACAGCTATGGCTAAGTCAACTGCATGTAGCTCTCAGTAATATGGCATTTCAGTCATTTTCAATTCTTCTTTTTCTTTTTCCTTTCTCTCTCTCTGTCTCTTTCACTTCCCTTTGCATTTACGATATTTCAAGCTAAAGAACCTCCCTGATGCTGTGATAGATCAGTATATGTGGACCAGGTGGACCAATAAAGAAGTTAATATATAAAGCAGCCAAAGCACAGTAAAAGCATCTAACTTCTACATGTTTAACATCTAACAAAACATGTGACATGTTCTGTTTATACACACACACACACACAATCTCATTTAATTCCCCCAACAGCAGTACTCTGTAATAATTATATGCCTATTTAAAAAATTTTTTTATTGAAGTCTAGTTGATGTACAATATTATATGTTACAGGAGTACGGTATAGTGATTCATAATTTTTAAAAGTTATATTGCATTTATAGTTATAAGATACTGGCTAT
>NW_021703767.1:54889876-55206921 GCF_005190385.1 Monodon monoceros
TGTTGTACAATATATTCTTATAGCTTATTTTATACCTAATAGCTTGTACCTCTTAATCTCCTACTCCTATGTTGCCCCTCCCCTGTTCCCTCTCCCCACTGGTAACCACTAGTTTGTTCTCTGTATCTGTGAGTCGGCCTCTTTTTATTGTTATATTCACTAGTTGTATTTTTTAGAATCTATTCCATTTGGAATCTAAAAAATGCCTATGTTAAGATGAATAAACAAATCAGGTAAGTTAAGTAGCTAGGTCAATAACTAGAATGTGGAGCATGAATTCAAAGCCAGATTGTCTGGCTCCAATGCCTTTATTCTTTTCCCTGCCTATCTTGGGAGATAACATGTACAAAGTAGGACCAAATGAGTGTTGCAATTATTTCTTAGCTTAGATAAAGATGTAATATCCTCCTTCATAGGGAATACATTTCCCTAGTCTTGAAGACAAAATTGCTTTAAAGCTACAAGATACAACTGAAGATTCAGAAGCTATCCATGCACAAGTTTTTAAACACAGCATCTTCATGGTTTCCTCCTTCCTTTAGCCTGGGTCAGTGGACAAAATGGCCATGTTCCTGGCGTAGAGATCTCATCCATTGTAGATGTTCCTGAATAGATGCCTGAGGCTCCAAGGCTTAGGGGAGTCCCTCCAGGGTCCTGCACACCTTCCACAGGGCACCCAGATGAGTGGCATGCCCTGGCACCGGTTCAGGATCTACCACTTCTACTTCTCCCTATTTGACTTACAGTATGACCTAGTACAGGATCAGAATGTTGATATATTTTAATTTGCTCACATGCCAAATTGCAGTGTTTATATTTGCAACTCTGAAAGTTGATGGGGAGAATAAATAGAATTGGAATTCATAAATATGATCACCATGAAGTACTTTGAGCTTCACTAAAAGGGGAGATACACAAGACATTACACTGAGAAATTGTTTAGGAGCAGCAAATGGAGAGAAGCAACATTTTGTTTTTAAAAAAAAACCCACATCACAACCCTTTCATTATGTGCAGCACACAATTTAACAGGTGTGTGATGTATTCATTTATTCACAGACTCATGGACAAACCATTCCATCACAGCACTATTGTCTGTGAAGCAAAACACATTTACAACAAACTGTACCGGCTTCTTCAGAGACACTGAATTAGCTGATCTCCAGAAGTCCTTTGCTGCCAGTTGAAAAGAGGGTTAATAATCACCAAAAATGGTGAACATGAATAATTAAACTTGACCTCAATAAATTCTTTTCCATCCTGGGATTTCTGGGTCATCAATAACCAGTGCTTGATATGAAAGGAAAAAGTATTTTGGTGTATTATTTCCACTGGAGAAATAATGAAAAATAACAGTTTCTCTACATGCTTCCGGAATGGTCAATGACCCTGGTGGGAAATGTTCTATAGCCCTGCCCTTCCCACCTTCCTCAGTTCTTCTCTTGGAGGAAGATGGTCTTCTGATTGGTGAGACTAGGGAAAGTGCCCCACCTACTCGCCACACTTCCTTACGGGGCAAAGTTAAGTGCTGATAGGTCACTGTTCTTTTTCTCCTGGTTTCTTAGACCCAGGTGCTCCTAGGAGCTGCACGTGCCTATCTCAAGTCTCCAAGAGGTTAGCTTGTCACCGACGGGTCCAGCTAAGTGACTTGTTCTTGCTTCTCCACTTGCAGGTGGGTAATAAGTCATGGTCCAGTGGATCCCCAGGTATAGATACTGAGCAGAGAACTAGGAGGTCCGGGCTGAACTTCCGCGCAGGTTAACAAAGCGCCCTGTGTTTTCTGGCCCTATCAGAAAACTGATACTCTGCTTGGACGTCACAGTGTTACCCTATCCGGCTTTACTGCTGGTAAAGCTGATGCTGTGCTCTGGTTCTCCAGTTGCTCCTTTTGCCAAGTTCTTAACTGCGTGGAATTGGAAGGTGAGGATTGGATGAGTGATTTTTACCCTGCCCCCAAACTCCAATAGAACGGGAGCATCCCTGAAGAGAGGCAGGGCAGCAAGGAGATGGGAGGGGAGGATATCGTGGAGGAATGGGTGTGCCTGTGGGTGTGTGTGGAGAGATAGCTACTTTTCACTTTCTGCCTGCCTTTAATACATTACAGTGTCCTAATATAAAAAACTAAAAAGCTATGTTCAAAAACGATCCCGGGGACTAGAATGCTGCTGGCACAGTGAGGAACATGCAATCGATAAGTAAACAGACCATGTCAGCCTGAAGAACTTTCAGAACAACATTTCTACTCCGGAAAAAAAAATAAATAAATAAAAGTAGATTGAGTCTATTTAAATATTCCCCAAGACCTCTGTTAAATTTCAGGTAATAATGTTTCTTCCTTTGAACCTCATTGCATGTTTGCCTTTGACTGAAAATAGCCTGAGCTAGACACCATTTGATATTCACCCTGTGACTATTTTAGTATTGGGGCTGGACCAAAAGAAATTCATGCTCACTGAAATGATTTTCACTTACTGAAACAAATTCACTTTTTTCTTCCTTCAGCAATTCATCAATCTAATGGGAGAAACAGAAGCTATCATAATAATGAGAATAGACTTCTAGGAGCAGCCGCCAATATCAATACTTTAATAATGCAAATTCAATTGCTATATATTTGGCTTCAATTTTTAAGTTTTTTGCCATTGCATGATCCTCTCTCTCTCCACACACACACACACACACACACACACACACAAACTATATATATATATATATATATATATATATATATATATATATATATATATATTTGATAGCACAGGTATCACGTTTGACCAGATCCTATTGTCTCCGGACAACATTAATAATGACATGGAGGATATCACTATTTTGTCATCATCTTGATAAACATTTTTAGAACGTTTTGAATGTGGCTGTGAACTGCGTTTTGGATAAAGTAAATACCTCCCGTACGATATATCCCAAAACAATAACAGTAATTGAAAATTGTAGAGAATGTTTTTTAAAGTAACATATTAACATCATATATAAGTATCAGAATTTCATAATGTGTCATGGCTTAACTTATATAACACAGGACACTCTTAAACTAGAAGGGCTACCAAATTCTATTATTTCATTGTTTATGTATAGAACAATTTTAATTATTTTTAGAGGTAAATGGTTCTGAGCAGCAGGCATCTATCTACCTAAGAATGGTATGAAATCCTGTGGCTTCTCCCATCTTGTCCCTCTATCTTCAGTAAGATGCTCTGGGCATCCCATAGTTAGCAGGCATCTCCCAGTCTCTCGCTCCTTCATTTCTGACCTGTTCCTGGGCTATTTCCAGCCTGTTCCTGACTCTGCTTTATTGTCCCCTACTCTCTATCTCCTTTTATTCCTTGAACCAGGCCTTTGATTTTGGGTTCCCTTCAAGGACTCTTGCCTCCCTTTCTATCTGCTTGAAAAGGGATAACCCACCCCAGCAGACTCCAGATACAGCTGCTGACCTACTTTCTCTGGTGGGTGGATTTGGACAGCACAGATTCAGACTGTAATGCGGTTGTTCTTCATTCTTCTGTATCCAGTCATTAAACATTGGATTTCCACAAGGCTTAGCCCTGGGTGGAAGAAGGAAAGTCTACACTGGTTTATAAAATAGTTACTAGATTCTGAGAACCATGCTAAGAGTTTTAAATTCCTCATGCCATTTCATATTCCCAACAGTGTTATAAGGTAGGAAATATTATTGTCTCTGTTTTATAGATAGGAAAATTTGGTTTAGAGTATTTGCGCCATTTCCTCATGGGTGCACAGTTAGGAGGAAACCGAGCTGAGCTGCAAATCCAGGCAGTTTTACTCCAGGACCCCTGCCCTCAATCACCACTCTGTATTGCATGGGTTACATGGAATCTCTAAGTGATCTCATCCACACTTACTAGTGCAATTGCCATCAAAGCATGATGACTCCTGAACTTCAGGTCCCTCCTCCAGATCTCCATTTGGATGTCTCAGAAACACTTCAAGCTAAGCATATCCAAAAGTTAACATAATTATTTTCCCCTCCAAACCCAGTCCTCTTAAGTGTTCCCTCCATCAGTGAAGGACAGAGTCCTCCATTTAGTGGTACAAGCTAGACACCTAGGCATAATTCCTGACTCATCCCTCTCCTCTCCTTTAATCCTGTATCAAATCCATTATTAAGTCCTGTCACTGATACCTCTGAAATGTGTCTCAAAGCAGTCTTCTTCTCCCCATCTCCACTGCCACCCGCTTTGCCCAAGCCACAGTTAGCATTCATCTGACCTGGTGCCATAGACCCCTGAGTGGTGCGCTCACTTCCAACCTTGGCCCTCTTCGTCTGTTCTTGGCACTGCAGTATAAGAGGAATTTTTAAAATGCAAACTGACCATATCATCCCCTGCTTCACATGGTTCTCATTGTTCTTAGATAAAGAACTGTCTGCTTAGCTGGACCAGCAAGGCCCTGCAAAGTCTGACCTCTGCCTGTAGCTCCAGCCTCATGCGAATCTCCTTCTCTCTGTTCTCTGTACTCAGGACCACTTGCTTGCTTTCATGTGGACATCTTCAACCCACTGCAGAGGAAAAATGCTGTTTCCTCTGTCTGAAACGCTCTCCCCACCAAGTCTGATTAACTCGCTCTTTCTTCAGTTCTTAGACCACATGTCACTTCTGCAGGGACACCTTCTTGCCGCACCACCCCCGACCTTCCCAGACTAGGACAGGTACTCCTGTAATATATCTTTATAATACCCTGAACCTCACCGTCGTAACACTTAGCTCTGTTTGCAATAATGCTTTTTTTAATGTGATTATTTACTCAACCACTCTCTTCCCTGTGGGAATATAAACTCTCTAAGGGCAGGGACCAAGTCAGTTTTTGCTGAACATTGTATCCCCTGCAGGCATTGATAAATATTCATTGAACGAATCCAAGTTGACTTTTAAAACACAACAGAATTCATTTTAAATGCAACAGATTAAATGGCAAGAACTAAATCTCTGTTGAGTGATAGGGAATATATTAAATTTTAAGGTAGTTAAAATTTTTTGACTCAAAACTCTCTTCTGTTGTAAGCCTCTTACCACACTCTGAATTGTATAATCCTTTTAATTTTCTCAGTGACATATGACAAAAGGGTATGATCTAATCTTTTCCATCCTTGGGTCTTGAAACTTGGCCTCACTGCAGTGTGTGGCAGCCACAGGATGCTCTGGGATACTGGCTTGGCTGCCCCCTTTTCCACCACACTCACTACACTTCCCTGCATCTTCAACCATTTGGGCTTCCCAGCTACCCTGCCTTCAACTCACAGCCTGTTGCTGGCCCTTGGTTGGGGTGATTCTTAGGCTCTATTTTTTGCTCCACCCTTGGATTTTGTGTCCCTACAGCTTCAGCAGAAGTGGGGAGTGCAGGGCTAGGGATGGAAGGAAGAGAGGATGGCACTGGGAATACTGATGGTTGGGCTCATTCCAGAGGCCTGGCAGGAGGGAAATTTGTGAAGGTCTGACCTAGAATCCAAACAGTCTAGAAGAAAGAACAGGGAGTGTTGAGAATTGCATGAAAAGATGAGATACTAATAGGATTCAATATTTTCAGTGTGCTTTGGGGAAACGATTAAGTGCCAGGTCTTCTAACTCTGAATCTCTGAGACTGGCCCAGAAATCTGCACTTTAACATGCAGCCCAGGTAATTTGGATGCATGTGGTCCCTGTACCGCACTTTGAAACAACAGTGGCAGAGTCGCCTTTTATTCAGAGCACTGTTAACACTCATTCTCAAAAAAAAAAAAAAAAAAAAAGCCCATATTCTTAGCTCTACGGACTTGCTTGGAACAAGATACACATATTCCACCAATGGGCTGATCCTCTGGTCCCTTCTATTAAATATATTAATGGCTATTATTGTGTTTTTATGCTAAGAGGCATAGAGGAGCAGTTACCTGTTTTTCTTTGTGAATCCCAGGAGCATCTGTTGCCTAACACCTGGCGTTCTCTGTGACAGGTGTGTGCTCGAGATAGCAATGGTAAAAAATCAGATGATGTTGGCTCAGATCACGATTTGCAGCCTGTCACTCCTGCCAAATGGGTCAGTTGAGATGGAAACCACAATTTCAGCAGATGTGTATTAATAAGTTAGGGAAGTGTGACAATTTAAAGGCAAGAGGACGAGAAGACGGGCTGTCTTGTGAAGTGGGAGAGGCAGTTTTCAACTGTCCAGGAAGATCATTTTCTTTCTTCCTCTTTATAAGTTCTCATTTCCTCCTTACTCGTCCCCCAAAGCATTAGGTACTTCTAAAGCCTATGAAGGAGATAGAAGTTGGAACGTTGTTTGAACAAAAGAAAGCAGTTGTGTCGATGATGGAGACCTCAGCTGGATACTGTTAGATTGTCTGGTTCAAGCCTTCTACTATGTAGACGAGGAAATGGAGGCCTAGGGACATTATGTGATTGAGCCCAAGGATGGGCTACTTTATCTTTATTCTGTCTGGAACCCAAAGCACAGCTAAAGTCCAGGTGTCAGATGTAGTTTATTATTCTTCCCACATTATCACAACATGGTAACTCAAAGAGTTCTAGGCAAGGGAAATAAATGGTCAATGATGTTCTCTCCACTACAGTGGAGATAGTATGACTGCAAGCACCTTGCCTGTCTTGTTCTTCACTGTAACCTCAGCGTTTAAAACAGTGCCAAGCACATTGTGAGTAATTGGTAAGTCTCAAGAAGCCCTGCTACCTTCTACTTCTGTGTTTCTGGGAACCTTGAGCTGCCTATAAGAAGTCTGGCTACTCTGATGGAGATACCAGGTGGATAGACCATGTGCCAAACCAGAACCTGTGAGTGAGACCTTATTTGGAAATAGGGTCGCTGCAAATGGAATCAAGTTAAAATGAGGTCATATGGATTAGATGGAACCTAAAGCCAGTGGCTGGTATGCTCATAAGAAGGCCATGTAAATACCCAGATACACAAGGGGAAAAGGCCGTGTGATAACAGAGGCAGAGATTTTAGTGATGCAGCTGCAAGTCAAGGAACCTCAAGGACTGACAGCAACTGCCAGAAGCTAGAAAGAGGTGAAGAGCCTGCAGAAGGAGCATGGCCCTGCTGACACCTTGATTTTGGACTTTTAGCCACCAGAACTGTGAGACAATACATATCTGGTTTTGTTTGTTTCTTTTGTTTTTGTTTTTGTTTTTGCATTACATGGGCCTCTCACTGCTGTGACCTCTCCCGCCGTGGAGCACAGGCTCCGGACACGCAGGCTCAGCGGCCATGGCTCACGGGCCCAGCCGCTCCGCGGCATGTGGGATCTTCCCGGACCGGGGCACGAACCCGTGTCCCCTGCATCGGCAGGCGGACTCTCAACCACTGCGCCACCAGGGAAGCCCACATATCTGTTGTTTTAAGCCACCAGTTTGTGGTACTTTTTTTTTTTACAGCAGCCCTAGGAAACAAATATAAGAGAAGCAGCCTTGGAACTACATGGAGAGGGAATGAAGACCAGCTATACAGCATTCTGGTTGGTTCTTCAGGTGACTCTAGGCCCAGATGTCATCTGACCACAACCACACGAGAGACCCCAGGTGTGACAAGCAGCACTGTCAAGGGGCCTCAGACACATGAGGATCCACGGCATGGGGCGTCTTGGACATTCCAGCCCAGATGACTGCAGCCCCAGCTGTCATCACCTGCGATAGAAGAACCACGCACCAGAGACAGTCCACCCACTGAATTGTGAGAAAGAATAAAACAGTTGTTTTAACCACTACATTTTGGGATGGTTTTACTACACAGCGAGAGATAACCAAAATATTTGGATTCCTCAGAAGCAGCCTCTGAGATAAGGAAGTGATTTATTAGGAGGTACTCCCAGGAATACTAGAAGTGAATGGGGAAGTGGGACAGCAAAGGAAAGACAACCAAGCAAGGATGTGGCATCAAACAAAGTCCCATGGAGGGTAAGTTTGACCTAATCTTGTCAGGAGCGCTGGAGACAGTGAAAGTCCTAACTCAGCATTGACCCCATCAGGGTCAAAAACACTGGTGTAGCTAAACCCCTTCACCCTTCAGTTATTGGTTAAGAGCTGGCCCAGGGACAGATAAACTCTCAGTCACTTCTGGCTCTTTGGGAGGGGTGGGAGGAGGTTAGGGGAGGTTAGCAGCCTGAGGGCAGCTCTTCAGCAAGGAGACACAGGTGCCAAGAGTGAAGATGCTCACAGAAGCAGGGGATGTAAATTAGAAAAGGGAGGGTAAGCCGTTCATCCCAGTTTGCCAGGGACTGTATTTAAAATGGAAAGCCCCACATCTTGGGAACCTGCTCAGTTCCAGGCAAGTCTAACAATTAGTTGGTCACCCTAGAAAGGGATCCCAGGGGACATGGGCAGAGCCTGACAGCATCTGCTATAGCGGATGCATGAATATCTCTAAACTGGAGAGAGTGGGGCTCACAGGACTCGCCAGAGGCACCTCTGTAAGAGTCCAGGGATGTTGGACTTCAACCAGCAGTCAAGGACCCTCTTAATGATAAGAGCCTGTGACCTATGACAGGTATAAATGATTTCAAACTGTTTCAAACACTGCAGAAGGGCTGAGGATGATCAGAGTGGGGAACTGTCTTTTAGTTTGGCAATTAGAGGCATGAGTGAAAGAAGAGGGGCAGACACACAATGGTACGACATGAAACTCAACAATGGGTAGACAGCGCAGCGTCCCCCATGGACGAGGGTGTAAAGGGAACAAGAAACCTGGGAGTTAGAGGAATGACGGGGGACAGGAAGAGATGAATTTAGTGCTAGGATGTTTTTTAAAATGTCTGTGTTGCATAATGATCATTTTTGGATGTTTTCTCAGGGAAAAGAGCTCATGGATGAAAATGAAGGTAAAAGGTAGTCAGGGGAGGGGTGAGACTGATGGCTGATGGTTCCAGTAGGGGGAAGAAATGAAGTCCCAGTCACTTCAATTACAAGCCAAGAAGCTGATTTATGTAATGAACAGAATGGAAATAAGGATTTTATTAGCAGGAATGAGAACTCTTCAGTGAGAAAAAGCAAAGAGAATGGGGAGATTTCATTAAGGCTTATAGATTAATGAATGGTCTGAGGACAGTAAACATAAATATGTTCATTTAATCTCAGCATATTAGATGAAAGGTGTTTGTTTTTCAACCAAGAAAGAAATGCTTATAGGATAAACAAAAGGAATGCTATTTTATTTAATTCAACAAGGAAATATATGGAAGAATCCCTGCTAACAGGGTGTAATATGTAGGCTAAATTGATAAAGAGGTTCAAGACAGGTTTGGATAAATTACTGAGTGCAAATCCATATCAGATTAATAAAGAAAGATGTTTAAGATTTTCTTGTTTATTTTTTCATATGTATTTTATTTGATTTGAATATTTAGTAAATGTAAAAGGCCATACAGTGAAAACTTGCTCTCTTAACCCCTGTTCTACATCTCCCCTGTCCCTACCTCTCCCAACAAGTAATCACTATTATGGATTTTCTTTATCTTTTAAAATACTTTTTAAAGTGCATACACAGGCAGATAAGAATAAATTCCTTGAAGGCAAAGAGTTTAATCTGTTTTGTTTGCAGTCATATCCTCAGAGTCTAGAAGAGTTCCTGGGACATTGAAGATGTTCAATAAATATATATTAAATGATCAATTAAATTACCCCCATAATTGTTAAACAAATAGCAGCATCCTATACATACTTGCTTCTTTGCATATTGCTTTGTGTATTTGAAAATATGTCCTTGAGATCTTTCCTTATTTGTACATAAAGACCTTCATCCTTTATTTTTTTTATTTTATTTTTTTTTAGCGGTACACGGGCCTCTCACCGCTGTGGCCTCTCCCATTGCGGAGCAAAGCCTCTGGACGCGCAGGCTCAGCGGCCATGGCTCACGGGCCCAGCCGCTCTGTGGCATGTGGGATCCTCCCAGACCGGGGCACGAACCCGTGTCCCCTGCATCGGCAGGCAGACTCTCAACCACTGCGCCACCAGGGAAGCCACCATCCTTTTTTTTAGAGCTGAGTTATAGTCCATTGTATGGATGTGCCATAATTTATTCAACCAATCTCATTAATGACCACCTAGTTAGTTCCCAAGTTCTTGTTTTTACAAATGTCAGTGCAATGAATAATCTTGTGTGATTCTTGTACTTGTAGGATAAGTTTTCAGATGTGCAACACCAGATTTTAAGAAGTCATGTCTTCCCTTAAATGTCTCAGATAATGGTGACAGAATTCTTGATCAAATGGACCACTGACCTGCCCTGCATGACATTTCTTATGTGTTTTTCAGTGGTCATTGCTAATGCCAGGTGCCTTTGGCCTGCTTAAAAAAAACCAGAGAGATTTGCAGGATGAGAAATAGTGGAGTATAGGAAGCAGTGAAATTGACACATGGATGTTTAAGACCAGGCTGAAACATCACTGCAGAATCGAATCTAAAATCCCAGCTCTTGTGTGGCCACTGCTTGGATGGCTAAGCTGGCTGTCTTCACTGTGAGAGATAGGTCTTAACTGCCGCTGTATCATAATACACATCTATGTTTTTACTTCTTTTCTAAGGACAATTGAGTACCCAGGGTTCTTTGCTGATCTCGCTTCACCATAGCCTCTTATTTTCATCATAGCCTTGGGGCTTTGATCTTATTATTTTGGTCAGACTGTGACACTGGGGACATCAGGCTGAAATGACAGCATCCCCCTTGGTTTATCTCAGTGTTGTTTCTTATAGGGGAGGGCAGAGCCAAATTGCACGTGGATGATGGTGCTAAAAGAGAACAGTCTCTGAATCCTTAACCCAGACACACGTGGCTATGCTTCTGTTCCCTGCCATGTTTCCGTCGGAAACCTGAAAATAATAATACATGCCCTGCACCCATTGAAGGTGTGGTGGTGAATATTAATAAGGTTCAAAATGCAGTTTGAGCTCTTCAGCCCTGAGGTTCTTGATAAAAATTGGGGTATAGAGTTAGTGAGATAAAGAAGCACATTCCAACCATGACCATTTTTCATTATAGAGTACCTTGACAACTGCTTTAAGCCTCGAACTCCGATACAATACCTAGGAACTTTCAGTACAGCGCATGTGTATTTTTAATATTTGGCTTTATCTCCTTAGGTACTAACTGCCAGGGACTGTGGTCATTTAGTCAATCAGCAGATATGTTTTAAATGTTCACTGGATTCTGTGGAGGCATCAGTCTCAGAAAGAGCCCTGGGCTCCTGCCCAGGAGATTGGCTTTTCTACGACTCCTCAACAACCACCTGAAAGCCTGTGAGCAGCCACTTCACCGGAGCCTCAGTTTCCTTTTCAGCAAATCAGGGTAATGACTCCTGCCCTGTGCGTCTCTGTGAGTAAATGGGAAAGCTCAGTGACAATGGATGGACAGGCTGTTTTGTAGGACATGGTCCATTAAAGATTAATATGACTATTAATGTCTATGCAGGGTACTTCCTCACATGGGAAAGAAAACTGAGGTGTCAGGAAACAGGGGCCACACACCCCAGGCTAGGGCTTCCCAACCTCAGCTGAACTACAGACCGGTAATATATCTAAGTTTTCTACTGTGATATATCAAAATCACATAGGCCTATATATGTGTGAAATATGTACACAGGATATATGTAAAATATGCATATATGGATATAAAATATAGGGATACCAATACTTCAGTGATAGCAACAACAAAAAGATCTTCCTTTCAGTCAGATCACATTGAACTGGCCTATGACGGAAGTTGGTTTTCTGCCCCCTGAAGAGACCAGAAATGTCAAAGGGGCCAATGCCAAACTCAGAGTCTTGCCAGCCCACGTTCCAGCCCCGGGAACAGGCTCGTGGCCTTTGGATGCCCTTAGGAGCCTGGTACAGACTCCATTCCAAGAGCTCTAGGGACTCAGTGAGGGGGGGGAAAAAGAAACCTGTTGATCCTTTTTTTTCCCTGAAACTGGACAGCTAAGTGAGGGCTGGTGATGCTGGTGCCCATGGTGGTGATGAGAGCCCAAGAGGAAGTGAAAATTCACTCGTTTCCACTCAAATGCCTACTGGGCTCAGCAGGTAACGCAGAAGGGTGGAGCAGCCAACATAAGAATCCTTATCATCCGGTGTCGTTATATTTCGTAATCAGAACGGCAACCAAAAGCCTCGTTTTAGGAATATGGCCGGGAGTGGGGAGGACTGAGGTTCAACAGGGAGTATCAATCCTCTTGATCTGAGGTCACAGATGGGATGCAGGCTTCGTGTTGTGGCATCCTCCGATTTTTAGTTGAGGTCTAATGAATTCTATGTGACATTATTCTAAGTTTTGGATGTTGGCGTGTGTATACATATACTTATACATACATGCACAGATCATTATGTGAGGCAAGCTGGGGTGGTCTCCTGGGGATCCCTGGACCCTCAGGGGTGGAGAGGAGATAGTGGTGCCAGGCACAAGGAGCAGACATGATTATAACTCAACAATATCCTGGTCTCTCCTTCTGGAACTCAGCCTAACCTCCAAGGTGCGGGAAGAGAGGCTGCTGGGCCATGACAGAAACATTCATCAATTTCTTAGGGACTGGCAGGTGAGAAAGACTCCTTTATAACTGTTTTAGATTCCCCGTTTGATTTGTCAAGGATCATGGGTTCCCCCGGCCGTAAGAGAGTTAACAGGTAGATAATGGAACTATGCTTTGACAGCTGTGTGGGTTTCTAAGCGAAAACACTGTGCATTGTATTACAGGAAATGAGGGTCTGGGAAGTGGTCTTGGTGACTCCTAGAATCATAAACGCTGGCTACTTCTAATAAGGGGAAAAGGTAAACAGGCCAATGATTAACTTCGTTGCACTTGTGAAATAGAAGAGCTGAAATGTAAGAGCTAAGCAACAGACCTCCTGTAAGGTAATTCTGGGGAACTGCTTTGCTCCAGAACTGGAAGGATAAGTACTTCCAAATGACTCATTGTCTTGTTTCTTTTGACTCCCTGGAATTTCCCAAATGCTAAGCGGCAGGCAAGAAAGTGTCTGCCAGGGCACAGACTAGAACTATAAGTCTGGATAGGGTACTTCTATTCAGTTGATTATTTCAATTTTCTCACCCATTAAAGGGTATAGCAAAGAACACCTTTTCATACACCGTGAAAGCTGATTTGGAAACCAAAGGCTTGATTCTTTTCTTTCACTATTAAGCCTGTGTGTAGAAATCAACCACACCTAATATAATCACACCTGTTTCTATTTTGATGATGAGATCAAGGGATTTATAAGCTGAGGCGTATAACCCCAGGGAAACGGGAGGGTAGGAAGTTGTGCCAGAAGTGGTGCAAATCAACACACGTTAGGCACCCAAAGATGCAGTCATGTCCACAGTCCCATTTAATACTCACAGCTTCCCCAGAGGGAGGTATCATTTACCTTCATTTTCTAATGAAACGAGTTTTCTTTTTGAAAGTTTGTTCTAATTGGAAATCAAAGTGAAAAATAAAAGTGATACACAGGAAACAAGGGAAGGAGGGAAAGAAGGGAAACATTAAAAGCTACATTCTCCTCACCTACCTTTAACTGATCTGATTAATCCTTCTTACTTTCCTTCCTCTGGACAGCCCTTAAGGGTAAGCATTTCCAATCCTTGGTCTTTTCCCAGTCTCTGTCTCTGAAAGATCTTACCTACTCCAGGCTTGAGGTACAGGCTCCTGAAAGACGACTCCCATCTCTAGCCCTGATTCTGTCCTAACTCCAGACCTGTGCAGCCTTGCTGGCTCCCAGCTACCTGAGGGCTCCCAGCCCTACCTAAATGGGCAGGGCTGAACTGCTCACGGGCGATGGGTGTGTGTGAGGCCAGAGTCACTCCAGCCCCTTCCAGAATCCCAGTGAGAGCAGGACCAAAGAGCATCTGCCTAAGCCAGGAGGTCAGAAATCTGACTGAAGGGGGCACCTTGGATCGGCAGTACCCTCTGGAAATAATGGGGCTGCTGAGTGGTTTCCAAGGGCCTTGTGTTTTCTGGCATCCTGGGCATTTTGGATCCCCTCCCAGGTGTGTTCACTGCATGGGGACACCCATCCAGTATCCCTACCAAATCCTATGTCCCTACCAGCCCCAGGGCCTGGGAAGACCAGCTCTTACACTCGTTCTCCACAATCTGGCTTTACCTACTTTAGCATTTGGTATCATACCCACTCTGCTCTGACCCATGTTCCTGGATTGAAACCTCAGGATCGCCACTTCCTGATTCCAGACTGGACTAAATCGTGACATCCCTGAGCAGACTCAGTCTTTGCCATATGGGCCCCCTCCAAGGAACGGAAGCTTGGTCCATTTTCTCATTTTCCATTTTAGTTTCAAGTCAGGTTCCTCCACCATCTCCCATACCAACTACTGACTGACGGTCCCAGCAACTGCCTATTTGAGTGTATCCACATGCATGTTCTGAACATGCTTCAAATCCCACGAGGCTCAGATAAAGTAGGGCCTCTCTCCTGACCCTGACCCTGGTTCCTTCTCTCTGTTCAAATGGAAGAAGGGTCAGTGGCAGAAGGCCTAGAATGGTGTAGTTGTCATCCATAGCTACCAAGACTTCCTCACTTATTTTCCACTGATACCTCTCTGGAAAGTCATGACTGGTGTCTTGTCTCCCTCCCTCCCTCAGCTCCCCTCTGCCCTTTTTGTGTGGCTTGGCCACTAACTGGGTGACTTCGGTCAAAGTTTTTCTTCAAGCTGTTCTGAAAATTTAATACAGGCATACCTTGTTTTATTGCACTTCACGTTACTGTGCTTCACAGATATCGTGTTTTTTACACATTGAAGCTTTGTGGCAACCCTTTGTTGAACAAGTGTATCAGCACTAATCTTCTAACGGCATTTGCTCACTTCGTGTCTGTGTCATGTACTGGTAATTCTCACAACATTTTGAACTTTTTCATTATTATAATACTTGTTATGGTGATCTGGGGTCAGTGATCTTTAATGTGACAATTGTAATTGTTTTTGGGCACCACGAACCATGCCCATATAAGATGGCAAACGTAATGGATAGATGGTGCGTGTGTCTGACTGCTCCACTGACTGGCTGTACCCCAGCTCTCCCCTCCTTGGGCCTCTCTAATCCCTAAGACACAGTAATATTGAAATTAGGCCAATTAGTAGCCCCATAATGACCTCTAAGTGTTCAAATGAAAGGAAGAGTCACACATCTCTCACTTTAATTCAAAAGCTAGAAATGATCAAGCTTAGTGAGGAAAACATGTCAAAAGCTGAGATAGGCTGAAAGCTTGGCCTCTTTTGCCAAACAGTTGGCCAAGTTGTGAATGCAAAGGAAAAGTTCTTGAAGGAAATTAAAGTGTTACTCCGGTGAACACACGAGTGATAAGAAAGAGAAACAGCCTTACTGCTGATATGGAGAAAGTTTTAGTGGTTTGGATAGAAGATCAAACCAGCCATAACATTCCCTTAAGGCAAAGCCTAATTCCAAACAAGGCCCTGACTCTCTTCAATTCTGTGAAGGCTGAGAGAGGTGAGGAAGCTACAGAAGAAAAATTTGAAGCCAGCGGAGGCTGATTCATGAGTTTTAAGGAAAGAAGACTCCATAACATCAAAGTACAAGGTGAAGCAGCAAGTACTGATGTAGAAGCTGCAGTAAGTTATCAGAAGAGCTAGCTAAGATAATTCATGAAGGTAGCTAGCTACACTAAACAACAGATTTTTCAACATAGATGAAACAGTCTTATATTGGAAGAAGGTGCCAGCTAAAACTTTCATAGTGACACAGGAGTCAATGCCTGCCTTCAAAGTTTCAAATGACAGGCTGACTCTCCTGTTAGGGGCTAATACAGCTAGTAACTTTTTTTTTTTTCGGTATGCGGGCCTCTCACTGTTGTGGACTCTCCCATTGCAGAGCACAGGCTCCGGACGCGCAGGCTCAGCGGCCATGGCTCACGGGCCCAGCCGCTCCGCGGCATGTGGGATCCTCCCAGACCAGTTCACTAACCCGTGTCCCCTGTATCGGCAGGTGGACTCTCAACCACTGCGCCACCAGGGAAGCCCGCAGCTAGTGACTTAAGTTGAAGGCAATGCTCATTTACCTTTCCCAAAATTCTAGGGCCCTTAAGAATTATGCTAAATCTATACTGCCTGTGCTCTCTAAATGGAACAACAAAGCCTAGATGACAACGCATCTTTTTACAACATAGCTTATGGAATACACACCCACAGTTGAGACTTACAGCTCAGAAGAAAAGTTTCCTTTTAAAATATTACCACTTATTGACAATGCACCCAGTCACCCAAGATCTCTGATGGAGATATACAATTAAATACATGTTGTTTTCATGCCTGCTAACACAACAACCATTCTGCAGCCCACGGATCAAGGAGTCATTTCGACTTTTAAGTCTTAGTATTTAAGAAATACATTTTGTAAGACTATAGCTGCCTTAGATAGTGATTTCTCTTATGGAATCTGGGCAAAGAAAATGAAAACCTTGTGGAAAGCATTCAACATTCTAGATGTCATTAAGAACATTCGAGATTCATGGGAAGAGATCAAAACACTTACATTAACAGGAGTTTGGAAGAAGTTGATTCCAACCCTCATGGATGATTCTGAGGTGTTCGGGACTTCAGTGGAGGATGTAACTGCAGATGTGGTGGAAATAGCAAGAGAACCAGAAAAAGAAGTGGAGCCTGAAGATGTGGCTGAGTTGCTGCAATCTCAGGATGAAACTTGAACGGATGAGAAGTCGCTTCTTATAGATGAGCAGAGAAAGTGGTTTCTTGAGATGGAATCTACTCCTAGTGAAGATTGTTGAAATGACAACAAAGGATTTAGAATACGATATACACTTAGTTGATACAGCAGTGGCAGGGTTTGAGAGAATTGAGAAATCATGATTTCTCTACAGAGAAATCATTCGTGAAAGGAAGTGTCAATCGATGCAACAAACTTTACTGTCGTCTTATTTTAAGAAATTGGCCACAGCCACCCTATCGTTCAGCAACCAGCATCCTCATCAGTCGGCAGCATCGATAGCGATGCAAGACCCTCCACCAGCAAAAAGATGACGACTCTTTGAGGGCTCAAATGATGGTTAGCATATTTCAGCAATAAAGTATTTTTAAATTAAGGTATTTACATTTTTTAGACATAATGTTATTACACACTTAATAGACTACAGTATAGTGTAAACATAACTTGTATATGCACTGGGAAATAAAAAATTTGTGTGACTTTATTGCGGTGGTCAGGAACTGAACAACAGTATCTCTACGGTATGCCTGTACGTATATTAAGTTCCTTTCAAAACAGTAGCTGCTCAATAAAGGATTATTATAATTTAAAAAATGTATTACACTATAACCAGCTTGACTTACCGTTGCCCTCCCACGTCATATATCTTTACGTTTCTCAGATTGAAAGTATTATAGCATAATGGGTTCAAGTCTACTACTGTGGGGCCTTGGGCATGTTACTTAGCTTCTCTGCAGCTCAGTTTCATATCTGTAAAATGGAAATAATACCTCCCTCACTCAGTTGCAAATGAAATCTGGTAATATAGATAAGATGCTCAGCACAGTGCCTGGCATATAGAGTGACAATCACTATATTTGTGCCTTTGTTCACGTTAGTCTTCTTAGAATACTGCTTCTCCTCTTTTTCATTT
This sequence comes from Monodon monoceros, assembly GCF_005190385.1. Lineage (NCBI taxonomy): Eukaryota > Metazoa > Chordata > Mammalia > Artiodactyla > Monodontidae > Monodon > Monodon monoceros. Next base: position 54,907,489 of record NW_021703767.1, read on the forward strand.
TGCAAAATTCTAGAAGAAAGACCTGGTTGAAACATCCTTTCTTCCTCGTGGATTCATGTTTCCTCAATTGTGTTCCACTGCATTCAGGTCTATTATTACAGTTTATGGCATGATACATATTTGATTTACCACTTTCCCTGCTTGACTCCTTATCCTGGTATTGATTCTACCTTTCCTTTCTCCCAATGTTCCTCTAATACTTCCTCTCAACCACCTGATCCCTTACTGTAACACACCCCCATGACTTTGTGTCTTTCCTTCTGCCAGGAATGGCTTTTCCCCATTTTTCTTTGCTACTGGAATCTTACTCATCCATCAAGGACCAACTCTACGAATTCTTCTCTGTCTCCTCCAAGTTAGAATTACTTTTTTCAACTAGCTTCAGTAACACTGTTTATTTCTCTGTTAGGAAACTTAGCATTATAACATTTTAATTATATGCACATATCTTTCCCATTAGACTGTGAGCTCTTGGAGGGAAGGATAATGTCTTATTCATATTTGTTTCCCTCAGTACCTAATATTGTGCTCAAAATATAGGAGTAATTCATCAAATTTTTGTTGTATTTGTACTACTTAAATCTACTAAATAGCATCTGCCTAAACCAATAGGTCAGACGTACGACGGAAGGTGACACTTCTGGATCAGCGGTACCTTCTGTAAAGCTCATGGGTTGCTGAATGGTTTCCAAGAACCAGATGAATAGGTGGTTTAAAATGTATCGCAATATCTATCTGAAATAAAATATCCAGTCATGAACATAAGTATAAGCTAACCTTTAATGACTAACGAAGTCCAGGAAGCGTGAAAGAAACCAGGTCATATGCAAGGGCAATAGATCAGTGAAACTACGAAAAAAATCTAATAAACTCTGGCTGTGATTTTTAGTCCCTGTGTATTATGAAGAATTCTTACTGAAATTTAATGCTTGTGGAAAATTGGCCAGTTTCAGTCTCAGCATGGTTGGGTCAGGGACATTTCCTGTTATCAATAGGAAGCTGCTATACAATTAAATGGATTAATGATGCAGTGAAATGAATTAGTTGTTTTCTTACAGCCAAGTAATTGAACTAGTTGTGCATTCTACATATTTTTAGTTGTACAAGCATGATCTTTGAATCTATCATGTAAGAAGATGCTTGGGCTGCTTTAGCCTACTGATTTGAGAAGCAGTAAAAGGAACTGGGTTTAGTTAGGAAGGCAGTAAAGTAACATCAATAAAATGGTGCAGGGGATGCACATTTGACACACTCGGTAGGTTTATGGAGACTTAATGATTTTTGAGAACAATTTGCAAATCTGGTCTAATTCAGTTAGTACTATAATAATCTACCTTAAAATATGGTGGAACATTCTGTTGTATATTCACTGCATTTGGTTCTAGTCTATGGAACATTATAATACTTATTATCAGCGGTGTGCTGGTAAACCGGATCTCTGTTCTGTTTTCTTTTTGTTTTTTAAAGCTCTGATTTTTAGTGTTTTCCTATTTCTATGGTGTAAGTACTCCCATTATGGGCTGGTTTTAAGCTACCAAGTTTAACAACTGCTCTCAAAGTTTCTGAATCTCTGAATCAGCTCTTAGGAGATGGTGCACCATTGCAAGTTATCGCAAACAGTGGAGGAGAGCCTGTTAAAGTTTTAAAATCATGCAGTCTTAGGACTAGAAGTATCCAAAATATTCTAGTCCTACTGCTAACTTTTCAGAAGAAGAAAATTGACACTAAGGAGAAGTAACATCCTAAAAGTCATGCAGGCAATTACTAGCAAACTTGGGATGGGAATCAAAGTGTCTGGACTCCCCATGCAGTATTCTATGCAAAAGCCTTTATATAGGGAGTAGAGAAAAAAGTAGTCATTGGATATAAATGGAAATATTACTGTATAATCTTGCATTGGGATGTGGATGGGACAGGATGGGTGACAGGGGCTGTGAACGTGAAGTTCCCTCAGAGCTGTTTCAAGCCGTGTTGAGAATCACTTAGGAAACCGGGAAGTTTTTAATCTTGGTTTGTTAAATGGGCAGGCCACTTAACCTTTTGGGGCTTAGGTTTTATGATTTTTTTAAGTAACAGTTTTTAATATTAGTATGTCTTAAACTCTAGTGTTTGTTACATAATCTAGGGTACTTATTAAAAATCATTCCAGGCAGGGCAAATTTTGAGATTGTTTACAGGCCATACTTTAAAAAACAATAATTTAGATCCTCTTTAAAGACGCTTTTAGATCTAAAATGGTTTACCTGTTTACTCGCAGCCAGGAAACATTTCTAGAGTGGTAGCTCCTTAAAGTAGTTCTTCCATTAGCTGCATCAAAGTCACATGAGGAGGGCTTCCCTGGTGGCGCAGTGGTTGAGAATCTGCCTGCTGATGCAGGGGACGCGGGTTCATTCCCCGGTCTGGGAAGATCCCACATACCGCGGAGCGGCTGGGCCCGTGAGCCATGGCCACTAGAGCCATGGCCACTGAGCCTGCGCGTCCGGAGCCTGTGCTCCGCAACGGGAGAGGCCACAACAGTGAGAGGCCCGCGTACCACAAAAAAACAACAAAAAAAGTCACGTGAGGAGCTTTTTAAAATTTCTGACCACCCAAGGTCCCACCAGAGACCTGTGAAGTAAGAACTGAGGGAGAAGAGGGCTGAAAAATTAGGTATTTTTCTAGAAGTTGCCTGTTTGATTTTTGATTCCCAATTAGAGTTAGGAACTTCAGCCGTTTCTAGCCTAGAGACTGCTGTGTAAGGTAAGAAAGCAGTAATTAGTTGTTAACTACTGACCCATACAGTAGGGGCTATGTACAAAGACTTTATCCAATAGCTTCTCAAGTAGGGGATGAGAAGAAGCAGGTGGGCTCTAGGGTACTGTCTGAGGGTCAACTGGAAAATGTCCTTGTAGTACTTAGCAATGCAAGGACAAAGTATGGAGGGGACCAAGGTGGGCCTAAAATAAAGCACTGATGGTAAGTCAGCAAATCACAGGTTTGAACTTTGCATGTCTGTATCAACAGCACCCAATTATGGAAATCCAATGCTTGAGACCTGCTATTTAGAACATATTAAGATGAGCATGGTTCTTGCCCTTCTCTTCCCTGTATTTTTAAAAAGACTTGTCAAACAACAGCAACAACAACAACTAGTGAACCCCAAATTGTTTTTACCCTTTATAAATGCCATTACACCTCTTCAAATATAAAGTTTTAGGAATTACGACTTGGCTGTTGGGCACGCTCAGTTTTAAAAAGGTAATGCTTTGACAATGGTTGCTATTTGACCGCAAAGTAGTGGGGTCCTTTCTAACTACTATAATTGCATTGTTATAATGAAGACTAAAGAAAACACAAAAAGCCTTTTGGGCTGGCAGAGAAGAGTTTTAAGAAGAAAAGCACTTGGCCATTTAATCCCATGTTCTCTACAAAGTTTCCCAAATCCTCAGTCTACTGACATTCAGAGAGCATCCACCCCATGCTTGTTAACCATCCACGCAGCAGAGTTTTGAATCAGAATTACATGTTTTCTCATATTCCTACACAGGTCCACCAGTTCTAATAAAAGGTTGGAAAATAATCTCAGATTTGTATACTGATTTTCACATACCCATTTAATTAAATCTGCATTCTTAAAGCATGTTCTGAGTGAAAAGTGTCTGTGATTACATATTTTCAAAAAGAAGGAATTACATTTGTTGCTTGCAGATTCACAATGTAGATGAGAAGTCCTGAAGAAAATGAAACTTGTTTAACGTTTCTCAAATTTACTGGTTACAGAGACTTTTGCTTTTGTTTAAACTCATGGGAAATGGTGACCTAGATAAATTAAGAGGGCAGTAGAGAAAAACTTCCTTAGAGGTGTCAAAAAATTGTTCCTACTTGGTCAATGAGTAAATGATTATATAAGCTTAAGACATGTTCACCAGGCCATATAATTTTATTGGAGAGGTTATATGATTTACACAGTTGATTGTGTATTTGATTCAGAGGGGGACTAAATTCTGTATAAAGCATATCATTTCCAAGAAACATCATTTTTTTAACCTTTGTATTTTGTAATAATTTCAGATTTATAGAAAAGTTGTAAAAAATGTACAATGGATTTCTATATATTCTTCTCTCAAATTCCCCAAAATGTTAATGGTTCACATTTTAAAAATCATTCTCCCTTTCTCTCTATATGTGTGTGAATATACAAACACACACATATGTATATGTACGTTTTTTTCCCTGAACCATTTGAGAGCAAGTTGCTGACATGATGCTCCTTCACCTCCAAAGACTTGTGTGTATTGCTAAAAACAAGGATATCCCTTTATATAACCACAGTACAAATATCAAAAAATTAACATTGATTTAATACTATTATCCAGTCTACAGACCTTATTTGAATTTTACCTGTCTCAATAATGTCCTTTTCTGGGACTTTCCTGGTGGTGCAGTGGTTAAGAATCCGCTTGCCAATTCAGGGAACACATGTTTGAGCCCGGGTCCGGGAAGATTCCCACATGCCGCGGAGCAACTGAGCCTGTGTGCCACAACTACTGAAGCCCGTGCGCCTAGAGCCCGTGCTCCGCAACAAGAGAAGCCACCACAATGAGTAGCCCGCCCACTGCAATGAGAAGCCTGCGCACTGCAACGAAGAGTAGCCTCTGCTCGCCGCAACTAGAGAAAGACTACGCGTAGTAACAAAGACCCAATGCAGCCAAAAAAAAAAAAAAAGTTCTTTTCTAACAAACAAAGTTTTGTTTTGTTTTTTCCTGGCCCAGGATCCAGTCTGGAATCACTTGTTGCATTTAATTATGTCTCTTTCACCTCCTTTAATTTAGAGCAGTTCCTCAGTCTTTGAGCTCATGACGCTATCATTTTTGAAGAACACAGGCCATTTTGAACAATGTCCCTCCATTGGATTGTCTAATGTTTCCTCATGACTAGATTCAAGTCATACATTTTCAAGAATGTGTGCTCTTTTCAGGAGAGACACATGATGGCTATTTGTTCCACTACTAGTAAGGTTAACTTTTGATCACTTAAAGTGATATCTGCCAGGTTTCTCTACCATAAAGTTACAATTTTTCTTTTCATGTAATATCTTATAGGCTTCGAGATTATGTAAATATTCCGTTTTTCATTAAACTTTCACCTACTAGTTTTAGCATCTGTCACCCTAAATAAAGAGGTAAATTGAGGCAAACTCAAATTACCAGAAATATTGGTGCCATTTTTCCATTTGCTCATTTCATTCTCTGTGTCCCATTTTGGTAATTCTTGCAATATTTCACTTTATTATTAATTATTATTATATTATCATATGATTGGTGATCTTTGTTGCTACTATGACTATGACTCACTAAACCTCAGATGATGGTTAGCATTTTTTAACAATAAAGTATTTTGTAATTAAAATATGTACATTGTTTTTTAAAGACAATGTTATTGCACAGTTAATAGACTACAGTATATTGTAAACATAACTTTTACATGCATGGGAAACTGAAAAATTCATGTTACTTACTTGTGATATTCACTTTATTGTGGTAGCCTGGAATTGAACCTGCAGTGTCTCTGAGATATTCCTGCATGGTAGTTGCCAGATGGTGATTCCTAAACGCAGTATTCCTTTTACTTTTAACTGTCATTCTATTGTAAGGAAGACCCTTCTCTTCTGCTGTTGATTCATTTATCTCTATCTGTATGGACTTGTGGTTTCTTGTTTCATTCTGTGGGTTATAATTTATTACTATAATTATTTGTTTTGACACTCAATTATCTCAGATTGGCTGGTGGGATACCCCTCAATCTGTGTCCTTTAGTCATATCCCCATCATTCTCTGAGCACGTCCTTACTAACTGGCAGAGCAAGGTATTCCAGGCTTATCTTGTGCTTTCCCTGCCCCAGCCCAGGAATCAGTTGTTTTTCTAAGAAGTCTGGGTGTGTTTGTTGGGTTTTTTTCTTTAAGTAGAAAATTTAGAAACCAGGATGTGTTAGGTATTCTCATTGTTATTGGGCTGTCACTGCTTCTAGACCCTCTTAAAGGACAGAACTAGTAAATACATGTATATGTGTATATGCATATCTGTATCTATAAATATTTATATTTTCTATTCATCTATATGTATGAAAAACCTATGAGTTCATACTGATGCTGCCAATTCCAGCCCTGGACCCATCATTTATAATTACTACCTTGAAACTGTGTCAAATCTCATAGACTTGAAGACATTAAATTCACCTGCTGTAGAATAGCAGCTACAAGATATTCTGGAACTGCATAATTCCAGTCATCTACCCATTCACTTACTAGGTCACACCCTATGTGCTAGGACTTGGCTAGGAATATGGAAATGAAAAAGACTTTCTCCTTGTCCTCAAGCAGCTCAATCTACTGGAGACAGTTGAGGAAAAAATAATTACAGTATAGTACAATAAGTTCTGTATTAGAGTTATTCACAGTGCTCTATGGAAACAGAGAGGAGGGCCCCCCAACCCAACCCGAGTAAACTGGGTTATTTCAAAGGAAGTAAAAATAGGTTGCTTACAGTAGTTATTGGAAGAGTTCTTAGATTACCGAATTTGCATGAAACGAAGAGTGCACTTTGCTTCCAAGCAAAAGTACATTTTGTGGAGAGCTCTGATTTATCTAGAAGGGTTCTCTGCATCGATTGAATTCATCACAGAACTACTCAGCCCTGACAATACCTATGCAAATCAGTTCCAGGGGAATCACTGTTAGTTTGTGGGTCCAAAGGTTAGGTTTCACACTTTCTATTCTGCCCCTTCCTCTGACCATACAGGAAGGGAAAATTTTTGGACTTTTTCAAACTGCCTGTTATCCCAAATTAAATAAACTGACTTTGCCATTGTATCGATTGCCACCCTCTTGTGTAATAGTTTACACATACTGATTTTCTTTTATCTAAACTCAGTCTTGAACTAGAGAGAGTATGAAGGAAAGAAAAAGATTTGTGTGTGTGAGGCTATATATCTAGAAAGTAATGGCTAAAAAAAGAAATTGGGGTGGGGATAAAATATTAAGATAAAAATGAGAAAGGGATTTTATTATTTTTGTTGTATATATATGTATTCTTATCAAAATTTATCACTAGGTAAATTTATTTTCCCCCTTCTTTTCAAAAAATAAATGTGGACTATCTTGTGGTTTGAGTGCATCTCACCAGTTTCCCCCAGTTCCAAGTTGGTCACTCTAATATTGCTTATTTCACCAATTTAGAAATCCCAGACTAGAAAGTTGCTCAGTAATACATGTAAGTAAAGATCACCAGCATCAGGAGGTTGATCTTGACATGACTTGCTGTCTCTCCTTCTGCTACAACATGATTCCTTAGTATAGCTGATACCACAGAAAAAAGTAGAACTGAGAAATGTATATACATTTTCATCACTATAGGAGCAAAGCCAAACACGACTGAAATGTTTATTTTTTATTAGGTGGCCTTAGATCATAGAACATAAAAAATCAGTTTAGTCATGAAATGCTCGTGATAAATAATAAACTTCAAATGTTAATAAAGATACTGAAGAGTTTTCTGATGCTTTCTTTTTAAAAAAATGTAATTTTAGGTAACCATAAAGCTGAGGCAAGGGTAGTTTGGGTTCTTGGAAAGAATCCCCAGCCATCACTGGCTGCCTCTGGGTGCAGAAGTACTTGTGTGTGGATCCAGTGGAAGGGGCCAGGCTTATGTCAAAGGTCCATGTGCTGATAGCAGCGGCAGCACCTGCAGAAAGCACGGGTCCTACACATTTTGCATCATGTACCTCTTCCTCAAGTGCACGGAACCATAAGGACAGTGAGCCACCAGGTGGGGGCTTTAACATATGTAATGATTAGTGAAAGCTTCTTTGAAAGTGAGAATTTTTCATTACTTTATTAAATATTATATTCAATTCAAAGGGTTTGACCATCCATAATCATCATTGTATGTATACACACATACAATATGTGTGTATATATGTAAAAAATACCCGTTCAGCATACTTTTAAAGGAATAACTGTGTTTTGAAGTCTATGCAACATGAAATATGATTTGATATAAAAAAACTAATCAGAAGCCTGAAAAATGATATGTTTTAATAAGAGCCTATTGCAGGTTCTGGAATGATTGTGGCATGCATGTCCCTGGTCATATTGGACTTCTCCTTCAATTTTGACTGGAGTAATGTGTGTTCCACAACACCGATTCTAATGTCCATCTGAATAGTTTCTTGCTTCAGCTTCGTTAAGCTCTGTTTAATCTTCACCAAAGGAGCTGCAGAATGAAAATAACATGGAATAAAAATGTTCATTTGGAGTATCAGTGTATTACAGAATGGTATGACATTTTCCTCACTTTGTGTTAAGCCAAAAGTGGGGTTAAAAACACAGCCAACAATTTACTGACATTCACACAGTTTTGCTGTGGCATTTTAAACACCTGAGATTTCTAGGCTGGGAAATGATGCAGCATTTGAGGTACTGAGGCTGAACTTCCTTTCTTTTCTAGAGGAAGAGTTGCTAAAGGTGTTTTTAAGAATGTCTTCAATTTTTTTTTTGCGGTACGCGGGCCTCTCACTGTTATGGCCTCTCCCGTTACGGAGCAACAGGCTCCGGACGCACAGGCTCAGCGTCCATGGCTCACAGACCTAGCCGCTCCGTGGCATGTGGGATCTTCCCGGACCGGGGCACGAACCCATATCCCCTGCATCGGCAGGCGGACTCTCAACCACTGCGCTACCAGGGAAGCCCAAGAATGTCTTCAATATTTTTTAAGGGGCTAGTATATTTATCTAAAGGAAAAGGGGATACAATGGAAGAAAAAGAGAAGGAAGAACTACCTTTAAGACATAGCTAATGGCTCATTCAAACATACTGCAAACCCCCTATACATCACCTTCTGAAAGATCACTCAGTATATTCTGTTAGAACTCTAGAAAATCTTTCTAGAGCAACGAAGGGCCTTAGGCAATCACCACTGGGCCATGTCAAAGTAACTAGCTCACAACAGAGGATGATTACTGCAGGATTATTAATTCTTCTCTATTTGACCCTTGCCCAGTCAGGTCTACCAGGGAAGAGGGGAAAAAAAAGGTCATCACATCACCACCTTTGTGCCGTTTGGGCGTACACTTAGTGCTTTTTTTGTACATGAAATGGAATAATGCAGCTCATTTGATGAAAACAGAACAAAATATTATTTTTTTAAACTGGCATAACAAAGTGCATATTTAACTGTCTCCTACTCTATTTCTGAATTAATACAGTTTGAATTTTTTTAAAAATCCTAAATGATAGTAAAAAAATTATGACTCTTCTCAGTTCATTTATAAGGAAAACAGTATACTGATTATCAGATCTCATTTTTGCACCACGTACCTCCCCTTCAAACAAATTCATTTTAAAAAGCAGTCTTCCTGTTTATTAATACCTCTTTAAAAATAGATTTCTTAAAGATATATTCTTCTTTTGCTCATTTGCTTCTTAAAATGAGTGTGTACTTACCACCATCAGTCATACTGCTGCCTTTTTCTTCCATTTCTTGTTTTACCTTTTCTAGCTCTTCTGTAACCTTTCATTGAAAACAAAAGTTTTCATGAGCACTGTGTTTTAATAAACTTTCAAGATTTTTGTATGATGTATTAAAACATTAATTCAGATATAATACATACATAAAGGGGTACAAAGATATTAGCAGTATTCTGGGCATAATTTGAATAATGAAGTATGCAAACATGAAAAGCTTTTTATCTTCTGAGAGTGCTCCTATTGTTAAACTTCACCAAATTATTCTTTTATTGACCGTCTCAGGTTGTAACATGATAGAATAAAAACGATCAAGTTGTTTTTTTAGGCATCAAGCACTCAAGCTTTGCAGTTATCTCATAGCATCTACCATGCCAGTCTCTAATGATCAGTTATTAACTAAAACAGCACAAACATCCTAAAAAGATTTTAAATTTCTAGAAGTTTACTACGTATCTTTAATATTACAGTTTTATAAGAGTATATGCCACCTTTTCCTCTATAGGACACTAAAAATAACGTTTATACCATATGGATATATATAAAAATATTCTAACTGCTTTACTTTATCCAAACCATGAACTCCAAGAGGCACACTGGGCTGTTATACTGGCTCTAATCTGTACTCTATATCATGCTCAAAATTATACTCCTATAGCCTCTATAAATTCCAAACTAGCATAAATGTAGGTAGAAAATATCTTTTAAAAATTGAAAAATTTTGATATGATCTAGAATGAAACCATAATCGTAACTTAGTAGGCTTTATTTTTATCATGCTGGTGAGTAAAAACTTCCTTGGGAATAAAGTGCTCATCCAAGTAAAAGCAAATAAACTTTTTTCAGGCACCTGAAATGTTACAACTGGGGATAACTACATACTCCAAAAGAACTAAATGGTTCCCTGGACTCCCTTCAAGTGTTAATTTACCTAACATAAGTGAGCACTTTACTTCTGTATAATGTTTTATCTGCCTAGAAGCACCACGGGGTTACAGTCTAAATATTTCTAAAGTTATATTTTTAGTATTTTAAAATAACTATTTACTCTTCAAATAATCTCCATAAAAGAAGCTTAATTCTATTATACAGAAAAGTTTGTGACAATTATACTTGATTGTATCCAAAGATAATCTTGGACTTTACTCCCATATTGGCTGCTGACCTTGTTGTAAGGTTTTTTTTCCTCTCAGCTCTTCAGTGAAAAATGGGAGTATATATTATTAATATACATATATAAATATACATGGGTAAGACCTAATATATAATATATATGTATTACTAATATAATTCATGTAGTATGTTATATGTTAGGTCTTACATCTCCTGCAAGATGATGAAAATAAATACACTATATGTAAATATTCCATAAGTTTTTAGAAGGGAAAGGGTTACAAGCCATTCCCAATTTGTGGACAGAGAAATACGCAGGATCACACACAAGTTACCAACAACGATCACTAAAAACAAATCTTATATTTTAAAGACTAACATTAAAATTTATTATAAGACATTTAAGTCAATGCTTTACCTACTCTTCTATGTATTAATTACAATTATTATGTTTTAAAAAAGGTTAAGGAAGATTATAAATGTGCTAATATTATGAGCATGTGTTATGTTACATTTAGTAAAACAACTTCAGGCATTTTTGTGGAAACAAGTAGTATATAAATAGGTAATTGATTCACTGATAAGACAATTTAGGGATTTTCTCTTGAAGGAAAGGATTTAAGAGCCACAGGAGGCAATTACTAGAGTAAACAACCCACGGCAGTAGCAGATTAAACCATCCATGGCTCTGAACCACGGTACCCCGCTGACAGGTGAGAATCTGGCAGGAGCACACAGTATGTACCTCAGACAGGAGTCTGGTCCTTTCAGTTACTCCACCGTTTCCCTGCTGGTAACGCTCCCTTGCCTGAGGGAGAAAACATTTTGTTTAATGGCAAGTTCAAAACAGAAGCCCATGACTTAAATATGACCTCGTTGTGTTTGTAATTTTTGCATATCATTTTATGACAACGCCCCTCCTTGTTTGTGAATACTATTGCGAAAAGTGACATTTTAACGGTAGCTATTTTATGTCCCTCATAGGCACCATGTATTTAACAAAAGCACTATACAACGATGAACTACCTTAACCTTCATATAATAATTGTGTAACTCACAGGGGCATGGTTCACAATAAAAACTGTCCTCAGCCACTCCTAAACAGTTTAGACAACGGCTCTTGGTCGATCTAATCTGCGTGCTATGCAGAGAAAACATGTTCTAAAAAATCAATCATAATACAGCATCAGAGTCAGTAATTAATAAGGATTAACAAACAGTATGACAATATGGAATATGTCCTTGGGAACGAACTTAATCAATTATTTAATATCAGTGTTTGAGAGATACAGGGTGGCTTTAATCAGAGACTTTTTATAGCATTTTAAAAGTAAAAACATTTGCAAATAGACGTGTATACGTGTGAATAACTAATTAAACAAATAATAAAACAGTGAAGGTTACTTTCTGCTTGGTCTTTGAGAACTTCTGAAAGTATGGAAGTATCTCAAGTTTAGTTCCATTTTTTTCTCCTTCTAACCTTGTCTGCTGAAAGAAAAAAATATGCGTTCAACTGACATTCGCAGTTGTTGAGGAAGACGTTAGTAGTCTTCCTCAACATCAGGAAAGAGGGGGCATAAATCCCAAAGGAAAGCCTTTAGATCCCTACTGTTGCAACAAAGCACTGCTGCTTTCAAAGGCTGAAGGTTTTATTTTATTTTGGTAGAATTTCTAAAACTTTGAAAAGATTAAAAAATTTGCTCATTTAATTAAACTGCTTGCCTTCGAACGTGTCTTCTTTCATATTCCTTATTATGTGGTTGTAAGCCACAATGGCAAGGATGTCTTTTCTCCCTGACACATGTAAATGTATACTATTCCACTTCCTCCTACTCAGACAGTAAATTAACAGCAGACTTAGAAACAAAACCAGGTGTCCTGATACTCTGCTCTTGTTCTAAGCCACGTTTCTCAGCAATATGACTTCTTTTACTTAAATCAAATGAAGAAATACATTTAAAGACTTCTAGGAGATAATTTCTATCACATGTAAAATGGATATGACAAGTTGTATTTGCTTCCTAAAGTGGGCAGAGAATCAATGTGCTGCTGTTTGTGAAAAGTATTTCATGATTCTCAAATGAAAGGTCCTGTGTCAGGACTTCCCTGGCGGTCCAGTGATTAAGATTCTGCCTTCCAGTGCAGGAGGCACGGGTTCAATCCCTGGTCTGGGAAATCAGATCCCACATGCAGTGGGGTGAGGCCAAAAACTTAAAAAAAAAAAAAAAGTGCTGTGTCAAGTTTAGGGATTAGGATCATTAATTGGAATGAACCCTGGATATCATTCCTCAGTTACCTCACTCAGCTGGGCTTGAGCTGCACGATATTCCTGAACCAAGTGCTCAAGCTGATTGTTGATGTACTTTTCTCGGCTGCCAATCTTCTCCAGAGTCCTGCTAATTTCACTGTGAAGTTTGTCCAAAAGTCCCTAGAAATTTTAGTAGACAGAGAATTCACAAATATATTCTTCAAAAGTAGTTTTAAATGGGTTAAATCTCCCTCAATTCATCTCACAAATTCTCAACCACCAATGAGAAAGTAGTTTGAAATTTTCAGCAACAAAAAAGTCTGTAATGAAAATTATTTTAGTCACACTTTGCAGAATGTTAAAATAAAAAAGCACCTGTTAGTGTTAGTCAATTTATTTGTCCTTACGCAAATCTAAAATATATGTGAGTGGAATGTGCTTTATTATATAAAGTCCACAATCAAAGTAGGTAAGGGAATAACACAATTTTCTTATAGCACAATTCAAAGATGACTGGAATATTCCAGTTGGAAGTAGATCATTAAACTTATAGCTCTAGTCTGGGACCCATAACTTCTTACTCCAGCTTTGCTTCTTTGTGGTATTCTCCAAAAGTCCCTATTTCTGGCAGGGCAGCAGATCTGGGAAGCTGTAGGTTCTAGGCGTTGCTGGCCTGCTGCTGTTATCCCCTGAGATTCAGTGGGGAAAGAATGATGAAATGATTCTAATATGCCTACCTATATATCTAGAGTATGTAATAATATACTAGGTATATATCATATTGCTTTTATACAGTTACCTTTCTTTAGTTGGTTTAAGTGTTAGGGCTGTTGAAACATAATATGGTACATTCAATCAGGAAACTCCTCAAGGGCAAGGATTGGGTCTTTTTTCCTTTCATGTTCTCTCTTAATAGGTATTACACAGATGAGTAAATGTACTCATGTACTCATCTGAAGTAATTCACATACCTTGGTCTCCTTTAGAGCAGATTCAATTCCACTTTTGTGCTGGTGCATTTGGTCAACATGGATTCTCCAATCCTATAGGCATAAGAGCATACAGGAACAAGTAAAACATATTACATTTCCTACTTTCCACTACTTTTTTGAAGTTGTATCCTTTATTTTAATTACTTTGGTTGCTGCCCTATTTCGGGTAGGAGAGTCCTATATATAGCTTGCAATCAGATTGTAAAGAAATGTGTGTAGAGCACTTTAGGATAAAAGGTTCTAAATAAATCTAAATTATTTTATGTGTTCACAGAGTGATGTCTCACAATTTGAATGTAAATTATCCCCGCACTGCTGGTGGTTAATAGTTATGACTACCCATCAAAATGAAAAAAATTCTAATTGCTAGAAAAGAAATACCTGTTTAAACAGTAACAATTATGTTTGCCAGAAGCAACTCTGGAATCAAGTAACATATCAAATATTAGCTTGTCCCTTGAAATTAAAGTGGGACGCTTCTTTGGACTTTGGAATCTCTTTAAGAAAGGAAGTCTGTAATGATAGTTAGAGTTCATATATTTGAGATGTATTGTACTACTTCTAGAACGATCTGAATTTGTGTGCATATATATGTATTTTTTTTTGCGGTACGCGGTTCTCTCACTGTTGTGGCCTCTCCCATTGAGGAGCACAGGCTCCGGACGCGCAGGCTCAGTGGCCATGGCTCACGGGCCCAGCCGCTCCGCGGCATGCGGGATCCTCCCGGACTGGGGCACAAACCCGTGTCCCCTGCAACGGCAGGCGGACTCTCAACCACTGCGCCACCAGGGAAGCCCTGTGTGCATATTTGAACTCTCTAATCTAACATTTTAATTTCCTACAAAAGATCCTCAAAATGTTTTGGTTTACATTACTAAAGGTAACAATTTTAAGACTTGAGAAATACTCATCAGAAGAGAAAAAATATTAAGGTGAGTTGCAGTAAGTGATGGAGCCAGGATATCCCTCAATCACACACATCTGCTTGCATGCCCTGATGCTCCACTTTGCTATCTACACTATTTTGTGAAGGAAAAACGATTTTGTGAATAATCCCATTCTACTGACTTCTTAACTTTGCAACGTGGGCCAGTGACCATAGGGTAAAAACATCCTTGGGTACTTCACACATACCAATTATACAATTACATTACAGCTGCAAAGAACCTCAAAGAATATCTAGCCTGACCTTCATCATTGCAGAGATAGGCAAACATAGGCCCAGCGACAGAAAGGGGCACACCCAAGGCCACGGAGGTGGTGGTACACCTGGATCAGAAGCCAAATGCACTAATTCCCATGCAGTACCTTTTGGCAGTTCAGAGTTAATAAAAGGAGGAATTGGCTGCTTGACACCAGTGAAAGTGCTACAGCAGAGAACAAACAGCACTTTCCTTTGTCCTTAAGCATTTTTCTGTCTCATGAGCGGAAAGTATCTCAGAATACAGAGCGTGGAAAGGACCTTGAAGATCACCTACTCATCCTTCTAACAGTCATCTAGAGCAATGCCTTCATTTTGCAGTTGAGGGGACTGTTCACCACCTGTGACTACGGCTAGACAGATGCGGCCAGAAAACAGGCCCCTCCAGCTCAGCCAGTCAACACTGGAACAGGAAGGAGAAGCAACTGGCTGGCCTCCTGCAACGAGACCTAATATGGTTAAGCTTCAAAATGGAAACTGCTTAAGTCCAAGCAAGCATCTTTATGAAAGATAATAAACCTAACAAGTATCATTATATTGATTTTTTAAAGAAGTGCTCATCCTGCCTGATTCCAGAAAGAATTTTAGAAGCTTAATAAACACCAAACTCAAGTATTCCTATTGGTCTCTGTCTCTGTCAATAGATATATATGTATATGTGTGTATATATACATATATAAATGTATAAACATACACACATATATATATATATACATACATTATATATATAGTTTTAAAATTTATTGTAATTGATGTGTTTAAAATAGTTTGTGTTCTGCTTTTTCTACGCAGCATTATTTTCTATCCAGCAAATGTAAAAAATGTATTTTTTTCATGTTTTGATATTCAAAGTACTTTGAGAGAAGAAAACATGCCTGACTCATCTAAGAAGTATAACTATGATAACTTACGTTGATGGTAAGCTCCACGGAGGAGCTGGCATTTCAGTGGCACCTTGAAGCATGAGTAGCATTTCAACACACTGGAAAGGAGGGGGAGAGTAAGGGTATTTTAGGCTGAGGGAGTAACAAGAACAAAGAAAAACAGGAAAGTTTATAGGGAACAGGCAGCCCAGGCTGGCTAGAATATAACACAAAAAGTTCTTGGGGTGGGGTGTGGAAGGTGAATCACAAGGAAACAAAGCTGGAGAGGTAGGTTGAATTAGATCAAGGGCTTTAATTAAGGAGTGTGGATTTTATCCTGTAGATAATGGAGAGCTATCAACGACTTTTGGTTTCAGTTTTAAAGACAAGTCTGTGTTTTGGGAAAGTAACAGAGTGAAGGACTGATTAGAAAGGCAAGAGACTGAAGACAGGTAGCAGACCAGTTAGGAGGTTGTGTCACGGTCCGCCTGACAGATTAGCAGGGGTTAATTAGAGCAGCGCTTGTAAGAATGGAAGGGAAGGGATGGATTCGAGGGACACTGCAGACACAGACTAGCAGCACTTGATTACTGACTGAGGGGAAGTGAGGGGTGGCTGAAGTGGAGGTGGGCCAGTAGAGAGAAGATGTTTGTAAGGTTTCTAGTCTGAGGAACTGAGAGGATAGTAATATCACAGTGTGACAAGAACAGAGTAGATTTCAGGGAGCCTGAATTATTGAGGAATTTGGTTTTGGACTTTTTAATTTGATAAGCCACTGGAACACTGTGTATTCTTATTGCCTTTCAAAGTGGAAAGCTAGTAATGATTTATAATTATCCATCAGGCAAATCTGAATGTTTGTTTCATTAAAATCTTCTAAGTGGACACACTTCCTGATGTACAGCTATTTTTATATAAGCTTTAAAAGTGTTCTTACCCTTTAACCCAGCAATTTCACCTCTAGAAATTATTTCCAAGGAAATAATTGGGGATACACACAAAGATCAATGTACAAGTTCTGTGTAAAACAGCAGAAGACTCTCTATCTAACAGTAGAGGACAATTTCAACTAATTTTGTAATGTTCATTTCATCCCTAAAAATAATGCGGTATGATACCGTTTTTATAAAGCTCAAAGTAAAACTCAAGGATACACACTATTTGGAGATACACATGTGAAAACACACACACACACACACACACACACACGAAGAAGAAGAGGCAGCAGCAGCTAATGACAGTACACAAACCAGGAGACAGTTGTTACCTATAGGTGGGAAGGGGCAGCCGCAAAGCAGCACATAGGTAACTTCCAGGATGTTGTAATGGTCTAGTTCTCAAGTTGGGTAGTGGTTTCATAAGTGATCGCTTTATTACTGGATTTTATAATTCTATATGATTGCATATTAAATACATTAATATTGTATATTGAAATGTTCCCAAAAATATTTCATAGTCAGAAAAAATGCATGTTAACAACATACAGTAATGTGGAAAAACACTGCCAAAGAGTATATTCATTAGCTGTCCAATTTAGTAAAAATTAATATTTGTGTATATCTGTATGTGTGTATTAACACAGGGATTTGAATACTGGTGTTTTTAATTTCTTCCTCATCCTAACAACATTTTCCAAATTTCCTATAAGAGAAAATTTTTAATCATCACTTTTAATCATCAGGGGAAAAAAATGTCAAAAACTTTCTGGGTGCCCAAGACGTTTCCTAAAGGGGTTTAATATAGTTATAACAGAGAATATAAATGACTGTACTTGTAACAGTTTAAAGACATGAATACACAGCTTTTAAAAAACTGCAACTGAGATGGTTAAAAGCTTTACAAACGTTTGTGGTAAGAATGGAGAATATAGGTTTTAATGATATGTAAGGATTTGATCCTCCAAATAAGTAACACTAAAAGGAACTGTTAATCAATAATAGCTATTCTTAAGTAAGAGAGAATCCATTGGGTTACAGTGCACTTTTAAACATCTTTCCTTACTTGAGACTCACAAAGGTTTGGAGCACTACGTACATATTCTCATCCCTTCCTTTTCACCACTATCCTTCCCTGTAAGAGGGTTATGTGACTTGCTGGCTGGTTGTGGGAGGACTGCACTTCACTGCTCCAGTGATGCCGGCCTTGGCCATGTGCTTCTCTTTCCAGTAGAATGATGATGGACATGGCCTATGCCAGGACTGTGTAGAAGCTGTAAGAGGCATCCACCAGCTCTCTTGCCCTTTCTTTCAGCCATGATAATAGGCATGCCCCACAGAGCGGTTTATCCTTTAGGTCTGAGAATATGAAACATGGAACATAGCTGGAATAGAGCTACAGCTGTGCCACACTTCGGCAGATGTGTATCTTGAGTGAGAATAAATGTATGCTATTCTTATTGTAAACCACTGTGATTTGGGGGTGGTTTGTGATACCAAAAAACTGACTATATATACATAATTTATAGGGACAAAAAAGAATCAGATAGGTTAAATGACCTTTCCAAAGTTTTATGTCTGGAAAGTGGAAAGCACTCCATGCCAGTGCTTTTTCCACATATTATATGCTGCTTTTCTTTATGATAAAATGAACTACCAAAGAGTATCTAAGGTAAACCAAGAATTCTTTTTGTTATATATCAAGTGAGACCACATGGGCCACTGGAGGTTACTAGTCACCTATCCCAAAGTGCTCTACGTGTGTGTCTATTAAGCATCATTTCTGATCTCTGTTGAAGTTGAGTTTTTCACCTAATCTAGCACATTTCCTCTCTATGGAAATGAGAAGACTAGTAACGATATAGAATATCATTTCTTTAGACTTTCTATTTTTAAAAATTCTTTCATACAAACTCTCATGTGTAATTCTCTCTGTCACCTGTGAGGTAGATGGCAAAGGTATTGTTGAACTATAACTCCCCTCCTGGCTCCAAATTCTTTAGCACCAAATTATATATCTCCCTTTTTCAGAAACTGGAGAATTGTGATGACATCTCTGCAGATGGTGATTCACAGTATACCGTAAAATCACAACGTATGAGATCTTGTTGCAGAAGTTAAGGTGACTGGAAGACCATACGGATCTCTGGGTTTTCCTTCAACAGAACAGCACCTGAACAGTTTCCTTTGCGGACACAAAGACATTTTGTTTCTTTGCTTGGATCTCCAGCTCAGTGCTTAAAGTACCTCTCTGAAACTGCAGGGGAAAGACAGACTGAAACATGAGCTAAGCATGGCAAATGGAACTTCTATCTGTGTATAAGTTACACTAATTTACAACTTGTGAAATGTCAAACTCTCAGGTTTTTTTTCACCCAAGTTTGAGCTTCTTTACGTGTAGAGAGGCAGAGTGCCAAAGGACTCTTGATACAGAAAAGCTGAGGAAGGCACCTTCATGTGTACTGAGATGGTTTTCTCCTAGGCTCAGGAAAAGTCCATGCCAGAGCACAGCTGACTCTGGCAGCAGGGGCCCTGCCTCTCTCCCAAGGGCAGGCGCAGGGCCCCAAGGCTCTGACGTGCCTTGAATTGCTGTCCATCACAAAATGCAACTTCTGCCATATACCCCACTTTTCTCCTCTATTCTTACTGTTCCTCCCTCAATTCTGTTATGAATAATTAGTGATGAAATCTTAATTCATTGTTCTGCTTTTGCAGTTTTATTTTAATGAATATAAAAATATTTACAAGGGCTTTCTTTTATGGGCTCCCTCCATTAAAGGTGCCTAACCCATTTTTTTCTTACTAGGCCTTTGTTTCAGCTCTGAATTCACTTTCTCTAGGGATTTTCAAGATCGCCCTGGGGAGGAAATCCTATGTACTTCACATCCATTTTGAGATCTTTTTAAGTCTAATAACAACAACTTCCATGTTAACATTCAAGGAAGGCTTCATAAGTGTCAGGCACTATGCTCAGCACTGTTCGTATGTCATCACATACGATTCTCTTAAAAACTTTATGAGGGTATTGAGATGCAGCTACTTTAAAGTAGGCTTCCCAAGCCCACACAGTGGTAGAGCCTAAACCTGCAAAGACCACTATATCATATCATGTCATTCCCCTGATGAAATGCAGTAAAGCATAACTAAAAATTTTAATGGGGCAATGGTTAAAGGAGACTTTAGTTTTATCTTTAATATTTGAATCTTTATAAGAATGTATTTATATATCAACTGTATAATGAAAAAATATATTTAAAACATTTTAGGATAAACATATATATATAATTAAAAACTTTCTCACAAAGAAATAGCCACACCTACATGGCTTTATCAGTGAATTTTCTCAAACATTTAAGAAAGAAATAACAGCAACCTTGTATGAATTCTACCAGAGAACAGGAAAAAAAGGGAGAGCAATTGCCAACTTGTTTTATAAGAACTGCATAGCGTTACACTAAAACCTGACAAAGTCACCTAAAAAACAAGAAAATTAAAGATTAATATTTTTGTAAACAGATATAAAAATCCTCAACAAAATACCAGGAAATAGAATCCAGTAATATACAAAAAGGTAATATAACATGATTAAGTTGCATTTATTCCAAAATGCAAGGTTAGTTTAATACTCAAAAATCAACCATTATATACAGTATTGTAAGCCATATTCATACTGCTTTACATTAGATCTCCAGAATGTATTCATCTTGCATAATGGAAACTTTGTATCCTTTGATCATCTCTCTCCATTTCCCCTTATCCCCAGCCCCTGGCAACCACCATTCTACTACACGCTTCTATGAATTTGACTATTTCAGATTCCTCTTATAACAGAGATCATACAATGTTTGTCTTTCTGCGTCTGGTTTATTTCACTTAGCGTAATGTCTTCTAGCTTCATCCATGTTGTCACAAAAGTCAGGATTTCCTTTATTTTTAAAGCTGAATATTATTTCATGTCTGTATAATATTGCATTGTATGGATATACAATGTTTACTTTATTCATTCATCAACTGATGGACATTGGTGTTATTTCCGCCTTTTGGCTATTATGAGTAATACTGTTATAAACCCACGTATCTGTGGTCAACTGATTTTCAACGAGGAGGCCAAGACCATTCAATGGGAAAAGAATAGTCTTTCCAACAAATAGTCATGAGGCAACTGGATATCCATATTCAGAACAATGAATCTGGACCTGTACTTCACACAAAATGTAAAAATTAACGCAAAATGAATAAAAGACCTAAATATAAGAGCTGAAACTAGAAAACCCTTGGGAGGAAAAATGTGCGTAAGTCTTCATGAGTTTGGATTAGACAAGGACTTCTTAATTATGACATCAAAAGCACAAGCAACAAAAGAAAACACGGATAAGTTGAACTTCACTGGAATTAAAAACTTTGGCTCAAAGGGAACCATCAAAAAAGTGAAAAGGTAACCCATAGAAGGGGAAGCAATGTTTACAAATCATATAATTGATAATGGGATAGTACCAATTATATATAAACAATTCTTATAACGCAAGACGAAAGACAAATAACCCAATTTAAAAAATGAGCAAAAGACTCAAACAGACATTTTTTCCAAGGAAGATACACAAATAGTTAACAAGTACTTGAAAAGATACTCAGCATCGTTAGTCAACAGGGAAGAGTTTTAAAACCACAATGAAATACCACTTTATATCCACTAGGAAGGTGATTTTTTTTAAAAAAGGAAAAGGAAATTAACAAGTTTTAACAAAGATGTGGAGAAATTGGAATCCTAAATTCTTTGCTGGTAGGAATGTAAAATGGTACAGCCCCTTTGGAAAACACTTGGTATTTCCTCAAAAAGTTGATAAAGTTACCATACAATCTAGCATTTCCACTTGTTGGAATTGCTGCCAAGTACATGAAGACAACTGAAGACATATGTTCATACAAAAACCAGCACCATAAACTTTCACAGCCAGTGACAAACTGTGTCTGCTTTAAGCCTACCTCCTTCTCCTTCCTCAGCTTTTTTCATGCTTCAATTTTCTTTCTCATTTGGGAGTAAAAGTTCTTTTTGTGGAAACACTTTGCTTTTTTATTGAATATATTTAATATATTTTGTTCTAACAAAAATCCATTTATTTGTGTTTTGGTTTTGCCTTGCTATATTGTAAATGGTAACATTTATGGCCTGACATACAAACAATACATGTTATTGCATAAAAGTCAACTGCTTGTTAACAAATATATTGATTGTTTAGCAATAAAATGGAGAGAGTAAAAAAAAAAAATCAACCATTATAATCCACCATAACAAGAGAGAAAAAAAGAGGAGATAAGTCAAATGGTCATCTCAATAGATGAAGGAAAAAAAAAAAACAATCACTTGAAAAAATTTAACATCCATTCATAACAATAACTCAGCAAACTGGGAACCAAAGGAAAGTTCCTTAATCTACCTTATGATATTTGTGAAAGTCATAAAGCTAACATCATCCTGAATGGTAAAACTGAAATACTGAAAGCTTTCCCCCTGCTAATGCCACTTATATCCAACACAGACTAGGTATTTCAAGCAAGATAAAGGAAATAAAAGGGGTAAGCTTGTAAAGAAAGAAATGAGATTGATGTTATTTGCAGATGATATAATTGTATACACAGAAAATGCAAAAGAATCTACAGGCTTACGGTTAGAATAAGTGAATTTAGCAAGTGTGCTGAAGATGTATACAAATATACACACACAGAGAAATGTATTTTTATATAACAGCAACAAATAAACAGAAAAGAAAATCTAAAAGATACCACTGAAACAAATAGCCCAATGTAATAGAACAGAATGTCCTGATACAGACCCTCACAAGCATGTTCTCTTTTTATGACAAAGCAGAGCACTGGTAAAAGGATAACCTTTTCAATAAACTGGGTCAACTGCATATACATACGAAAATCAAATAAATCTTGAGTTCTACCTCACACCCTCGTACTGTCCAGAAGAATAAATGCTAGATGGACTGTAGATCTCACTGCAAAAGGTGAAACAATACAGCATCAAAAGGAAAACAGGAGAATATGTTCATAACACCGGGGGAAGCAAAGATTCTTAAACATAGACTTAAACAAAGAGTAAACGAAGATTATTTAAACAAAGATTAAAACATAAATGTTAGCCATACTCCACTCCCCGCAAAAGAGATCATTTTGAGTATATTAAAATTAAGCCGCCTTTATCATAATACACCAATAAGAGTGAAAAGGAAGCTAAAGAGTAGATATTTGCAATACGTATATCTGACAAGGGACTCATATCCAGCGTATATAAAGAACCTCTATAAATCAAAAGAAAAAGCAGATAAGCCAATAGCAAAAGACAAAAGAGAATACCCAATTGCCAGATAAACATATGAAAAGGGGCGCAATTTCATCAGTCATCAGGAAAATGCATATTAAAATGACAGTGAGACATCACAACAAACCTACCAGGATGACTAAAATAAAAACGACTGAACCAATACTAAATGTTGATGAAGACGGGGAGCAACTGGAACTTTCAGATACTGCTAGGAGTATAAATTTGTATAACCACTTTCGAATATGCAGACACTATGACCTAGCAATTTCACTCTCACAGAAACTGCAGGAGAAAGGTGTACTTACGTTTCCCAAAAGACACTTCAAGACTTTTCAAATCAGCATTATTTAAGTCACAAACTATAAACAACTCACATAAGCCAGATGTGGGCTCCCCTGGAAGGGCACAGCCTTGAGTTAGGCAGCTCTGCACTGAAGGAGCAGACAGCTGAAGGTTGTCTGCTGACCGCACTCTCTGTGGCTGGGCGGCAAGTCCTTGTTTGGAAGGGGATCTGGACAATTCATCTCTGTTTTAACCACAGGGAGACAGACTTAGTTATTAAAATGATAACTGTAGCTGCAGTGGTAGAGAGGTAGGGCCAAGGGTGAGCTGCAGTCCCAAAGTGATCAGTCTCAAGATTTCACTGTGGAATACTGATGTTCCTGTGACACGTTTAATACTCCATCCACAGTGAATGATAAAATTCTCTGGAAATCTGATGGCAAGAAATCAGGTTAAATGAAAGAGGCAGAGAAGACAGCTTGATAGAAGGAGTTGCATATGTCTAAGTTCACTGTAGCAAATATTTTTGGGATAGGTCAATAATTTATCATTCTCTTTGCAAGGATATGAGCAGCGTATTTCCCTCCTCTACCCAGAACACTCCCTTCTCTAATGACAGAACATTATTTGTATTCCCTCTTTTTGCCACTTTGCACAAGCAGTTTTGCCATCTCTTCTTCCTGTTCTAATTGTTAGATTTTCAGCTTCATCACTGCTCACATTTATGTGTGTATTTGTGTGTGTGTACGTGTGAGAGAGAGAGAGACTGTCCATTAAATTAAGTAACTTTTTCATGAGATTACTTTCTTAATGAAAAATGCCCATCAGGTTGCAGGATAGTTGCAGAGTGTGGCTTTCCTAAATTTTTAAATGTGACATTTTTCTTTAATTGTCAGCAGCTTAAAGTCTTCTGTGGTATACACCTTTGTGGTGTGAGAGCATGATTTTTCTTCATAAGTGTTCAAAGAACTAGACATATGACCTAGGAAGAGTTCAGTATGTACGTGTGCTGTACTCTGTATGTGGGTGTTTGTTGCAGGGGGTGTGGCAGTCAAGCTGGAAATATGTGTTTCCTCGGGAAAGTTCTTGCTTTCTAGATATTGCTCTTGTAGGGAAAAATAATACGTGTGCATAGAGGGTAAGCAAAGGCTATCATAACAATCACTGGGATTCTCACACCTGCCTGTAATTGAACTGAAACTGGAGATCCATAATCTCTCCATAAAATACCTTGTTAGTAAAATGATTACATTTCTAATGTGTGCTCAGAAATTATCTTTACTACCGTCTGCTACTAAGCATTTTCACATGTTCACTCAGACTTATTATTCATGCTTATTCTATCCACACCCCTTTTCTATGGGCCACACAAATCTTCCGAGCGAGGTTTTCCAGACTTTAGAAGGCATTGCAAGCCTTGAGAAGAGATTTGGCAAGGCAGAGATTGGGGGCCTTCTGAGAATGCAGGAACACCCTTAGGCTGACTCAGAATGTCACTGTTTCACAGGATGCTGAGGAACCATGGTGGAGAGCTGGAAGAGATGACCTCGCCAGTCCCTCTCAACTTTGAGAATCTACTAATCAAAACTTTGATCTCATACTGATACTCAAAAAACAAAAACTGAAAAAAATGGAGTCATCTCCATATCTGAAGAACTAAGAAACATTAAGTCACTGCCTTGGCCTAAAGAAACAATCACATATAATGGGAAAAAGACTATGGGGGTAACAATTTGTCCAAATATTAAGAAATTTGTAATAAAACACTCTGATAGTGAGAACCGCTCTAATACTGTTGATTGGAAAAATGAGTCAAGGCAATTAAAAAGTGCACTTTATAGGGAGGTCCATACGATACATGGTTTCTGCTTCAATTCATATTTTATATTAAGTAAAAGGAAACATGAAATTATACTTTGTAATAATGATGTATTTAGGCTAGAAATTTCAATTATAATCAATGTATATTAACTCAATGCTCTCAATCACAAATGTCTATTTGAGGTATATCTACTGTGAGGCATTAGTAACTTTCCTCCTTAGCATTTACATAACACGCAGTCTTTATTGGTTATTTCCTTAAAAATCTACCACTGTTGATGCTCTTTAGTTAGAGATGATGGTAATCTCTAAAGCAAAAACACTTGTTCTCCTGTTTCAACTTGTGATAAATGAAACCTTTCTGGATCCAGCTGAAACATTTATCATGCTCAGGGTAAGTAGGAAGGAAGGCATCATCAACTAACTTTAAACACAGAATACCCTGAATGTTCAACAAGGCTGGGACAGAAGCAGCTGAAAATCATTTCCAGTTGCTTAAGGATGGCTGGGTTTTTCTACACCCCTATGCAGTATTTTCAAATGTATAATTTAAGCATAGTATTCTTTCCCACAACCCTGTCCATGACCTACATGCTACAAAGGAAAAAAAAAAAATGTTGACCTTGAGAATACAACTTAAAGTCCACCAAATCACACCATATTTTAAAAATAACACAAAAATCCAAAACGGTATTCTGTTTTGTGTAGTCTCCCTTAAAGAAAGCTTGCCTGTAAAAGTCCATCAGTGAATACTTCCCCTCATTCTCTGAGACGACGTGGCAGTTGAGTAATCACACCGGCTGCTCTAAAAATGTATGTGTGTCTAGTTAATTTAGGCAGTTTATTTTGATAGCATTCACCTCTTTCTGATTACAGCAGGTGTTTCAAGGATAAATTTGCTGAAAATTGCATTTTGTTTAAACAACAGCAGCATGTACATTTATGGCCTTACTATATTAAAAAGCATTTACTGTCTGGCAGCAATGGATACAATTACAAACATTTGTGACAGTAACTGGAGCTATTACTCCCGCATGGAGTCTCGTGAAGACCAACTTATTGCCACCTGTATTTACATGTGTTACTGGTAATTGTAAAAGCCGATTTTTAAAAATTTGGTTCCTTATGTTTTAGAAATTGTGTGACTATGTTTCAACAAAAGGTCTGTCTACCAGAACATCTGTAAGAATTATAAACGTGGTTTCTCCGTTATTTAAATAACAGGCAGAATCCCATTTTATGAGGAACATATATGTAAAAGGTATTCCTGTATCCTAGCCCACAGAATATATTATACTTTTTTGCTCATGACTGCAAGAAACCTATCAATATAGCCTATCCGGCAACCAGAGTACAAGTCTTGAGAAATGCTCTTTACTCCAAAACTATAATAATTTATAAATCCCTACAGGTCAGAAATACTTAGAAAGCTAAATTTTATTACTCTGCATCCAAACACAGTGATGGCAGAAGGTCAAAGCAAGTTGACCTTCCACTGCTTCGGAATGAAAAAAAATACCCTCCATTGCTTCCAGATATAGATTTGTCTACAAGAGTGAAAAGAGGAAGCTACCATTGTCCATTTCTGCACGATGTGGCTTCCAATTTCAAGAGACTTAGATCTAATATGGCAATTCTGTGGTCCTCCCAGGTTCATTTAAATGGAATCCACCTGCTGATTAATGAAGGCCTCTCTATTCCCTCTTAGGTTTTAGCTCTCACAGTGACTAGAGAGCCCAAGGGCTCAAGACTATTGTCATGATTCCATCCTTAGCAGAAAGACTCTTCCCAAAAGGTTTCCTGCTGTGAATTACCCAAGGCAACACTTGTATGGTTTATTTACATTAAAACGAAATCCAATTGCTTAGAGTTGAAATTTTAAGTTTAAGGTTCTTTTTACAACTGCAACCTTCAGAAAGTTGGACACTGAAGAACAGGTAAGGATGTAAAAAAGCAGTTCAGTGAAGCAAAGGCTTGAAATAATTAGAAACACATGCTGTAGTACTTCCTAAGCCTTAAATAAAAAATAATCTCTTTATCTAAATTCCTTGTAATGAACCTGAAGATTTACATAATTACTAAAGACATTTTGGTGGAATGAAGGGGGTACCTAGCCAACTATCTTTTAAAACAACAAAGCAGGAAACATTTAATTATAATTTGGAAAAAAGTCTATTTAAGTCATTAATCAAAATTCTAATTACAATATCCACAGGGCGTTAAAGCATGATAGAACATTTGTTCATTGCATTAAATACCTAATATTAAATCATTACAATATACAATCTTTTAGGAATAAATACTGCATAATTGAAAAAAAAGGGCCTGTGTAAGGTTTAGTTGAAAACTGATTTCACGCTTGCTGCTCTTCTTTAATTCTGGGGAACAGAAATAAATATTATTAATGATTACTTAGTTTCTTTGTAAAAACCCCTGACTTGAAAATATCATTCTCCTGATAAAGATTAATAAGATGACCATTTTAAGAAGACACTTTCCCTCGGTTCAATGAATGAAGTTGAGAAACTGAACATACAAATGGACAACAGATAACAGCTAGATCATTACCCAAAATATTTAGAATCCTGACCCACAATCTGTGGCACCTAGTCCAGGAAGCCAAATATAACCTCTGTAGCAACTGACCTCTGTAGCAAGGACTTTGTAACTGTCAGCTTCCCCAATTTTTGCTCAAACCGCACTCTCCCGCCCCGCCCCGCATTTCCAATGTAGGACCAATTAGACAAAGCCAAATATCTTCCCCTAACCAATCACATGAGAGGCCCTGCTTCTAGTGAGCCCACCTCCAAATTTCTAGTCACATATGAACATACTTGAAGCCTTTCCTTTTTTCCACTACAAGTCTTTCAAATTCTCCTGCCTGCCTTAAGTTCTCTGCCGACGCAAGTAGTGATGGCTGACTCCCTTGCTATGGCAAGCTCTGAATAGCCTCTGCCTGTTCTCATTTAGGCGGCTTCTGTTTATTTCCACAAAGCCAAATAAAAGCTTGCTGTTTTTAATAGTAAAACAGAAACTAAAAAAGATAGAATAATTTCCCTCAAGAAACGGCATTAAGTATTTATTTAGCAATCAAAATTAATCAAAAATACAGAGAGTGAAATCTATATGAATATGCATTCACATTTTCTATTCCCCTAGAAATAGAGGACATGCAGAATTCTTTCGCAGCTCAGCTTCAACCATTTTATTATTCAACTCAGCCACTGTCAACTGATTCACTTAAAAGTTTAAAAAATTACTATTATGGAATTTAAAATATTTCAATCAAGTAGGAAATATTACCCTTCAATAATTATCATAAAGTACCCTGAGGAAGAGCCCCTCACATGGTTAAAAGCAGGTAAAAGCAGCTACAACCTACAGGCTGGTCTGACTGTACATTCTTGCAGCAATGAGTAAGTATACAAGATTTCTAAATTTCATTTTCTATTTAATCTTCATTTCTGCTTCTTGCTCTCCATGTTTTCTCTTTCAGCTGATTTCCAAATTCAACAACCACTTGTTCTCTAAAATGACCCACTGGCCGATCCATTTCTTGCTACTGGTCTGTGTTCTCAGATCTTCTGGTCCTTAGGCTTGCCCATATCCTAAGCATCAGCTCCTGCAGGACCATGCCCTGTCATTTCTCCACCCAGATCCTAGAGCTCCTGGTTTGACCCCAACCTGCTGAGCTTGGCCAAGCCATCTCCCTACCAAGCACTCAGCTGGAGATTGACAGTAACCTTCTAGCACTACAGACAGCTATCTAAAGGTATGGTTTGTAATTTTTAAGGATATGTGGAAATGCTCATGATGAAATGATATGTTAAAAAAGAGGTAAAATCTCAACACCATACATAAAAGCACACAGAAATAGTGGGCAACATATATTAAGTGATTCCTCTGGCACCATTCTAAGTGCTTTAGATATGTTAATTCATTTAATACTTTTTTTTTTTTTTTTCAGTACGCGGGCCTCCCACTGTTGTGGCCTCTCCCATTGCGGAGCACAGGCTCCGGACGCGCAGGCTCAGCGGCCATGGCTCACAGGTCTCGCCGCTCCAAGGCATGTGGGATCTTCCCGGACTGGGGCACAAACCCGTGTCCCCTGCATCGGCAGGCGGACTCTCAACCACTGCGCCACCAGGGAAGCCCCCCTTTTTTTTTTTCATTTAATACTTTTAATAACTTTGTTGAGGTAAGCTTTATAATGAATTCCATTTTACAGATGAGGAAACTGAGGCACAGAGTGGTTGTGTAACCTACCCACAGGTTCCAACCGCTAATAAGTGTTAGACTCAAGATGAGTACTCAAGTGTCCTGAGTTTAGAATTTGTGCTTTTCACCAGTATGCTATATTGTCAGTAATTGAATAGGTAAGAGCCTGGGTTGGAGGTTCAAATATCATATCTGTCACTTACTAGGCAGAGGCAAATAACTTCTCTGTGTTTCAGTTTCCTCATCTGTAGTAAAAGGTACCTGCATATCATAGGGCAGTGGAAAGGATTAAATGAGTCAATGTATGTAGTGCTAAGAACAGCACTTGGCACAATGCAAACACTTAGTAAATATCATTTATTACCATTATTTTCATCATATCATATATACCTTTACTAAGGAAAAAATTAGAAAGATTTACCAAAGTGATACTTATATGAATCCAATTACACCCTAGGTAAAAATATAAGGCTGATTGTTATCAATATTCCCTTAAGTGATGGAAGCATTAGGGCAGGAATTTTGTAAATTCTTCCTGAATACTGATACAGACACAAACCTAAGACAGCTATCATAGAATACAATAATATTACAAAACAATATTGTAACATAAAAATAATTAACATTTATTAGGCAGTAACTATGTGTCAGACACTGTTCTTGTTTCTTTACAACTCCTCCATGAGGTAACGAATATAATTAGTCCCATTTTACAGATGAGGAAAGGAGGAACAGAGAGCTATAGTAGCTTGCCCTAGATCACACAGCTAGTAAGTGGTAGAAATATGAATTTTGGGTGTCAAGGGAAGGTATGTGAGATAGGCTCCATCCTCTCTGGGTCTTTATAGCTACCAAAGTTCTACTAAGTTTCTGAAACTCTGGGTCAATAAATCAGGATTTGATGGTGGGACTAAATGTGTGATCCCTAGCTTCTAAATCACAGTACACTACCTGCCTCCTCTCCCCTTGAAATATTACTTCTGTATTATTTTTATAATTAACAACAAAATTGTGTTTTAAAAAGACTCAGAGATTAGGATAATTCTTGACCAGTTACAGATTTAAGTCTAGTGAGTATAATCACAGATGTTTGCTCTTAGCTTTAAATTCCACCAGCGTAGTTATATAACACTTGTGGGCACTACTATGGGGTCTAATAAAGAACAATAAAAAAAAAAAAGATTAAAAAACATCAGAAAAGGAAAGAGTTAGAGAAATAAAGAGTAAAAAAAAAAGAAAGGAAAGAACAAAAAGTCCAGGATGTATTATACTCGTAGACGATTTTATTAGGTGGCACCGACATCCACTCTAGTTTAGGTGTCCTCAGACTGCCCTTCTAAGGAATTGATGCCTGAGCCTTACTCACTTGGTCAGAACTGAGGCCTTAACTAGGGTTGGCTACTGACCTGGTTAACGACCCAGGATTTGGCTGAATTTATCAACTCTCTTGGCAAAACTTCTGACTGTCTTCAGATACATTATTCCAAATTGAGGCAGATCGGAGATAGGTATATAGCTACTCTAGAAGTAATCACCAGGAGCATTCTCTATACCCAGCTTTAAAAAGGGAACTGCTAATACAGTCCATTCAAGCCAGCATATGACAAAAATCCTTTATCTTCAGTTGTGGAATGTATTATTTGTAGTTTTGGCAACATACTTATTTTCCCAGTTGTAATTTGTTTAAGCTAATATTAAAATTTATTTGCATTCTTTGAGAACTGGTAATAGTAACAAGTAGTGCCAGAAACAAGGATAAGCTAGCCTAGCAATAAAAACCTGATTACATTATGAAGAATATACAAAATAAAATACTGGTGTATGACAGGATGTCATCAAGCATACAGACTATAATATGCAAAAAGAACGGAAAAGAAGATTTACTTTTTTAATATAATACACTGCCGGGAAGCATATAAGGACTAAAATGAACCTGTGAGGAAAAAAAAGCAAAACATTTGATCCGGTGCCAAATAAATATGGGACTTTTTTTACTTCTAACACAAGGTAATTTTAAAGAAATTTATCATTGTTTTAAATAATGCTGACCCTATATTACTTATCTCCTACATCTCTATGCTACTTAAAAATTAATGTAACAGTGATCAGTAAAACACATTGATCTGAAAGTAATTAATTCCTTTTCTTCCTCCTCAAACATGAAGTTGAAATCTTGAAAGGTCCTAAATGGCCTGCGGTGAGTAAGAGGTTATTGTTTTGTCCAAAAGTAAAGGAGAGGGTTTGGTTTTGGTAGAGTTAGGAGTTGAGGAAGAATGGGATCAACCATGATTCTGGTGTCAACACTTCCTGATTAAGGAGGATAATGAGTCCGTGAGAAACCACATGTATAACCAGATTACTTTATTTCTGAGACATGAAAAACATTTCTCTATTCATTAGCCCCTTATTTTCTCAAATCAATGTATAATTTTATTTTTTCTTAAGTAAGCTGAATAAAGAATTGACCCTAAAGCTGTAATTCCCATTTGCTACAGCTGAAATACTTAGGAGAAAGAAGGGTTTACGAAACACTGGACACAAGGACCAAATTATCTAGAGAAGAATTCTGAAAAAGCAATCAAATAGGACTTTATGTCAGTATTTTTACCACAAAAATCTAAACTCAAAATGACATTCACATATTCGAAAAAATACCAACCCCCCAAAAACTTTATCTGACATTTTCGAATGTTGCCTGTAACACGGACTGTATAATTAATGACACAGTATATCCTCATAAGATCAAGGCTGGTAATGAATGGCATGAGACTAAGAGTCCAACTCCGAATTAGTTAATTCTTCCCCAAATCAGGAGAACATTGATTCTTTAAGAATCCAGGATTTTGACTACTGCAGTATTGGTTTATAAAACTGTATAGGTTAGCAGTTACATTTATATTCTCTCTTTCTTTATTCAGTTACTTCTACTATGTGGAGATCAATGACAGTTCTTAAAAAAAAACACACTCGTGTGATCCTATTAGATTTTAAGTGAGATGTTTGATTTCAAGAGTTTACTTATCTTGAAAGTAAACAAATTAAACTTGCTTCCTCACGGGACTAAGATGTACTTGAGAGTTCCCAACTACACAATTATTTTAACATGTTGTTCTAACTACAGTCACAATAATAGTGATGTTTAATTGTATGAAGAAAATTTGTTCTGACAAAACTAAAGAATCAGAAATTACATTTTCACAAAAAAATTACATTTTTGAAAATTATGACTTCCAGCAGAGATCAAATCGGGAAAGAAATTCTTATTAATATGTATTTACATATAAGAGATACATAAACAGAGAATTTACCCCCAATGTACTCAAATAATAGCTGTCCTCCGTAATGATTGGGTAAATATATTGTAAACAGGCTGTAGGATTTGCCCACTTACTCTAGATAAAGCTTGTTCCACAGCTGTTCACAGTCCAGGAGGACCTCTGTTGTCCTTATCTTATT
Source organism: Monodon monoceros (assembly GCF_005190385.1). Classification (NCBI taxonomy): domain Eukaryota; kingdom Metazoa; phylum Chordata; class Mammalia; order Artiodactyla; family Monodontidae; genus Monodon; species Monodon monoceros. Next base: position 54,940,446 of record NW_021703767.1, read on the forward strand.
TTAGGACTGCCCTAGGAGTCTAGGCTACTTCTTAGCTTCTCTAGGATACAGTTCTACATGCCCAAATCCAGGCAATCGAAGTGTGAATTAGCTTCCAAGGCACTGAAAACAGCAATCTTTGTATAGCTGCTACTTTGGGGAGCAGACATACAACCACATTTGTAGAGTGACAAGTTTCCCTAGAACCTTGTTCCATAATTCTGGGGCTTGTCTCTAGCCTCCAAGGATAAAAATCCTTTAATTTTTTTACCTAGATGTCTCTCTAGCCCTTTTATAGAGATTATTATAATACTAATAAGAGTAGTATTGTCTAGTCACCTATTAGCTTGTTCTGAAGTTCTTACTCATAAATTGTAGGTAAAAAGTAAGCAGAAACTTGATTAAATGGGTCAGTTCATCTGGCCTAATCCCCAAATCTTTATTGCATATGATTTCTTGATTATATTCTTAATATTAAACTTTTAATCATGTGTACTGAGTAGATTATGTAAGGTGGCTTCCAGGATGTCTTCTGTTTTGTCAACCAGCAGAGTTCTAAACCATTTTTTAACTCTACTCAGTTAGTATACAGTCACAGAATTCCAATTTCATTCACTATTCACCTAAACAAAATATGATTGCCAAGAAAATATATCAAAATGTATTGAGAAAATACGCCTTAATCCTAGGGAAATATGATGTGTTCCAAATCATTTTAAAGATACACTCCTTGCTTCGTGGGCCATATTACATTATTTATTCATTCAACAACAATTTATTAAATCTCTATTAAAATAAAACATTGGAAACTGAATCCCTTCTTAAATCATTTTTGTAACTGGGAGTACCCTTGACCCTGAAATGGCCTTATAAAAATCTATCTGAACAAAATGTGTTCTCTCTTCTATACCTTATTGTCAGTCCTGATCGTGACTTTCAGTTGTGGTAGTACACGTTCCACTTCTAGACTCCATTCCGCAGCATCTGTTGTGGATTCCAAAATATCTTCTTGTTTGGCAGACTCGTTCATATCCTAAGAAAGGAAAGATATCACAGGATTGAGAGTTTATAAAAAGAAATGGTAAAATTTTGAGGCATTTTAGCAGCACTGCACAATTTATATCAAGCATGGTAGTATTAAAATTACAGCGGCAGAAGAAATTTTTTTCTGTCCTCTTATCCATGTTGAAAGAAAATGATGCACCAACCTGGTAGAATAGAAAAGTTAGTATTTATAAAAGAAGCAAATATGTGATTTAACTATTTTTACAAAGAATAATTTTTTTGAGATATCAGAGTGAACTCAATGGGAATACTGTCAAATGAATAAGCCATTTAGGTATGTTAATTGGTAATGGTAGAAAAGATGCAAACACTCACATGTTTGGTAAGAAAACATTGCCTTAGTTTGAATTCACTGTACTGAAATACAAACCCAAAATCTGAAAGACAAAAAAGATAAGATCCCAGAAGTAAAGGGCACATTGTTTACAAATTTTGTATTTATAAGGTGATATTTTGGTTAGGTCAAACCATAATATAGCTTAAAAATGTGATTTAATGCAGACCTATTTGAACTCAAATAGGGTAGAGGTCGACTTTCTTGCATTTGTTTTCTGCTGTTGAGTAATAAGCTCAATTCAGTCCTGTTTTTGAATCAGAAAAGGAAAATTTTTTTTTTCCATTTTCTCAGCCCTCCACATTTTAGCATTAAGTGTGTATGGATCTGAAAACATAAAGAACGTAGAAATTAATGATTTAAAGATAAAGTTTAATGCATTAATTTTGGTAGTATTTTTCCTTTTATGCTCCCTTGAAAAATTATTTAAAAAGTAAGAAAAATATAAAAAATTATTAATATAGAAAAAAAGAAACCTGAGAGATACAAACAGCCAAATACAATGTATAAACCTTACATGGATTCTAACTTAAACAATCTGTAAAAAGATGTTTTTGAGACAATTAGGGAAATTTGAATACGAAGAGTATTAGATGATATTAAGGAATTATTATTAATTTTATAGATATGACAATGGCATGATGGATACGTTAAAAAAAGGCTTTATAAATCAGAGATAAATGTTGAAATATTTACAGGTGAATTTACATAATGTCTGAAATTTACTTTAAAATAACATGGGGCGAAGAGAAAAGGAGGGAGGGGCTTTAGAGGAAACACAATCAACCAAAGGTTAACTGTTAAACAAGGTACTGTTGCATAAGGGTTCATTATCTCATTCTAATTCTGTTATGTTTGCAATTTCCCATAATACAACATTTAAAAATAAAAGACTATATCAACAACCTCATGGTGAAATTACATTCTCATTGTGAATTTATGTCACTAAAAGATATTTCTTGTCCAGTATAACACTAAGTACAAGAATAACCTTATATCGGGATTTAATTTTGGGGGGAGCTTGAGGTCTTCAGGGGCTTTGAACTGACTCCCGACTGAGTCTCTAGGTCACTGCTGATGTGAAAAAACCTCTCTCTCTCTCCTACCTCCCAGCTCATATTAGCAAGTTCTAAACAGACTCAGAGCCTTAAAAGGAGCATATATTGCTTTCTGTTCAGAAATTCTGGGGGCTATACAGTTCTAACCACGCAATTAGAGAATGGGTAACTAATATAGGCTTTTACATTTCATAATATGTGGTCTGAATTTATTCAGTTAGTATAAAAAATACAAGCATTAATTTAAGAAAAGTAAAATGTGGAAACTCCAAGTGAAAAATGTCCAAGATTCTATTTTAAGCATTAAAGTGCTCATTTAAATACAGAAACATTGTATTATTTTGAGCACCTAATATAATGCTATAGACCTATATAAACTGAATCCAAGGTAGCACAATAGCATCATAGCTGGGGACGGGTGGCAGTATTCACAAAGCAGACGTGTGAAGTTATATAAGAATGTATGTGATGGCATGAGAAGAGATACTGGGTCTCCCAGTGGAAACCTAAAGCCACAGGGAAAATTCTCAGTCATGAAACTCCACACTGACATTCATTAATGTTCATATACTTGCACACTCACTGGCACATCCCAGTACCCATCCCTGGCTCTAGGAGGCCCAATTCTGACTGGCTCATTTTCTATAAAAAACCGGGTATGAGGATGACAGTGGGGGTGGGAGGATGTACACACTACCAGTGGGATGTGAGCGCTGACATTTGGAGCGTGTGTGTGATATATACACAGGCTTGCTCCTTCCAGGGTTATGAGCCTCACATCCCAATCGCACAGAGCCAGACTGAGTCAAAAAGGGGCACGTCCTCTTAAGCAGCAGCTCTGTATGATTCTTAATAGAACGCAGGTGTTCTGGTCACTGATTTAAAAATAAGTTTGACTTACAGAACCACTGTTTGGGTGAATTGAAACTAGTGCTACTGATTAAATCCTTGAGCCACTCTTCCCCAACCCCATCATCCCCTCCATCCCATCCCCCCTTCTTCCCTTCCTTACAGGAGGGTGGAGTCCAAAATCACCAAACAAAGCCAGAGAGGGTACCCGTCCACATTCCCACCTTCTTCAGGCCTGAACATCGGCTTGTTCAAGCTGTGCATAACATACTTAAAATTTTTACTCAAGGAAGGGCACATTTTTCTAATTTTCACAAAGGCAAATGGTTAGTATTGGCTCTGTTTGAATCGGACAGTAGAGTACATGGAGATCAAACACCACATCAAGACAGCCCTGTGCATAAGCTGTAATACTATTTGGTTTTATATTGGGCCCTTCAGTAAGTTACATTTACCCTTCTTAGCTTATTATTTGGTTCCTTCAGGCAATACTTTGCTAATTCCTACTCCCAATGTCCTGAAAGGATTTAATGTAGCAGCTCAAAAATTTTCACTCATTCCTAGGCTATAGTTAATATACTGGGGGAAATGGCCTAGTTACTAAATGAAGAAAGGGCAAAAAAAGAGAACATTAGGCTTGGTAGAACAGCATTAACTTATTCAAACTATACAGTCTCTTTCTACTTCCATCTTTGCACATCTATTTCATAACCTTGTTCCTCACTCAGAATTTCCTAATGCCTAATAAGTGGATACATTAACTGAGCAAGCCCTACATATGAAGTATAAATCATTTTAACCACACCTTGGTTATAATACTTTGAGAAAACCTTTCCTTTCCGATTGTTTCTCTAATAACAAATGGTATTTTATGTGGAGCTATTAGTTAAAGAGAAATAAACTGCTGTTTCCATTTAATCAAAATTTTACATCATCATGACAAAGTTCCTCTCTGAAACAACATTAACGAAGATAAAGCATGGCTCCTGGGAAACTGCATTTTCCAGTTAATGCTGCTGAAGAAACAATTAGAAGCTCAATAAGACACAGGTTATCCCGAAGTCTCATTTATAATTAATTAATTTACCAATAAACCATGTGTTAAGCTCCTACAACATTCAAGGTAAGAATCCAGGCACTGTGCTTGGTATGGAGAGATAGAAGGATTTAATCCCTGCCTGCAAAGAGTTTACAGCCTATTAGGAAGAGTCTGAGGCTAGTTAGTGGGGGTAATAATTGGTCCTAAGAAAAAGAAACTGATGAGAACTGACCCTAAGACTGCCAAAGGGAGAGCTGAAGATAACAGTCCAAGGCATCCCCTAACGTAACCTTGAGGCATACTACCCAGGGTCAGTTCAAGGATGGAACATGCAAGGTTGGCGCTCCGTACTGCTCCCTCCCCGGGAGCCCCTGCCTCCCTACCTCCCTCCCGGAATGACTAAGGGCAGAGGGGCCCCACCCCCCAACCCTGCCGCCCAGAATGGAGCCCGCGTTTATGCGGAGCTGGAACTCCTGGCTCAGGATCTCTTCCCTCCACTGCCGCTGAGCCGCCCCAGAGCCCAATGGGAGGGTGGAGAGACCCCCAACCCCGCCCCCGCCCACGGCTGCAGCGCCGCCAGGTCTGGAAGGGCCCCTCCAGCGGAAGCCGTGACCTTCCTGGGGACCGCGGGCCAGGAAATCAAATTATCAGTGCCCAAGGAGACTGACCAGAGGCCCAAGAACACAGGAAATACCAAAAGTCATCACAAACATCAGCCCCACAGAACCCCTAAAGCCCAGATCCTGAAGAAGCAAAAGGGGAGACAAACTGCCTCAAAAGGGATGTTAGTCATGTATACTCCCTGTAAGAGTACATCAAAGGGCTTGTTTCCACTGATGATGACAAGAGATGCTACAAAGGCACGTTCAGTTTTCAATATAATGGAAATAAAAACTATTATACTGGCATTGTAATTTATTTTCCCCGTACCATCATTGAGGTTGGGTGCCTCTTCATATGTAAAATGATCATTTTTATTTCTTTTTCAGTGAAATTTAATTTCATAGGCTCCAAATATTTTTATTTGGTCACTTCTATTTCTTCTTTTGATTGAGAGGCAATTCAAATATACTTTATATTTGTGGTGTCTTCTCCCACAGCATCCTTCCAAGCTAATTACTGTCCACGGTCACTAAAAAATTTGTCAAGGAACTTGCTTTCACAGGTCATCCACCACTCAAGACACTTGATGTGAGGGCCATCTGCCTTGCACAGCCTTATATCAAGAGCTCTGTATGGAGCTCTTTGCACTCTACTTTTGGACCAGATAAAGGACAGGATGACGATATCATTATTTCCTCACAACCAGGTCAATGCTCAAACATCATTGCCAAGCTGACAGACAACAGGCCTGGGATCTTCTCCTATGATTTTCCCCAGCTTGCCACCAAGACATTTGATCTGAACCATGTCACCATCACCTTAGTCCTGAGAAGTTTGTTTCTAAAATGAACCTGAGGGACTTCCCTGGTGGCGCAGTGGTTAAGAATCCGCCTGCCAATGCAGGGGACACGGGTTGGAGCCCTGGTCCGGGAAGATCCCACATGCCCTAGAGCAACTAAGCCCATGTGGCACAACTACTGAGCCTGCGCTCTATAGCCTGTGAGCCACAACTACTGAGCCTGCATGCCACAACTACTGAAGCCCACATGCCTAGAGCCCGAGCTCCGCAGTGAGAAGACACCGCAATGAGAAGCCCGCGTACCACAACGAAGAGCAGCCCCTCCTTGCTGCAACTAGAGAAAGCCCTCGCGCAGCAAAGAAGACCCAACGCAGCCAAAAATAAATAAAATGAAATAATTTTTTTTAAAAAATAAAATGAACCTGAAATACAACCCCCCCGCCAAAAATGCAATGTTACTAGCCTGCTCAGAATCCTGTTCCAGAAAGTAGTCTCCCCTTTTCCCAGGTAATATTAATGGGATAGTTAAGCATCTGAATAAATACTGTGTTCTCTGTGTGTATATGTATTTATACACACACACACACACACACACACACACACACACATAAATATACATAGTTGGTTGTGGTTGGTCTTATGAAGATAGGGGTGTAATAAGAGAAGGCCCTGCATTTCAGTAAGGGAGATCATGTGAGGATATATAAAGCCCTTTGCATTGGATAGCGTGCATAGTGCTGCAAAGCTGTTCTGGTCAACTAGGCTAAGTATGACTACAAAACCTGATACATTTTCAAAGTACAAAACCTTTTACTTAACTCTGGGGGCTACAGGTAGGCCACGGCTACCAGTAGGGGGAGTAATGTATTAACAGAGAGAGACGGACCTATTAATACAGAAAACTGTTACAGGTGATATACAGTGGAAGCACTGGTCATGTTTTTGGTATACCTGTTGAGTTGCCATCTTAAAACAAAGAACTTAAAACTATCTCTTTGGGGAGAAACTATTCCTAATGGGTACTGCACACACATTACTGGAAAACCCGGTAAGAGAACAGGGACTAATCAGGTTACTGGCCAGAGAAATGTTGACTATGACTTCCTGATATCAGCAAGAGTTAACTCCGCTCATTTCAACTCTGCTAGGTCCATAACAACATAAGCCTGGTACTACAGGATCTTTTTGATCCCAAGGGTCCAAGCCAGATTAGGCAGTTGGCTCTGGTTAAGACATCCCCCCATTGGGAATAAAGAAGAAAGCTGGGAATAGCGTAAGGCAGTATTTCTAAAACTTGACTAATTATGGCCACCCTACAAAACATCCCTTGATCACTGACTGAGACCTCGTCTGGTAAAGGGAACATATATGCCTGCATGGGCAGACCCAAGAGTGAAGCTCAAGGCTCAGGCAAGGAAATGAGAAGACATTTCTTTGGGAATGGAGTCCCCATGTCAGACATTACAGAGAGATCACAAGTTCAGATGGGAGCCTGCTGGGAGGACCTAGATCATAAGGGCCTAGACAGAAGCTGGATTCACAGACTTCCAGGTAAAAACGGGAGATGAAGGGAGAGTTAGAAGATCCCAACACCGAACTAGTAATGAAACGAGAATAAGTGGAGGTGCTTACGTCTACAATTACCAAGCCAAAATCCCTACCTCTTAGGAAGATCAGACACCACTGTCAGACTGGATTCTGGATACTGGTAAATGCTGACATTTACTGGCTGTAATTTTTTTTTTTTTTTTTTTTGTGGTACGCGGGCCTCTCACTGTTGCGGCCTCTCCCGCCGCGGAGCACAGGCTCCAGACGCGCAGGCCCAGCGGCCATGGCTCACGGGCCCAGCTGCTCCGCGACATGTGGGATCCTCCCGGACCGGGGCACGAACCCGCGTCCCCTGCATTGGCAGGCGGACTCCCAACCACTGCGCCACCAGGGAAGCCCTACTGGCTGTAATTTAAAAAAAATATTTATTTGTTTATTTGGCTGCAGTGGGTCTTAGTTGCGGCATGCAGGATCTTCGTTGCTGTGTGCGGGCTCTTAGTTGCGGCATGCGGGATCTAGTTCCCTGACTGGGGATCAAACCCAGGCCCCCTGCATTGGGAGTACGGAGTCTTAACCACTGGACCACCAGGGAGTCCCTTACATCTTTTTGATGTCTCCTATTGTATGTACTATTCCGTAATACAATGATGCCCTCAGGGCGGAGGAATCTGGATATGACTGATCCCACACTAAATGATCCCAGATAACTAAAGTTGCTCACATTCTGCCTGTAAACTGTTCCTGTAGCTTCCTGTTATCAAGATGCCAGTGATCACCTGCGGCTGTCTCCCTGCTTGCCTGTAGCACCCCTTCCTCCTCCTAGGCTGCTGTGGGTTTAGAAACCTAATAACCAAGCTTGTTAGAACGTAGGCAAAGTCAGAATACAGGGGAAAAAAGTGGGCACTCAGGGACAGGGGGCAGTGAGGTTAGGTCTCCTCATAGAATATTTTTAAATGGAAGTGTTTATACTTATCTTGGTTGCTCAGAGGCCTTTTTTGCATTTTTCCTCATCTGCTGTTTTTTCAAGATAGGATAGGTGGCCAAAAGGCTAACATAGTATATACGGTCTTACTATGAATTAAACAGGGTTTCTCCTAAGGATAACTAGTGTCCCTGTTTCCTTACAATCTATCAATAAAGCTAGATAGAGGGATAAGTTATTTCAATCAAGAGTGTTCATCAAAATCCAATGATTTTAACAAACTATACTTAAGGCAGAGTTAAAACCTTTCATGTCCCTACAAGCCAATTCTTCTTCATGATTAAAGAAGCACAAATTGTGATTTTGATTCATTATTTTCTTTCCAAATTAGGTTTTACATAATTTAACACTATATTACTATGAAGAAAAAAATGTTTAATACCATAAAAAAAGTATCTTCAGATTTGTTCTGAATAACCAAATTAAACCCCGGCTAATCTATCAAAAGAAATAGATAGATGGTAGCCTCTATCTTTAAATATATGAAGTTCATAAAAGGTTTTCTTAAGTTCAATTTTAAGACTATCAAAAGAAATTTTATTCTAAGTTATAATGTGAACCAAGACTTGAATAAATTATGCTCCAACAAATCAAAAAAGGTAAAAAGAAAGCTCCCCAAATTAACACAAAATAAATTTAATTTTCCAATAGGAAATATGAAATTATTTTTGAATGACAATTTAACCTCCAATATTATTTCTATTTAATACATCAAACTACCTTTGCTACAACTTTAACTACTTTAGCTACATTGGTACACTAAGTGCTAAGATAAAACCATCTCTGACTTTTTATTTTCTCAAAATAAAACCAAAAGAAAGTATCCCTGGAAGTATGTCTGGAGGAACTAGTGTAGACATTATACTTGGTGTTGCAGAGTATGCAAAATAAGTCTAACTTTTTATGGCATGAATTTCTAAAAGGCTTCTTTCCTTTGAGATGGCAACCACATAGATATACCAGTGCTCAAATACTATACTTGGTCAATACCAAGAGAAGGGGTGCCCAACCCCCGGGCTGCACACCTGTATTTGTGGCCTGTTAGGAACCAGGCACAACAGCAGGAGGTGAGCGGCTGGTGAGTGAGTGAAGCTTCATCTGTATTTACAGCCACTCCTCATTGCTCGCATTACCACCTGAGCTCCGCCTCCTGTCAGATCATCGGCAGCATTAGATTCTCATACGAGCGTGAACCCTACCGTGAACTGCGCATGTGAGGGATCTAGGTTGCGCACTCCTTATGAGAATCTAATGCCTGATGATCTGAGGTGGAGCTGAGGCTGTGATGCTAGCACTGGGGAGCGGCTGCAAATACAGATTATCATTAGCAGAGAGGTTTGACTGCACAGGGACTATAATAAATCAATTGCTTGCAAACTCATATCAAAATCCTACCAGTGAGTGGCAATTGACTTTGTCCGTGCTAGAAGAGGATCAACTGCTTGAGATCGCAAATGACGGTGGCCTTAAAAGTTTGTTTGAGACAACTTCAAATCTCCATACGTTCTGGATTAAAGTCAAGGCGGAGTATCCTGAGATTGCCACAAAAGCACTGAAAAGCCTGCTTCCGTTTCCAACACCCTATCTTTGTGAAGCAGGGTTTTCTGCAGTGACAGCAACCAAAACGAGATCACGGAGTAAACTGGACATAAGCAACACACCTCGGGTGTCACTGTCTCCCATCACCCCCAGATGGGACCATCCAGTTGCAGGAAAACAAGCTCAGGGCTCCCACTGATTCTGCATTATGGTGAGTTGTATAATTATTTCATTACATATTACAATGTGATAATAATAGAAATAAAGTGCACAATAAATGTAATGCACTTGAATCATCCCGAAGCCATCCCACCCCCGCCCCCAGCCTGTGGAAAAATTGTCTTCCATGAAACCGGTCCCTAGTGCCAAAAAGGCTGGGGACTGCTGTTGTAGAGTGTGAAATAAGTCTAACTTTTTAATGGAACAAATTTCTATAAGGTTTCTTTTGAGATTGTAACCACATGGATATATCAGTGCTCAAATACATCTGAAGAACTCGATTCATATACTTACTGAGAGGAACATGAAAATCCAATTAACTGTCAAGAGTAAATATTCCCAGGACTCAGGGAAAAGGGAACTAAGTTGTCTTGAGAATCACCACAGCATGATGTAAATGTTAAGTGGATGAATCAGGAATGCCGTCTTTGGTCAAACCCCCCCTTCATCACTTACTAGCTGTCTCAGGGTTCCCATCTGTAAAATGGGAATAATAATAGTACCCTCTCCTCATTGGAAGGGTTGATATGGTGATTAAATTAAATGATGTATTTGAAAGGCTTTCACAATACTTGGTACATAGTAAGCCCTCAATATATGTTAGCAGCTATAATTATCATTATTATATGCCACGCTTGGTACTAGATACTTTTACATATGGGTTAAGTGCCCAGTAATAACACCATGAATCAAAGGAGACTTATTCCTATTTTTTTCGAATGAGAAAAATGAGGTAGAGAGCAGTTAGGTAATTTTCCCAATGTCACATCATTAGTAAGTGGCAGGGCCCAGGCAATGTTACCCTAGAGCACAAGCTCTGAAACACCTTACTGTACGCCTATCAATCCTTTGTCATATAGGTAACAACTATATCCGCCCAGTTTATTACTTGTTTTTTAACTTTATGGTGTTCCCCACCCCTCCATATATAAGGTTTTAATTTTTATGCATTCAGATTTATTAGTATTTTTCCTTTATGGTTTTTAGTTTTCTTGCCATGCTTTATCATGCCTATTTCAACCCATGAATATTACACTTGCCACTCATATTCTTGTGCCTCATCATTTTTTAATTTGTTGATCCATGTGAGGTTTATTTGGGTGTAAGATATGAGGGAGGAGTCCATCTTTTTTCTCCAAATGAATAGCCTGTTATCCTATCACCATTTAATTGAATAGTTTTCCTGATTGATTTGCATTGCTTCATATACTAATATAACTGTATATGTGGATTATTTTATGAACTCTGCACTACTTCATTAATCTATTTTTGTGTCAGTATAATTTCTTTCAGACTTACACAAAAAATTACACAAGTAGCACAAAGAATTCCCATACACCTTTCATCCAGATTCATTAAATGTTAGCATCTTACATGACCTCAGGGCAATTATGCATAAAGGGATATAATGTTTATATCCAGGAGCTGAGATTTGAAGAAATTTTTAATTTTTTCTTTGTACTCTTTTGTGCTTTCATTAAAAAAAAACCAATGAATATACTTCCCTTTTAAAAACAATAAAGTTTTCTCAATAAAAACAAGTAAAAATATATTTTTGATTAACTTCCAAAAACTAGCTGGTACAGGTGGTAAATGCTTCAGGAGTTTGAATAAGAGAGAGAAGTGCGTTTTAATGGCGATGGTGAGATTTAAGTTTAACTTTACAAGGAAGTTTGGGATGTAAACAGGCAGAAAAGGCAAGCCAAGGGTTTATATAGCCAGGAAAGCATCATAAGCCAAAATATGAAATATTGAATGAACACAGCTTGTGAAAATCACACGAGAAGAGAGACGAGGGGCTTAAAAAGGTGAATACTGGGGAGCAAAAAATACTGAATATATTGTGAAAGACCTTAGAGGACAGGCTGAGGAATGTGAATTTTGTCCTTTAAGCCAGAGGGGAGGCAAAGTAAAGTTACAAACAAGGTAAAATAACTTAGCCCACCAAACTTTATTTAGTACCTACTATATACCAGGTACTGTGCTACTCCAGGGACAGTGAATAAAATGATAAAAAATCCTCATAAAAGAACATGCTAGTTGTGTTTTATGAAGATTTGTGGGTTGTACATTTGTGGATCATAGGATTAAATGGGGCTGGGTGAGAAGGGAAGGTATCACTAAGAAGGCAGAATTTGAGCTGAACCTTGAACATCGAAGAGTCAGGTAGAGAGATGATGGGAAGGCATTTTGGGTAAGAGACAAAGGAAAAGAGGATAGGATGAGAGCAGATATACTCCTGAGGTGTTTCAAAACCTACGAGAGGTCCTCTTTAACTTAACCTGGAAAAGTTATTCCAGTGAAAGAAAATAAAGTTGGCTATGTGGACAGTGGTCAAATTGCTAAGGGTTTTGAAAGCCAGACCAAAAATGTATTGCTTTATAATCTGTATAAACTGTCCTGAAGGCAACAAAAAGCCATCAAAAGTTACTGAATTCAGAATGATCTGACTAAAGTCACGTTTTGGTAAGTAAGACTGAGGAGCGAGATGAAAACTATTTTGGAAAAGGGAGGTGGGGAGATGAAGATGAGAGAGATTTCAAAGGCAGCATCCAGAGGTCTTAGTAACTAACTAGATGTCCTGGATGAAAATGAATCATTAGTCAGATATTCAAAGCACTAACACTGTTGGGGGGGATGGGTGGGGGTGGATATATTTAAAGGTTGTACGTTTGCAGAGGAGGACTGAAAAAAAGCACACATTCTGGGTATGCATCTAATATACTGAATTACATAATAAATATAGGCTGTTAGTGTTGATTTAGGAAATACAACCTACATGTTTATAAAAGGACGGCTTTCAAATGATTCCTGGAAAAAAAATCATTGTATTACTTTTCATTAAATTCCCCTTAGTCATTTCCGCAGGGGAGACCCTACGTGACCCCACAGATTGAGTCCAGTGGGACTTCAATAATAATTCATGTGACAGATTATGAAAATAAAGCCATGCTATCACCAGAGCTTCCTAATTTACAACAAAATGCAACCTTCTTGATAACTTATATGCTATGTAAGCTTCTTATTCAAAAATACTCATGGTGATCTAGAAATTTATTTGTATTGAGGGACTGGGGCTTTTTCTATTCTCCTACAGCACCTAAGAATGTTTGTAACTAATTCCAGTCTCTAGGAGAGGTAAAAAATTATACAAAATAAGAAATGCATCAAATGCATACTCTAGGCCAGCACCATGCTAGGTGTGGTGCACAAGTTCTATTAATCTTAAAATAACCCTTGGTTGAATTGTGTCCCCATCTTACAGATAAGAAAGCTGAGTTACAGAGAGGATAAATCAGTATGGCCACATGGCTAGTGACATGTGGTCAGGATTTTATCTAAGGCTGCTTTTCCACTGTAGCATTGACCTTGAAGGTATGGACTCAGAGCTAGAAGGGACCTTGAAAAGTCCTTGCTTCCTACTTCTTTCTAGGCTCACAATAACACCACGAATGAAAATAAGGATCTTTCCTATTTCAAGTGTGCGTTCAAAAGCTACACTAAAGATCAAGTAAAAGTCTCTTTTACACCCAGCAAGAACTGCTGTTTGAGCCTCCTCTGAGCAGTGAGGAGTACAGCATTTTTCTCTAACCTACATTTCCTATTCACCTCCAGATGTAAAACTGATGGGGTGGTACGAGCTAGCTACCAGAGAAATAAAAGCATTTACTCAGCAATGTGTTCCATCACATTCGAACATGTGGCGTTTTAATTGTTTCTTCTGTGAAACACCAACGACAGACTTCCCACAGTCAGAGCCCAGATAGGAGAACTCACACCCAAATGTTTCAGGAAAAGAGAAGAAAAAACATTTTCCTCGACAGGAATCAGAACCAGGGGCCTCCTATGGGGCACGCTGTGTTGTAGAATGGTATTTTTTTCCTGTATTAAGAAAGGACATTTTGTTGAAGAGTAAAGTGTAAATCATATGTAAAATGAGGAAAATGTAAAGTATTTAAGATATTAATCGAAGTAGATCCATCTTCTCCCCCTTTTGATCACAATATTGCAGCCTTGCCACAATGACATCCTAAACTAAAACTGAAATGATGATTTTTATTCTACGCCCAGATTTTTACTTCCTTACAGCTTCTGCTTTTTAAGCTAAAAATTCTCTCATTCTTGGTACAATGAATTTTTTGCTAAGTAATTAGAAACCAATTGTGTTTAAACCTTTTGAGATAGTTGGTTTTATGCTGTATAACTCAGGATTTGGTTTCTAAAACCTCAAATTTAGCATCTCAAGGAAGAATGGTGTCTATGGCATGTTTGAAAAAAATGTTTTGAAATGAAGTGATGGGCATTTAAAAATAGAATTCAGAGAGCACACAGCTTCCCTCCCATCTTTTTTTTTTTCCACTGGGGGAGAAGAATGACACATCTGCATCATGCTGCCAGAACACTACTGCTGTGATTCTACTGATCTTCAGAATGGAGGGGAGCTACAGAGACCACTCATAATTACAGCATAGTTACTATGAACACACAGGTACTTTCCAATCAGCATACTCAAGTTTGAAACAGAAATGACCCAGAACACCTGCCGAACACCTTGCCACCAGAGCCTTCCTTCCCTGCTCCCACTCCTCACATCTCTGAACATTCTACCGCACCCCTAACCCTCACAGGCTCTGCCCAACTGTCAGAGCTTTAATTCCACACCAGTGTCCCTCCCACCACGGCCACTCTCAGGGACGCTTCCGCTCAATTTCAGAGTTCAAGAACATTCAGAAATCAGAGGGACAGAAAGAGTGTAGAACTTTGTGGGCTAGCTTCAAAGACTAATATCCATCCATATTTTTTTCTTTCTAAGAAAAAATTCAAAATTTCAATAACTAACCTGCAAATCAAACTCTGGAAAAATAAAGCAATCCTTCACTAATTGCAGAAGTTATTATCTTGCAAAGTACAGGCATACCTCAGAGATATTGCAGGTTTGGTTCCAGACCACCTCAATAAAGTAAATACCACAATAAAGAAGCAAGTCATGCAAATTTTTTGGTTTCCCAGTGCATATAAAAGATGTATTTACAATACACTGTAGTCTATTAAGTGTGCAATAGCATTATGTCTAAAAACATAAGGTATGTGCTTTAATTTAAAATATTTTATCACTGAAAATGTTAACCATCATGAGCCCTTAGCAAGCTGCAGCAGTAACATTAAAGATCACTGATCACAAATTGCTGTAAAAATATAATGACAATGAAAAACATTTTGAAACATTTGAAAACAATTTGAAACATTTTGAGAATTATCAAAATGTGACACAGAGACACAGTGAGCAAATACTGTTGGAAAAATGGCACCAGTAGACTTGCTTGATGCAGGGTTGCCACAAACCTTCAATTTGTAAAAAATGCAGTATCTGCAAAGCACAATAAAGTGAAGCGCCACAAGATGAGGTATGCCTGTATTATTGGTAAAACCACAATGGGGTAACAGAATTGGAGGAAGAAATCACAGCAAAAATGGCTTTAAAATATTTTTAAACCTCAAAGTAAATAACTATTCTGAAAAACACCTGCTTCCCAACAAACCAGTGCCATCACTATAAGCATTCGTGATTGATAGGTAGAGCCATTTTCTTATAACACCGGTTTCAGTGCTCATGAAATACTGTTGCTGCGTTACAGTCTGATTAGGCAGACATCTTAAAGTTTAGTCAATGGGCACACAGCATCTCTTCACAAATTCTTCAAATTAGCGGATACAGGCTTCAATTATGCAGTGGGAGTCAGGAAGCTAGACCTCTAGGGTCTTCCTTCAAGGAAGGACTTGCGCTCAGTTGCGGGCAAGGTGGCCAGCAGCCGGCTTCCAGCTGTCAGCTCCCTCAGGCTCTGTCCCACCTGCAGAGCCACCTTACCTGGGGCCACGTCCTTCCCAGGGCAGACCGCCTCCAGCGACCAGCCCAGCAGGCAACACTTCTCACCCCGGCCTTTCACCATGAACATCTTGCATCCCAAACTCGGTCTCAGTGTCCACTTCCAGAGAACACAATCTGCAACATATGTCTCTTTCATTTACCTTTTCTCGTGCTCCATTTACCAGAAATCTCAGGAAAATGCTCATGTACACCCAGCTTCGAGTCACCATGATACTTAAGGGCACACTTTTCAGGGCCTAGACTTTGCTTTATTTAATGAAAGAAAGGAATATAAGTAGATTTCTCCCTGTATTATCCTACACAGTACATAGAAGAGGACCCAATTATTGCTGAGTTCTTTTCTCTATGAAGATTAAACTATACTTTCTCATAAAACTATAAATATAAAATAGCATTCATTCACGTGTGTATTCATTCAACATTATTCAGTACTGAGCACTTTCTACACACCAGGCACAGGTACAAAAGCAGTTAAAAAAGCTTCTGCTCTAGATGAGTTTGCATCCTACTGGTTGAGATAGACAATAAACAAATCAGATGAACACAATGCCAAAGTCTGTGAAGAACAATAAAATGGGGAGGATTAGAGAATGACTGGAGAAACATCTATTGTTTCAAAACCACAGGTAGAGGGGGACTGTTGTAATCCGCACATTGCTGGGCTGGCAGTCACGTATACATTTAGTACATCAATTTCCTAGATAGTATCCATCATTCTTGCTCTAGTGCAGAATTCATCACATCAACTTTAGTAAAATAATATTTCTTCTGCATTGTGAGCCCACATGCTGCATGAAACACAAAATCTTAAATCTGTGTTACTAACCTATAGCGCAATTCTGTCTTGGGGAAAGAGCAGCCTGAGCCATCGCAAGCTGTAGTCAGATACAGCTGTCTCAGGCAGGTGGCTTTCGTGGGCAACATCATAAACTTGCCAGATTTTTTAAAATATGAAAGGGTTTTCTGCCTCATTAGTACTTCATGGCTGACCATCCACAAACACCTGGTGTTCAGACTTGTTCCTCTTGTGAAAATGAAACCATACATAGTCTTAGTTCAAAAAGGTATATGTTATATAATCATTGTCCAAAGGATCTAATACCTAGATAATTATAAAGTCATAGGTAGGGGGAAAACCCATCCTTACACAGCTTAATTGAAGTGAAAAATTGAAATCAGGACCAATAGGGACTTAGAGTAATGGTAAAGGCAAGTTAAATCACTTTGCTCCTTCCTAATACTCAAACTACTTAGCCCAGAGGGAATTACAGGTGGCCTTTACCGGCCTCTATTTATACCATCAACATAAGAATGAAGAGTACAAATATCAGCTTCTTTCTAAGAATAACGGTGTATGCATCTCTACTTATGCTTTTTTCTTCATACTTTAGAACTCTGTCATCACATCTTCAACACATACAGGAACACCAAGCACCATAGTGTCCTTGCTTAAGATAGGAATCTACCCTGTTGAACTCTTGTTTTAAGGTAAAGGAGAAAAAGCAATAGAATTGGGAGTTTGGAGAAACTGAGTTCAAATTAAGCCACTGTAATTTATTAGCCTTTTAAAAGATCAAACTGTCCCAAGGTGATAAATTTCACTTTTTGTATCTGTAAAATGAAAATAACATCTTCTCAAATGCCTTACAAGGTCACTAAAAAACGTGTTTTAAAGTACTTTGAAAACTACAAAGTGATGTGCAAATGTATTGTTACAACTGGAGTTTATCTGTTTGGATTTAAATGTTAACACATTATTCTGAAATAATTTTCAATTGAGCAACAAAAAATACATTCTTTCATTTAAGAAGCATTTATTCAGAATCTTCTGTGTTATACTATGGAGAATATAAAAAATGATAGTTATCTGTGTTAGCAAGGAGCTTGTACAAGTCAGGTTTGAGAGAAGGAATGTGGGGGGAAGGTGTGGTTTTGGTTTTTGCCAACACCTTTTAAGTACTTTCTATGTGCCAGACATCGTTATAAATGCTTTAGATGCAGTAACTCTTTTAATCTTTAAAAACTCTACATAAAAGCTAATATTTTTATCCTCATTTTACAGATGAGGAAGATAAGGCACAAGAAGGTTGGAAACCTGCCAAAGGTCAGACAGCTGGTTAAGTACTGAAAGTCTCAAAGTCAACTCACACACTCAGTAAAATTAGCCACAACGTTATGTTATATTACATCTCAAGTTGGGCAGAAAACACACACATATCATTAATAATACTGACTAATGCTGACTAACAATACTAAGGCAGTGAATGATAAGTGAAGAGATCAGCGTGGGGTGAGGTGGCCAAGGAAGTCTTCATGACAGGAACCCAAAACTAGATCCAAACTTGTTGGTAGAATTGAGATAAGAATAATTAAATAAAGAACAAATAAGATTGTGCTTCATACGTACTTTTTTGAGCATGCAATAAGTATCACTTTATTGAAATATAACATACATATAGGAAAACAGAAAAATCCCAAATGTACTTTTGAAATATCTCATTGAGTGGGTTCTCTTTTATAGACTGGATTTATTTCCTAATTAAAACAGAGCAAAAACTGACTTGAAGCAACATATGACTACCTATCCATATACCAGTCTTAATATAAACCATTTTATTTCAAAGAATTACCATTTGAGTGTTTCCTATAATCAAGACCATTCAATACTGCCCATTATAATGGAAAATAACTTGAATTATATATGTTTTTCCATAATAAAAAAATAACATAAGGCAAATCAATTATTTCCAGTTTACATGAGAAGCCCTGAGTTGATATTCCATGGTATGGACAGAAGGCTTTCCCACTTGCCCCTCTGATTTGTATATTTGCTATAATTATAATATTGTATATATAGAAAAACAGCTTCGAGAGCTACTTTTCAAATGACACACAAAGCAATGGCCAAGAATGATTTCTACTTGTTTCAATTTCTAGCAGAATATGTGTACTGACTGCTTGTTGGTCCTGTGTGTATCCCATGTAACTTACCAAGCGATAGGTCTGGGCCTTCAAAACGCTGAGATCAATAAAGTTTTCTTCATTGTCTGTCTCCTCTTCCTTAGAAAAATAAAAGAGTTTAAAAGTTAATAATTATAAAAGTTGTAATTAAAAAAGGTATTTTCAGATTTCACATACTTAATATGCTAAGCTCTATAGAAAGACTAACACAGGAAAGGGTATTTAAAAGCCTAGTAGTGTGCATAAAGTAGGGCATAATGTTATCTGTTTTTTGATGATGCCATTTAAAAATAGGACCTCTTTTAGAGTCACTGAAGAAAAGAAAAAAAGAGAGAAAGATGCCACTGCTGTGAACCTGGGGATAAATAAACATAAAAACATAACAAGAAACAGTCCCAAGTGGCATATCTGAAATAAAGAGACACTGGAAGGAGTTAATGGAAATTTTGAGTAACATGACTAAAATGGACAAAAATAAGAGGCTGACAGATATAGAATACTCTCACCTACTCCAGGGACCAATCACATTAACATATATTTTTGACATCTCATCTTTTATATGCTCAAGTTTAAAGATACTAAATATTAAATGTATATAAGGATGTAAAATATATACATGTAAGATACTAAACTTGTATCTTAGATATTAACTATCTAAAAGAAAAGTTCAGGTAGATTCCAAGCTGGTCCTGATTCCTAGCCCAACTGATATGGGGAATGGGGTCAGGAGAGACCCTTTGAGAATCAATTCCCTCTCCAATATACAGTAAATACAGAGTCTGAGCAGGCTCTCTAAGCATATACAACAAAACTTTAGTTCCCCTTTCTCTTCAAATGTCTTTGTGGTGACAAGTGACATAGTGGGTGAAACAAATTTAACAAGAATATCCAAAGCTTAAAGACATGGTAATAAAGCAAATGGAACTTGGCCCTGAAGTCTTGTACAGAAAAACAAAAAAAATAAGTGGGTGTTGTTTGGTGGACACTTACACATGTAGAGTTGTACAAAAGCTGCAGTGGCAGATTTCAAAGATAACCCTTATCTTTAAGCACTTAGAAGTATCAAGCTTCTTTTCTGACCACAACACTATGAGATTAGAAACCAATTACAGGAAAAAAACTGTATAAAACACAAACATATGGAGGCTAAAAAATATGTTACTAAATAATCAATGGATCACTGAAGAAATCAATGTGGAAATCAAAAAATACCTAGAGACAAATGACAATGAAAACACGACAATCCAAAACTTATGGGATGCAGCCAAAGCAATTCTAAGAGGAAAGTTTAGAGCAATACAATTCTACCTTAAGAAATAAGAAAAATCTCAAATAACCTCTCATTACATCTAAAGCAACTAGAGAAAGAAGACAAAACAAAACCCAAAGTTAGTAGAAGGAAAGAAATCATAAAGATCAGAGCAGAAATAAATGAAATAGAGACAAAGAAAACAATAGCAAAGATCAATGAAACTAAAAGCTGGTTCTTTGAGAGGGTAAACAAAATTGGTAAACCTTTAGCCAGACTCATCAAGGAAAAGAGGGAGAGGATTCAAATCAACAAAATCAGAAATGAAAAAGGAGAAGTAACAACAGAAATACAAAGGATCATAAGAGACGACTACAAGCAACTATACGCCAATAAAATGGACAACCCAGAAGAAACTGACAAATTCTTAGAAAGCTAAAACCTTCCAAGACTGAACCAGGAAAAAATATGAACAGACCAATCACAGGTACTGAAATTGAAACTGTGATTAAAAATCTTCCAACAAACAAAAGTCCAGAACCAGATGGCTTCACAGGCGAATTCTATCAAACATTTAGAGAAAAGTTAACACCTACCTTTCTGAAACTCTTCCAAAAAATTACAGACGGAAGAACACTCCCAAGCTCATTTGACCACCATCACCCTAATACCAAAACCAGACAAAGATACCACAAAAAGAGAAAACTACAGGCCAATATCACTGATGAACATAGACACAAAAATCCCCAACAAAACACTAGCAAACCAAATCCAATAACACATTAAAAGGATCATACACCCTGATCAAGTGGTGTTTATTCCAGGGATGCAAGGATTCTTCAACATATACAAATCAATCAACATGATACATCACATTAAGAAATTGAAGAATAAAAACCATATGATCATCTCAATAGATGCAGAAAAAGCTTTTGACAAAGTTCAACCCCATTTATGATAAAAACTCTCCACAAAGTGGGCTTAAAGGGAACCTACCTCAACATAATAAAAGCCATATACAACAAACCCACAGTGAACATCATACTCAATGGTGAAAAAAACTGAAAGCATTTCCTCTAAGATCAGGAATAAGACAAGGATGTCCACTCTCGCCACTATTATTCAATGTAGTTTTGAAAGTCCTAGCCATGGCAATCAGAGAAGAAAAAGAAATAAAAGGAATCCAAATTGAAAAAGAAGAAGTAAAACTGTCACTGTTTGTAGATGACATGATACTATACATAGAAAATCCTAAAGATGCTACCATAAAACTATTAGAGCTCATCAATGAATTGGGTAAAGCTGCAGGATACAAAATTAATACACAGAAATCTCTTGCATTCCTATACACTAACGGTGAAAGATCAGAAAGAGAGATTAAGCAAACAATCTCATTTACCACTGCATCAAAAAGAATAGAATACCTAGGAATAAACCTACCTAAGGAGGCAAAAGACCTGTACTCATAAAACTATAAAACACTGATGAAAGAAATCAAAGATGATACAAACATATGGAGAGATATACCATGTTTTTGGATTGGAAGAATCAGTATTGTGAAAATGACTATACTACCCAAAGCAATCTACAGATTCAACGCAGTCCCTTTCAAATTATCAAGGGCATTTTTCACAGAACTAGAACAAAAAAATTTTTACACTTTGTATGGAAACACAAAACACCCCGAAGAGCAAAAGCAATCTTAGAAAGAAAAATAGAGGTGGAGGAATCAGGCTCCATGACTTCAGACAATACTACAAAGCTACAGTAATCAAGACAGTATGGTACTGGCACAAAAAACAGGAATATAGATCAATGGAACAGGATAGAAAGTCTAGAGATTAAACCCACACACCTATGGCCACCTAATCTATGACAAAGGAGGCAAGAATATACAGTGGAGAAAAGACAGTCTCTTCAATAAATGGTGCTGGGAAAACTGGACAGCTACATGTAAAAAATGAAATTAGAACACTTCTTAACACCATACACAAAAATAAACTCAAAATGGATTACAGACCTAAATGTAAGGCTGGATACTGTAAAACTCTAAGAGGAAAATATAGGCAGAACACTCTATGACATAAATCACAGCAAGATCTTTTTTGACCTACCTCCTAGAGTAAGAAAATAAAAACAAAAATAAACAAATGGGACCTAATGAAACTTACAAGCTTTTGCACAGCAAAGGAAACCATAAACAAAACGAAAAGACAACCCTCAGAATAGGAGAAAATATTTGCAAATGAAGCAACTGACAAGGGATTAATCTCCAAAATATACAAACAGCTCATGTAGCTCAATATCAAAAAAACAAACAACCCAATCAAAAAATGGGCAGAAGACCTAAATAGACGTTTCTCCAAAGAAGACATACAGATGGCCAACAAACACATGAAAAGATGCTCAACATCACTAATTATTAGAGAAGTGCAAATCAAAACTACAGTGAGGTATTACCTCACACCAGTCAGAATGGACATCATCAAAAAATCTACAAACAATAAATTCTGGAGAGAGTGTGGAGAGAAGGGAACCCTCCTATACTGTTGGCTGGAATGTAAATTGGTACAGCTACTATGGAGAACAGTATGGTGGTTCCTTAAAAAGCTAAAACTAGAGCTTCCGTATGACCCAGAATCCCACTCCTAGGCATATATCTGGAGAAAACCTTAATTCGAAAGGGTGCACACACCCCAGTGTTCATTGCAGCATTATTTACAATAGCCAAGACATGGAAGCAACCTAAATGTCAGTCATCAGAGGAATGGATAAAGAAGATGTGGTACACATATACAATGGAACATTACTCAGCCATAAAAAGGAACAAAATTGGGTCATTTGTAGAGGCATGGATGGACCTAGAGAGTGGCAGACAGAGTGAAGTGAGTCAGAAAGAGAAAAACAAATATCATATAATATCGCTTATATGTGGAATCTAGAAAAATGGTAGAGATGAACTTATTTACAAAGCAGAAATAGAGTCACAGACGTAGAGAACAAACGTATGGTTACCAAGGGGGTTAGGAGGGGTGGGATGAATTGGGAGATTGGGACTGACATATATACACTGCTATATATAAAATGGATAACTAATGAGAACCTACTGTATAGCACAGGGAACTCTACTCAGTGCTCTGTGGTGACCTAAATGGGAAGGAAATCTAAAGAAGAGTGGATATATGTATATGTATGACTGATTCACTTTGCTGTACAGCAAGAAACTAACACAACATTGTAAAGCAACTATACTCCAGTAAAAATTAATAAAAGAAATTTAAAAAAAGAAGTATGTAAGACAGTGGTTCTCAAAATGTGGTTCTTAGACAGGCAGCATCAGCATCAGCATCACCTGGGAGCTTGTGAAAATGTAAGGCTCCATCCCAGAGCTACTCAGAAAGTAGAATCTCTGGGAGTAGGGTCACTAAAATAAGATAGGGGAACTCTGCTAATCTCTGGGGAACTGGAAAGATTTTAGTAAAACATGAAACAATATAAATGCAGATTCCGTACACTCAACTAACGTTCATATTTTTGGGGATGGGGCAGTGGGGCATAGAGGTGTAGACAAAACTGATCTGTTTACATGTTAAATCTTAAGCATACATGCAGAGCCACACCTTTGAGAAACAGCTCAGTCTATCCTGTGTTTGCACTAGTGATGGTCTACTTAACCAGAGCAAATGATTGAAATGCCAGTGACTTAGTACCCATGGGAGAAGAGACAAGTTTATAATGTTTTTATAATAACCTAATCAGTACTATTAATATAGGTGATCAATAAATACTTGTTGAATTGTGGTGGCCTGAACACTCATAGGCAAAAAGCTTTAAGAGTAGGTACTAGAAAAAGGATTTAAGTTACTAAATATTATTAAGAAAGCATTCGAAAGGAATTTGAATATAAACAGACTCAAAAATAGTTTTAAAATAAATTAAGAGGATTTTAATCTCAGTAATTTAGAAGGCACTCAACAATTTCCTGGCATTTCTTTGCCTAATATGTATCCTCTTAATTCTTTTATTGCCAATTACTAAGGATATGATTATATACTGTAAGAACATTCTGTGAGAATATTCTTTGAAAATATTCTGTGTCATGATCCCAATCCTCCCTCCCTTCCTCTCAGCCTCTCTCTCTCCCTCCTCCCCTCTCCCTCCTCACTTTCATTCTTTCCAATGTGTCCTATCTTTATTTGGCCAGTCTAAAACTGAAGGTTTTGAGTTCCTTGTTGATTATAGACTAACTTTACTCTGTCAGAAATGATCTTTACCATCCTTGAACTACCCCACAAACTGGCAACAAAATGAAGTACTATCCCACCAGCCAAAGGCTTTTTGGCACTGATCCAGCTCTCCTTAGCAAGAGGAATGGGAGAGGTAAGAGAGGGTTCCTTAGGATAATATAATGACAATAAGGAAGAAAGGAAAGAAAAAAATTCAACAGACATGACAGCCTCAGAGGCAACCCCCTGAGGAAGGCTTTCAGCTTGATCTTATGACAGCAGAAGGTCTCTACTTCACAGTTGGCAAGAAATGTGTGAAGAGGCTGCTTTCTAGTTTGTTTCTCTAATTTACACAAACAGTAATGCTGCTTTGAACTTTAAATGGTTCTCAGAAAAAAAAAAAAAGCTATAATTTCTAAAAGTTACAAGCAATATGCTGACAGGTGATTTTTGGTCAAATATTTAATGAACACTTACTAATGCACCAGGCACTGCATAATAAACTGGAGATACAAAAAATGTGCAAAATTGGTTTCTGCCCTCATAGAGTTTTCCTTCTGATTAGTAGGTTTTCTTCCTTTTTTCCCCCTGACTAGCAGTTTTGAGTTATAGGTCTTTGAAGCTACATTTTTTTTTTTTTTTTTTTTTTTCCGGTACGCGGGCCTCTCACTGTTGTGGCCTCTCCCGTTGCGGAGCACAGGGTCCGGATGCGCAGGCTCAGCAGCCATGGCTCACGGGCCCAGCCGCTCCGCGGCATGTGGGATCTTCCCGGATCGGGGCACAAACCCGTGTCCCCTGCATCGGCAGGCGGACTCTCAACCATTGCGCCACCAGGGAAGCCCTGAAGCTAAGTATTGATGCACTAGGACCAGGTATCTGTAGATAAGCTATTAACTAATAACTAATAAACAGTAACTAAGAAGGCAAGATGAGGAAGATACCCAAGTAAAATAAGTGAGATGAACAACTGGGACTATGTGAGGACTTAAAATTTTCTGAGCCTGAATGGAAAGATCTATTACACAAAGTATAAAGTCTAAACTTAAAACGCCCAAAATGATCTGGACCTGGTCTACCTTCCCAGTTAATCTTAAGCCACCCTCCCGCTCACTTAGGAGATACGGCCACTGTGGTTTTCTCTCAGTTCCTTGGTCATGCTAAGCTCCTTCCTGCCTCAGAGTTTTTGTACATCCAGCACCATCAGGTTCTTGCCCAGTGCCTGCTACATAACAGATGCTCAATGAACACGTGAATGACTACATTTTTACCTTAACTTTAAAAATTTATTACATTAAGAAAGATACCTTTTAAATTGATTTGTTTTATAGTGGTCTTTTTCCTTCTATAAATAGCAGTCATCTTTTTAATACATATGGTTTAAAATATTTCTACTGCTAATAAAATACATGTTAAAAACTTTGAAGATATAAAGATGTATAGAAGAGAAAATAATCATCCATAATCCCTCTACCCATATATAACTAAAGTTAATATATTAATATTTTTTTCTGCATATTTTATATAGTTGAGTTTATGCATATAGTATAAGTTGTCATCCTCATGTCACTAACATTTCTTTTTTTTTTTTTTTTTTTTCGGTACGCGGGCCTCTCACTGCTGTGGCCTCTCCCGTTGTGGAGCACAGACTCCGGATGCGCAGGCTCAGCGGCCATGGCTCACAGGCCTAGCCGCTCCACGGCATGAGGGATCTTCCCGGACCAGGGCACGAACCCGTGTCCCCTGCATCGGCAGGTGGACTCTCAACCACTGCGCCACCAGGGAAGCCCTTCTTTGTAAACAATTTTTAATGGCTATATGATATTCTACTATCTGATATAGTCTAATTTATTTAATGGTTATTTTCATCATTCACTATAAAATAATGCAGTGATTAATATCCTTGCAGCATATAGTACCTTAATAAATTACTTTAAGCTGAAATACAGAATATACTTTCTGTGGATTCAAAAAAATCACCTGAAAAATTTAATTGGTTTATGACAGTAAAATACACTACAAAGTTTTTTTCCCTGCCATTTTAATTTCAAATCATATGTACACTTCCTAAAACACCAGGGTCAATCCATATCTGGTTCTGAGGAAAAGCTCTTTTTCTCCACCATTTTCCTAGTCTAGTCTGTTGTAGAGACGTGAACATTTAATTTCACACTATAGATAGAATGTTAAGTATGCGGATAGGCCCAGATGCTGCCAAACAATTTAAATAATGTTGGTATGTATAAGTATTTTTTAAGTTCCTGCAGGGTGGTCTTCATCCTAATTTTAGAAGCATAAAGGAGTTCCTGAGAAATGAATGGTGTTCTTATGAAGCGGAATGTATTAATCCTAAATTCTATTGCTCTCCTCTAAATTCTTTATTATTTATGGCCTATTTAAGATCATGAATGGTTGTTAATAAAATGTTAACCCATATAACTAGTGGTCTACTACTTCCTGTCTACATTTGAAGAACCTCTGCTAAAATTCAGACCTCAATCATTACAGAACATGAGTATTAACTTAACTAAAGGTCTAAACAACTGATACTGATTAAGGGAAATGAATCCAATGGTGAAAATGAACAAAAAGTTCCGCAACACACATACCGCAAATTCTTCATCCACTTTATTTAATGTTAATTCTGCATCATCTTCTGCAACAGTTTCTTCTTCTAATTCTTCCACTGGGTATGTTGGTCTAAAATAATAAAGCTTAACATGAGATGAGAGTAAAAAACAAAACATTTCAGCAGAGCAAAAAGGCATAATGTGAATATTAAGGATCCCCCCGCTACACCAGTTCTGGTCCTTTTTCACCTGCCCCCTTTTCCAGAATCACTGTTAAATGTTTCACGTATCCTTCCTGAAACCTTCTATGTAAAGAAGCAAAAATGTTTACCTCCAAATTTGAAGAATCAAGTACATAAATGGGATGATACCACGCATACTGTTAGCCAACCTACTTTCTTTACTTACTAATATACCACACTTAAGTACACATACAGTTGACTCCTGAACAACATGGGTTTGAATTGCGTGGGTCTATTTACACAGAGATTTTTTTCAATAGTAAATACTACACTGCTACACGTTTTGTGGTAGATTGAATCTGCAGATGCAGAACTGCGGATTTGGAGGGATGACTTATAAGGAAGGCCTACTGCAAGTTATATACGGATTTTCCACAGCCTTAAGCTCTGCATCGTTCAAAGGTCAAGTGTACAACTTCCCCTCACCGCCCCCAACATACCTGCACTGTATTCCACTGAACCATAAGTCATATGACTAGCAATCTCTGGCTGAAAATTGACGTTGTTTCTAGTTTCTTTACTAGACAATACTGAAAAGATGATCCTTATACATTTATCATTTATGTATATCATTTAAAATAAATTTGTACAAGTATAAGGGCTGGGTCGACAACTTTGTACATTTTATTGTTTTGCTCGATATTGCTAAAACCAGCTTCCAAAACGTTACCCTAATTTACACTCGCACAACAGGGACTCTGTTTCCATACATTCGCCAATATGGTAAACATCTGCCAATATGGTAAACAAACTTTAATCCTTTCCAATCATCTAAGTGAAAAAACCTCACTCTTGTTTTAACTGCATTTCTTTCACATGAGAGCGGTTGAATACCTCTTCATATTTCAATTGGTTATGTGTTTTTCAGTGAAATGCATATTTATGCCCCCTGCCCTTGTGTATGTATATTAAGAAAATTAATGCTTTGCCTAACTGTGTTAAGAATATTTTTCCTATTTATTTCTTATACTCTTAGCTATTCAGGACTGTTACAATTCTTATTACATAGACTTAGCAACATTTTCTTGCATGGGTCCTAGCTTTAACATCATATACATAAGGCTTTTCCATCACATGAGACATTCCACAACCCTTTGGTGTTTCAGCACTCCTATAGTTTCATTTTTCACATTTACGTCTTTGATCAATCTGAAATTTATTAAAAAAAATTTTAATGTATCTATTTATTCATTTATTTTAGGCTGCATTGGGCCTTCGTTGTTGCGTGCAGGCTTTCTCTAGTTGTGGTGAGCAGGGGTACTCTTTGTTGCAGTGCGCAGACTTCTCATTGCAGTGGTTTCTCTTGCAGTGGTTTCTCTTGCAGTGGTTTCTAGAGCACAGGCTCTAGGCGTGTGGGCTTCAGTAGTTGTGGCTTGCGGGCTGTAGAGTGCAGGCTCAGTAGTTGTGGCACACGGGCTTAGTTGTTCTGTGGCATGTGGGATCTTCCTGGACCAGGGCTCAAACCTGTGTCCCCTGCACTGGCAGGTAGATTCTTAACCACTGTGCCACCAGGCAAGTCCTGAAATTTATTCTGATAGAGGTAATAAGAAGGACTCTAGCTTTGTTCTTATTTCCAAAATCTAAACAGTGGTCCTAACACTAAGTATTGAGCACTCTTTTCTCCATCAAGATTAATGACACACATTTCCCATACTGAAAATACTCAAAAGTATTTGGGGACTTCCCTGGTGGTCCAGTGCTAAAGAATCTGCCTTCCAATGCAGGGGATGGGGGTTCTATTCCTGGTCGGGAACTAAGATCCTAAATGCCACAGGGCAACTAAGCCCGCGTGCCACCACTGCTGAGCTCGCGTGCCTTAACTAGAGCCCGTGGGCCGGAAACTACAGAGCTCACGCGCTCTGGACCCTGTGTGCCACAACTACAGAGCCCACACACCCTGGAACCTGTGCGCCACAACTAGTGAAGAGAAAAAACCCGCACACCACAACTAAAGAGAAGCCTGCATGCCACAAAGAAAGATCCTGCATGCCTCAATGAAGATCCCGTGTGCCGCAACTAAGACCCAATGAAGCAAAAATAAATAAAATTAAAAAAATAAATAAATCTTAAAAAAAAAGTATTTGCATTTATTTCTGGAAAGTTATTTTAAAAATTCATACCTCAGGTTAACAAAATACAAAAATCGACATTTAATATTAAGGAAGTAAAGTACTACAAACCAAATCAATCTTCTTAAAGAATAATTTCCTTTTTTTTTTTTTTTACTAGTTAGAACTAGATAATATCTTAAAGGCAATGCTTTCCTAGGACTTCTACATTTTCTAGGGTTTGTTTTAGCATATTTAGATATATAAAATAAGCATCTATAAACACGTAACTTCTACGTCACTTACATATCACATAGTTGATATATTCTCTAATCCCTATTTTCAATGTTTCCCCCTGCTTTCCCCCCATGTATATATGGTCCCTATAAATTATACAAATCACAATCCGTGGCCAAGAATAAGATATGCTAAGAAACAAAGGAAGTACCAAATTATCTATTTAATTTGGTACTTTGTTTCTTAGCATATCTTATTCTTGGTCACGCATTGTGATTTGTATAATTTATAGGAACCATATATACATGGGGGGAAAGATACCAATTGGTTATCTTAGTGGTTAAGATACCAATAATTTCTGGTGAATTTAAAATTCATTAGGCAATTGATTTAATAATTTTTAAAAAATGCCAAATGCAGGATATCTCATAACATTTCATGGAATCTAATAAAGAAGTAATGTAGATTATGTACTCATTCTTCACACTGCACTAAGTGGTACTGTTTGGGTTGGAGCGTATGAAATTACCATTTTTTTAGTTCAAAAATAGATGAATATCGGTAATTTCATATGGTTCAACCTGATGATAACCTAAGCCAAGTACGTTTTTAAAAGTATTCATTAATAGAGAGTAGGTTACTTTCCTGAGAGAATGTAACTGAATATACATTAAAATATACAAACAATATATACACCTTTCCAAGAAGGTAGTTCTAATCCAAATTCACTGCTTGATCATGTTTTTACCTGAATAATGCCTTCCACAGTCTCTAACCTATCAATAATCCCTATCTCCAAAGGACCAAATTTATATATTTTCTAATTATAACCTATACAAATTGATAGTTTCTTAATATTTTATTCCCTTATCCATGTGGTCAACATTTATTGAGCATCTATGATATATCAAATGCTATGTTAACTGCCATAGAGTACATACAAAGATTTCATAATTTCTAGCAAGAAAGCCAGACTTGTAAACAAATGACTTTAATACCATGGTATAGATACAACAATAGAAATATAAACAAATCACAGGTCAGAGAGAGAAGCAATGAACAATATCTAACAGAGTGTCAGGTGGCTTCTTCAGTATTATTCTTGCCCAGTCACTATAAACAAAGGAGAAAATCCCACTTAAAATACTATATTAATTTCCATTTTTTTCCTTAAATCTGTAGCTATCATTTACCCCCATGTATATACTATCTTTGGTTGTATAAATAAATATATGCAAAGAAACTTTTAAAAAATTTCCTAAATTGACCAGGATATACAGTTACAGTTAAATCCTTAATAATTACATATCTCAACTGGGAAGGGGCACAATATCAAAACTAGTTTTGAAGATACCAGATATTCCAATTTTGTCTATACTAAGTTTTCTAATTAAGTGTGGCATTTTCAGTTTAGAACAGTCAAGAAGAAATACTTCCTATCAGTTCAACTAAATAGCTCTGAACCCTTAGAACAAAAAGCTCCGCACATAAAATTACTGTTGCCAGGTGGGGTAATTTTTACCTTTTCCAAGTGAAACCAGTATATTTTAATGCTTCTTCGGCTAAACAGTCAAGAACATAGCATACATGTGCTCCATAACCCGATTTTAATTTTGAAGGAGGAAAATCTGCAGTTCTCCCCTGAAATACAAAAGATAAACAGGGTATAACTTGTTATTTATATTGCAAATGTCAAAATATTTTAAGCAAAGTACTGCTGAATAAATGTATCACTTCTCTATTCTTCAAATATGATTTAAAATAACTAATTACATTGCTTCTTAGAAATCCATCTCTTTAGTCTTTTTTTTTAATCCATTGGTACAGAAATACTAAAGGAAAATGAATATGTTTTACTGTCAAAAGTATCAAATTAAAAGGCAATAACCTCATGACAGCAGAAAAAATCATCGATCTTGTTAGGGTGAAAATTCAGTATAACCACTAGGTTGGTATCATATCATTAAACAACCATGCGAAGGATGAAGTGATTCACTTGTCAAAAATCAATAACATGTGTGCCAAAAATTCTTACTGCTTGTCCCCAGGAAAAGTCAGAAAAGTACAACTGCTATCATGGTCTATTAAATCAAAGTTCCCTTTCAAAATACAGTGTTCCAGCTTCCTAGTTTTTAGTCATTTTTTAGAAGGAGAACTAAGTATCCATAAATTTATCTCAGAGACATATCAAGATTAAGAAAAATATTATTACTTTGGGCTATAATGTGTGCACAGTAAACATGTTTAGAAGTGGCATTAATGTTATAATATCAACCATTCTGAGACGATTTTACCTGAAAAATAAATCTAGATATAATTATATATATACATATATACACATATATATGCATGTGTATATATATAGTTATTCAAAGAGAATTCTTCTAAAAGGCTAGCATTTATGTGGCTGTATTACCAATATTAAAAATGTCCTAACTTGAGAACATGCAGAAAGAAGAGAGTTGTTTACACTTACGAATGATCGAAGTTCAGATAATATGTTAGAGATTGTTGCATTAGGGTCATCATATTCTTGAGGCTGCTCAAAGGGGCGTCCTGCTTTATTAATCAACCAAGCAGCAAGAGTGAAAAACATGTAGAACTGTTCCCCAGGATTGGTAGGCAGTGCAAAATAGTGTCTGTTTCAAAAGAAGGGGAGAGGGTAGAATATGAAATATTTCAAACAAGTCCATAGTAGCTAAAGGAGCTAAATCCAAAATTGCCAAAGGATTTTTTTTCCAAATGGCTTTAACAACAAAACACATTGATAATTCACTCTTTGAAGTTTCTAGTAAACCACAACACTCACATTAAAGTTTTTAATCAACAGGATAAGGGCAATTACTACTGGACACAAAATATTAGATCAAAGACTTTACATCCAGAAAGTGCAGGTCATGTTAAAAAACCGAGCATGTAGAACTTTGGCCAAAATCATTTATGTGTCAGGAATAATTAATAAGAGAGTACTTCCAGAAAATGGTCATTTGGAATTAAGAGATGCTCAGAGGTTAAAAAAAGACCTTAATGATTATTCACTATGCATTTTTACATTTTTTACAATGTCACTGTTATCTTTGCTTACTGATTCTAACCTATCCTCTAGGTTAAACAGTTGTTCTCACCTTGGCTGCATATTGAATCACTTGAGGATCTTGTCAAACTATTGCTACCTTACTAAACATTGCTTCTTCCCTCGCAGATTAAATCAGAACTTCTGGGAGTGAAGCTCCAGTATGGGCATGTTTCGAAAGCTTCCTAGGTGGTTCTAAGGTGCAGCCAGGAGTAAGAACCACTGCGTTTTATCACATCCCCAGTCTAACAAACATTTGTTGACTTTAGGTTAAATCCCCAGCCTACTAAAAATAGCCCTATGAGGGTCAACATGATTTGTGCCTAAACATATCAGGAATAAAACCTGCTAGCAACAGCATTCGTCAGTTTGATCAAAGATCTTATTTTGCTTTTATGTGTAGCCATCACTATTGTGTTTACATTTGGATTTACAGATATTATAACTATTTTTCATAAGAATCAGCAGTCTACTCCTTCCTGTTTCCAAAACTTTTTCCTGCAGGGTAAGTGTAAATGTTCTGAAAGATAACAGAAAGCTGGGAAGAAAAAAAGGCCATGAAGTCCTTCCAGGTAGGTATCAATGTATGGTCACCCACTACTAACAACCCATCTTTTCCGTATCAGCTGATAACAACTCCAAGACAGAGGAATGGATACTGTTAAATACTGTAGACCTAGGACAGTGGCTCTCAAACTTTAGCAGGCATCAGAATCACCTGGAAGGCTTGTTAAAACAGACTTCTGGGCCCCGGCCCCACCCCTAGGATTTCTGATACACTAGACCAGGGAAAGGGCCTGCGGGACTGCACTTCTAGTAAGTTCCCAGGTGATACTGATTCTGCTGGTCTGTTGACTGCACTTTGAGAACCATTAAACTAGGATATTTCCATGCAAATTCATGACTCAAAGTACCCTGCTAACCTGCTGAGGAAATAGTATACAGATTATGTCAATAGAACCTTAAGGCCTTTCTTTTAGTTTGAAAATATACTTGGATAAAAAAACCACATTTTTATTAACATAGAAGATGTTGGTTGCTTATATTATCCTATTCATTTAAGTAAAAACTTCCAATCCTACAATTTCTATCATGAATCAAGAAACAATGATTCTTCCTCTAACTTTTCTCCTATTATGGGACTGGCTTAGCAATATGGGCAGTTTACATGAAGCCTACATATCTTCTAATGTGAGTTATTGGAAGAGAACAAGAAATGAGATCCAAACTGTCAAGGGAAATTATTTGAGACTAGCTCTAGCCTTTAAGAGAAAGTACTACAAATTCTTGATCTAAAATAAACACAAAAAATTAAGTAAGTACTAATGTGAAGGAAAGCTATAAAACTTATTTATGAGGCTATCACTAAGCTACACTGACTGGAAGAGAAAGTGCTGGCTGTCCACTACTCTCAGTAACTAATGCCAGTGGCTTCAGGATGATGGACTTATTCCCCACCAGAACAGGGCAGGCCTTTGGGTTCTATGAGAGAGAGACAATTCCAATAATTGTCATTTCATTTGTCTTTTTCACTTCTCAGTTTCCGAGAATACTGTTACTGCAAAGGCAGAAGTCTTTTAAACCATAGCAATTAGTGAACAAGTTTACTAACTGCATACAAAGTGCTCAGCAAGGTCTAGGTACCCACAGTTACAAGTTGTAGGGACAGGCTCTCAAAGAGGAAAACAAAAACTAGAGATAGATCTAAATTGATAATGGCATTCATCTTTCGGGATGAGATTATGAGTGACTGCAGTACTATTCTTACACATTTTCTTGTGTTTTCTGAGTTTTCTATGAGGTTGTTTTATTACGTTTATAATCCGAAAAAAAAAAATTGTGTTTTATGGAGCTGCGTGTGTGCTCTAGGCAAGCTGTCTTCCAATCCTATCTGTAGTTCCAAAACTTTACTCTCCCTACGAAAATACGAAGTCTAAGCTCCGTGAGTAGTCCGGCCCTCCGTCGCCGAGTCTGGGGTGAAGTGCCCTTTCCTGCGTAGGAAGACAGACGCAAGTGTTCGCTAACTCGCGCTTGGCGTTCCCCCGAAGGCCGGAGGAAGGCATCTCCCCAGAGCCCAGCCCGTATCCAGGCGCTCGGGGAACGAGGGCACCCACCTGGACGGGGGCTTCAGGTTGTTTTTCCGGAGGAGATCCTCCTCATAGCGGAGCAACTTC
The DNA here is from genome assembly GCF_005190385.1 of Monodon monoceros. Classification (NCBI taxonomy): domain Eukaryota; kingdom Metazoa; phylum Chordata; class Mammalia; order Artiodactyla; family Monodontidae; genus Monodon; species Monodon monoceros. The sequence continues at coordinate 54,975,124 of NW_021703767.1, forward strand.
AGCTTCTCCACCAGGTCCTCCATCACCACGAACATGTGGTAGGCCGCGCCGGGGCCCCGTTCCACGACCACCTCCCCTGCCCCTTCGCCGCGGGACCGAGAAACCCCATCCTCCAAACCCGACGGCGTGACCACTGCCGCTGCCATCGCGGAACAGACAGAAAGAGTCCAGCGTCACCTCCGGCCCACAGACCTCCGCGGCCTGCGCTGGCTCAGTCAGGACCTCCGCGGCCGGTTACCAGGCGACCGCCGGGCAACCCATCACCAGGGAAACTAGACTCCGCCTCCTTCCCACCTAGTCTCTTCTAAATTCCCTCCAACCAGGGAGGGCTCCCTGGATGACGTCACGTGTGGCCCCGCCCCTTCCCCGCCTCTAGGGAGACGGTGGCTGTGAGACAGCCCCGCCCCGTGGGGGCGTGGCGTTCTCCTACTCACGTTAGGCCACGCTTCCTCCCGCTGAAATTTAAACACCGAGGAGGGAGGGTCTGCGGGCGTTTCCGCTGTGCTCTCTTGGTGGTCCTTAGCAGTCTTTAGGGGGCTTGGGCCGTTGGTTGCCAAGGGCCCCTGAGTCGGAGTGTGAGTCAGCTGGTAGCAGTTAAAAAGGGTAAAGGAAGACATGCTGCAGTATTGAAGGCTACGCTAACCTGCTGGTATCTTTTTTACTTTTCTTTTCAAAACTGAAAGTTTTTCACAGTTGTAAAGATAGTCGATATCATAGGTTTCCCCTTACCTGAGGAGCTTTCCAACGAGAGTTTTCATTAATCTTTCTCTCATTCGGGAATGCTGTGTTTAACAATATATTGTAAGATTTGAAATATAATTCTCCGCTGTTGCTCCAGGGCTGGGAAAAGTTGTTGGTTGAGAGGGGGTGGGGAAGAAGAAAGGCTGAGGATAAGCAGAAAGGAGGCATGAGGAATGATTTGTTCTACCTCAGAAATAAGAACTCTAAACTCACATCCTGCTGCTTAATCTGTTGCAAGCCCATTACACGTAGTGTAAAGTTTGGGGGTTCCTTGTTAAAAGTCAACAAAATAAAGGAGATAATCTTGAAAGGAATTTCCCCGCGCTATAACTCTTAAGTGTGGCTAAAGACAGTGTTAACTACCGTACTGCGCAGCTGTTGACCTGGAAAATACAAGAAAGGGCATAATTGACCACAGCTTTACAGTTGTCAAAAAGAGTGTGTGTGTCAAGCAGATTTCCTACCAGCTACATAAAAAATGAGGTAAGTGGTGGATGCTGGAGGTTTCCTGGGAGAAGAAAATGTATGGCAAGAGGTTGAATGTATGTTTGTAATTTATGTGATTTTTGGTCTCTGATCTCCTGTATCTGCTACTAGAGAACATAGAAGAGGCCCATTTTTTGACAGAACTGAAGTTTAAAATTTATTTGTAGTATCTTTTTGTTAGAAAAATGGGCAGAAGAACACTTCTCATTTTAATATCAGTCTAGACCTAACTTGCTTTTGATACCAATAAAGGATCAAAGTGAAAAACCAGAAAGGCAAATACCTTTTTCTATTTACCAAAGAAAAGGAATATGTAAAGTGACTGATTTATGTAGAAAATAACCCAAAGGGGAAGACCACTGAAAATTTTTTTAGATAAATGACATCGTTTGCCTACTGCAGGTCATTAACAGCTGCTTTTAATAAAAACGAGTGGGAAATTTGGATTTGATTCTGCACCACTGCCGAATTGTTGTTTTTCTTTGATCCGCAGAACAGTGTTTCTCCCCCATACATACCAACAGCAACCACCATACCTGTGGGTAAAGGGTACTGTGGTATGTCTGTATAACTTTCAGAGAACAAGAGAGATGCATAGCTTTTTAGGACTGGAAAAAAAAAAGTATAAGCTCAGTTATATGCTTTGAGGTCCTTGATTAATCCACAAGTAACCTGTGGCTTTTTAGATGACTCTCAGAACAATGTCAGGCTTTACAGGCAAATTGATTATAACCAAGGAGATGTTCACTCGAAATCAGGCTGCCTACATAAGATATTCTGACATTTTCAGAAAGTTATATATAACACTCAGAATGAAATAGTCAAACATTGTTTTTTGGCTGATGAGAAATCCTCCAACAACATATGTATTTTGATTGGGGGGAGAAAAAACCTTTCCCAGAACCTACCCATTTCCTTCCCAGGTACAATACTGATGCAGCCTGGCTTGAAACCAGTATGAATAATTATTTTCCCCTTTAACTGTGTGAAGAAGAAAAGATGAAATTAAAATATAAACTGTCCCCCAGTAACTGGCACAGAAAAAAAGGAAAGAAACAAAGGAAAAACCAACTGTTCAACACTGCATATTTTCTCACAGAAAGAAAAGATGGGAAAGAACACTGAAATGTCATTTTATTTTTATAAGACCTAGGGATCATTTTTGCTGAAGTTTTGTTTACCCATAACAGTTTAACACTTCAAGAGGTCTTTTGCCTGATGGAGGTAGTTTCCTTCACGTGTGTGAGAGTACACACTCAAATCCTCTTCCAGCTTCCTCAGCCACCCAGGAGTTTGGGGTACAGTTGTGTTAGTATTTTGGCAGGACTTGCTCACTGGTTGACTAAGGAGTTAAATAAGAGCTTGAAGAGATTGGAATGTTGAGGCATGTGTATACTTTCAAGAATCTTAAAGATTTATCCCTGGCTCTATGTGTTGACCACAATTGATAGCTGGGCTTCTAACTCTTTTATCTCTTGCAAACTATCTGTGAAATGATAGGAGGTAGTTTTTAAGGCCCTTAAGATATTTCTGTGAATGTGTTAATCTCTGAAAACTAAAGAGCATCCCAATCAAAAGTGATTTAAGCTAAATAGGTTTTCCTGGGAGATGCTGAGCAAGGCTAGGGGTGAAAAGGAGGCAGGTTCAAAGATGGAGGAAGGCTTTCCAGCTGTATCTCCTAATATAAGAAGTCATCCAGGAAGACTGGGCAGACTTAAAGAACAAAGCTGCTTTGTGTTATAAATGGTCTAGTACCACGCATTTGGGATGTTAAAAACTTAGAAAACCGCTAACTGAATAAAATTTCCTTTACCTGATAGAAAGTATTGGCCACAAATCTAGAAAGAAAAAAATGTTTAAATGTGAAGCATTAGAGGCAAAGCCTTTTAAAGTCAAGAACAAAGTGAAGACATCCACTCTTCAAAACTGTGCTAGAGATCAGAGCCAGTACAATGAGACAAAAAATTAGTAAGTATTGCAGAAGAAAAAACTGTTGCAGGTAATATGATTAAGTGAAAAATCCAAGAGAATCTACAGACAAGCTACTAAGACAGTTCAGCAAGTTAGCCGTATATAAGATCCAAACTAAAGAAAAATTATGTAAAAACCAAAAACCTCAAAAACAAACCATATATAGCACCCAGGAATAAGTCTATCATTATGATTACAGAGAAATTGTTAAAGTCATGGAAAATCCAAGTAGGGATACAATATTCATCAATGAGAAAAGTCAGTTATCTTTACCTAATCCATAAACAATTTCAAGTATAATTCCAAGAGGGCCTACACTGAAATTCATGTAAGAGTAAATTTAAAGAAGCAAGAGAAAGGAATCATATCAGGTAGTAATTTCCCTAATAAAAGTATAACTTAAAATAATAGCATCACAGGAATAAATAGAAAATAGCCTGGAAACAGGTGAGAGTTTACATGGAAACTCAGTATATGACAAAGTTGGTGTTACCAACTAGTGGAGAAAGATGAACTGTTCAATAAATGCTGTTGATGCTATGGGTTATCCATATGGAAACAAAATTACATCTCTGAATTCCAGCACATAAATTCCATATGGATTGAAGACATAAATGTGAAATACTTGTAGGATGGTTAGAAGGAAGCAAAATAGAGTATCTTTAATCTCAGTGTAAGGAAGGATTTCTTGAAGGAAATAAAGAACAAATTTTAAAGAAAAGAGAAACTCATCAAAATTTAAGAAATTAAATACAAATGAGGACTCCATAAACCATGAAGAAAGGAGATACTTGTGACCTATTTAATGTAATAATCCATTTCCAGGATACACAAAGATGATAGATCACTGTAAGGCCTCTGTGCTGTGTTGGAGGGTTTTAGATGCATTCTTCTAGGTCAGGATTTCTTGGCCTTAGCACTATTGACATTTTAGGCTAGATAATTCTTTGTTGTTGGGGGCTATGCTGTGCACTGTAGGATTTTAACAACATCCCTGGCCTCTACCCACTAGATGCCAGTAGCACCCACCCATACTTGTAACAGCCAAAATAGACATTGCCAGCTGGCCCCTGGGTGACAATATCCCCTCTGGTTGAGAACCACTGCTCTAGAGACATGGGTTGAAGTAGCTAATGCCTATGTAAAAACCAGGAATGTAAAGGTAAATGAGTGACTGAGCGATGCGTGTATGTGGTATGGGGAGGGACTGTGGTGACCTAGAAAACTCATGAACCATCTCAAGGAGGGGACATTTTTGTCATGCAGGAATTCAGCTCAATCTTGTGATGTTTTATGATTTTGCAAGGATCTGAGCTTGGATTTGTATGTCACTGTGAGATCCTAATGACTTTGAGGGTGACCTTTCTAACCCAGAAAATACTATTTCAGGGGCTACTTTAGTTGTTAAATGTATTTAATTTATTAATGCATTGAAGTTCAAAATGAGAAACCTTATTCTTTTATTTTGATATTCAAATCTTATTCAATTTGTAAATATAGTAAATTTGTTACAGTGGAGTTTAATGAGGGGATTTACAACTTAAATTCCTATAGAGGTTTTAAACTATTCATAAGTTTATTATATTGTTTTAATATTATCTGACAAACTATTCCAGATACTATAAAATCTCCTGACTCTAAAAGTAAAAAGTGAGAGAGGAGGGAAATAAGTTCTATGAAATATTCCATTACTGGTTGTAAAGGTAGATTTTAATGTAAAACCAAAAGTCTAAATCAGTTACTCAACTGTGTATTATAAATGGGAATCACAAGTCAGTCTGTTTCTCTAACAGGCAAAACTTTCAAACGTTAGATACTTAAGTATCTATAGGCACACATTATTCTTTAACATAATTATACTACTGTAGGTTTGACTTTCATCATTAGTTACCCACTTAAGAACTAATCATTATCCCAACCTTAACCTGTGAAATTTCACATCCAATGTTCCAAGAGATTCCTGGGCCAGAGGTCCAGGAGGTTATTGCCCAAAACACCAGTAGGACACACTCAGTCCTAACTTGCTGTAATAAACTCCCTAACTTAGAAAGGGAAGTGAGTGGTTTTGTAACTCATTCCCCTGGATTTACTTAGTCTTTTAGTTCTCCTCTACTAAATGGAAGTCTTCTAACGCCTCCAAGATTATAGTTAACTGTTTCAGCTAACTTTGGCTCTCAAGGTAGATAAATGCCATCAAGTTGCATTGTATTATATGTATATCAAGGCTTTTCTTTGCTCCATGGTCTCATTTTCTTGGAGGAGAAACAAAGTGCATGGGTGAACTGAGTTCCATTTAATGCCTCTGTGTAGGTGATGGGGATGGTTATTGAAGGATTTCAAGTAGAGGCACGTGTGTTGTGGGAGGGGAAGTGGAAGATGATTAAATTTGCATCTTAGAGTGTTCTGACAATATTGTAGAGAAGGGACTATGGAAAGATGAACATTGATTCAGAAGGCAATTCAAATAGTCAGGTGAGAGGTGCTCCTGAACTGGGATGAGAAACAATTAGAATGGTGAGAAAATGATAGATATTCGGAAGGAGATTCAACAGAACATAGTAATGGGCACCATGATATGTTCTCTGGGACATGAATGGCACCATAAGATGCCCTACTGTGGGGCAAAATGGCTGGTCTTTATACCCTTGTCTCCCTGGGTCATTGGCTGTGGGCTGTCCCAGACACCTCTGGGTGAGGTGGCCTCTATTGTCAAGGGTAATTTTCTGGAAAAGGATGCAGCTGTGAACACTGAGCCCCCAATATTCATAGCAACTGGGGAATACATATATCAGCCTGGTGAAAAGGGATCTGGGCAGGCACTGGCAACTTTTACTACAACAGTTGACATTAAAATGCAACACTTCTGAATTTCTTATGTGGTTCTGAAGTAGTGAAGACGGTCTTAAGCTTTTGTTTTTAAAGAGTCTGCTAAAGATTGATCAGCTGTAGTATATACTGTCAGATGGCAAAATAGGTAACTCTGCAAATATTGAAACATTCTAGTTTCTTGATAAAGAGTTCTATTCCATCATATACGTTAGTAACACTTAATTTGACACATATTGGGTACTAACAAGAAAGATTGATCTGATTTTTCAGAGTTTTAAAGGTTAAATAGAAATAGGTTTATTCTTTAAGGTCTAGATTGAGAAGATTCAGTTTATTTATGGGACAGCATTTTTTCCCTCAAGGAAAAATTAAATTCAAGACGGAGAGTAAATAATGAATGTCATAAAATCTTTCTTAATGGGGGTCCCTAGAACCTAATAAAAGCAAAATCTGCTAGATGCCACACTTTGCATTGCAACACACAGTACACCAGGCTCTCTGATGGCCTGTTTTTCAAATGGTTATTGGCACCTTGTCTTGAGGTTTTGGAACCCATTGCTCAAAGCATTACATGGTAATCAAACATTAAATCCAAACACCTTATTTTTATTCCTAGCTATTTAGTGGAGATGATTTTCTACTCCATACCTACATATTTTGCTTCATGAATAGAACAGGTAATCCATTCTGCCTTTGCATCTAGTGAGATTTTGACGAGAGAATTTTTTTCTTTCTTTCTGGAGGTGTGAAGGAGAAAGCCCAGACTAATAGGTCCAGAGATCAGTATTTTGCTTTTGACAGCCACAGAGTATTTTCTAAAATTTTTTTCGCAGCAAATATTTGAGTACATACAATGCGTTAGGCACTATGCTTGGGCATGGTGATACAAAGACTTATGAGCCTCCTCTCTGTGCTCAAATAGCTCATACTCTAGCACGGCATACATGTGTAAATTGGCAAGTGCAACCTAGGATATAGAAGAGTAGAGTGTATTCTTTTCTCGTACCCCTCCACAAGACAGTTGGTTGTGCCTCCTCTGTACCCCCATGGCCTGTGATACTTTCTGGAGTCCCATTTTTCTCCTATGCTCTGAAGGGTTGCGAAGTTTTAGGGGAAATTGGTAAGAGAATTCATATGATTGAGGTAGATCTCTTGCTTGGAGAGCCAAACTTCAGAATAAAGGTGATGGGTCCTCTCCTTTGTGTCTAGTATGGGGGACAATGCCCTTTAGCCTTTTGCTTAAGGGTGCAGGGGTGTATGAGCTGACTCTCTTTACCTAGGAAATTTAGCAAGGGGTCTGCCATTTAGAGTCAGGTATTTCCAGAATCTGGAGAAGAACATGCACCTATGTCCCATTCACTAAGAATTCAAATTGGAAAGTGTTTAAGTGCATTCCTAAGAACTCACCCCAATGTAGTCCTGAATCAAGAGCATAAACTAAAAATGCTTTTGACTTTCTAACAGCTTATTTTCAGTATGTCTTTGTGCTTGATCTGCACACCCAATATACATTTCGAAAACTTGTAGCTACCGAGTTCAGAGGAATACTCATAAACTCTGTATAAAGCTTTTCTTCCTTCTCTGCAGTACCCCAAGACAGAGTATGGATTGGTCACAGTAACCTTCTGGGAAAGAGTAGACAGTTGTTATGGTACATAGACTGTGTGATTGTCTAAGCCCTCAGGAGGGAGGGGAGACCTTCCCCACAGCTCCCACATAGAGCAGGAGTTGCTGGTTTCCCAGAGAGCTGTGAAAAAAATGGCTAGCCATCTACCAGCCCATTCTTACCCTATTAATGTGAAAGATTTATACTTGGTCCATTTTCAGACTTCAAACTTTGAACAGACTTCTCCTTGCTTATTCTCATGCCTGTGAAGAAAAACTGTTTTTGTTTTTGTGGCTTTAAAATAAGATTTTCCCTCAGGTAGAACAACCCACCTCTAATTCTCTCAGTCTTCTTGACTATGATATATTCTTCTTCTTCCAGATGAACTCTAAAATTTATTCAATGTGAAAATATGTACTCTTAGGATATTTTTTGTAATATTAAGTTTATCATCCAGGGATATAGCATATACTCTATTTGAATCTCTTATTGGGTTAAAAAAGGTCTCTGAAAATCTGTTATATTTTCAATTTTAAAACTGACAGGTAATTTTAAAACAAACTGTTGCTGTTATGTTACTTACTTATGATAGTAGGTTAACACTGTTGAGTATGGAAACTCCATATTTTACTTTCTGAAGGCAAGGAAAGATTGTTATACTGCAGAAGGTTTGAATCTCCTCAGCTTCTTGGAGGAAGAATAATACTTCTGAAATGGGAAGCCAGAGCTTTTATATGTAAAATTAGAAATGCCCCAGAGGATCTTGCTCTTTCAAAAGGAACATGAAGTCCTTTCACAAAATAAAAAGGAAAAAGGTCTTTATTCTTGCTTGAAATACAATGACAGCTTCCTTCTGTTTTCCCAGCAGACCTAGTCCTCTTTCACACTTTGTCTACGTTGTTCCCAAAGTAATCTTTCTAAAATGCAAATATGGACACATCACTGTCCTGCCTGACATCCGTACATGATCCTGCATTTGGGACAATGTCCGCATTTTTTAGCCTGCTATAGAAGCCTCTAGGGGCATATCCTGGCTTTGTGGGGCTTGAAGCTTATGCAATTCGGGGGTGGGGATCCTTCCTAATATAAAGAAATATAAAATTTTGAATTCAAAATGAGCCTCAGGGTCTTCGAAGGGGTAATACAAGGGGCAATGCTCCTTGAAACATAAATTTTACTAATTTCCTAGGGTATCTGCCTCTACTAAGGGAATTGTTTTATTATCTCAAATGAGTTGCAGTTACCAGGTTAATAAATCATGACTAAGGTAAAGTGTCCAATAAGCTAAAGTTGAAAACTTTTTCCTCTGCCCTTCTAGACTCTTTGGCTGAGGCTCTGTGAATTAGACTGAAAAGACAGATTAATGAGAGGAGAATAAACAGTTTATTAACGTGCAGTGAGCTCACATGCAGGAGAGAAACTCAGTGATGAGTAACTCATACGGGTGGTTAGAACTTGGTCTTATGTAGCATTTTAACAAAGAACAGTAAATGTGTAGAGAAGAGACAAGACAAAGGAAAAGGGTTTTAAGCTTCCAAGGTAAATATATGGGGGAACCAATGGAAGATAAGGGTTGTTTTGGTAAAGCATGTTATGTAGATTCCTCTTAGCGCTGTCTCTGGGCTGGTAAGAGTCTCCAGTGATTTACGAATCTAAGTTTGTTTCAGGCAAATGTGGGGGAGGGCAGAGCACATTTTTTTTTTTTTTGGCGTCTGCTATTTCTCAACTGTCTTCAGCTCAAAATAATCCTTATGCTGAAGTGGCATATTTTTGTGTGTCATATTCTGATCCCCTACAGACTTGAGATCTGACTAGAACTCAAGACCCAGTGGCGGCATATGGCCAGGATGGTTCTTCCTAAAATGAGACATATTTTGAGCCTTTTTAGAGTCACCACAATAAGGAAAATATTAAGCCCATAGTTTTCATACTAGGTTTATTTCAAATAGGTTCCAGTTCAACCCTTAAATTACTAAATTAAAGTTAGTTAAATTACTTCCCTCTGATTTGAGATTGCAACTCTCTACACGGTAGTAACTAACTTCCTTCGCTAATCCTTAGCTACATGGTTGAAATATCTATTTTAACAGTCTTCTTGTCTGACTGAGCCACCAGTCTTAATGATGTTTTAACAATGGCTGATTGGATCCTATATCTCTTCTGCCTTTGTCTGGCTTTGTAGTCAACACCACCAAAGTCGTGCTCTGATTAACTCTTCCTCACACCAGATGATGGTTCTGGTTTCTTTTCAGTTGAAACTGAGATGGTGGAATGATGAGAACGGCTACACATACTTTCATTGTTTCCTACCCCATGTGACCATCCTCTCTTCACTCAGTAAATTTGGTTCCTCCCTTTTCTTTCCTCTAGAGCCTCTTTTTAAAGATGGCAGTGATTTCTTATTTTTTAGGTGACTTTTCTCTAAAGCACTTGTGTTAGTTTGAGTCTTCCAAGAATCAGAGGCCAAAATGTGATTAGACATGCAATCTCATTTATTAAGCTATATACCTGGGATGGAAAATGGGAAGGGAGCTGGCAAAGGCTGGGTCAACAGTCAGATCTTGGCGCAAGAGAGACCCAAGTGAAGAATAAAGGGAAGAAACTGTGTATGGAAGTGTTCGCTCCTCACTGCCATGCAGTCCAAGGACCTCAGTCAAAGCTGGCAGTATCACCCTGTATATGGGCAGGATGAATATTCCTAGGTTTCTTCCAGAAGCTGAAGAGACCTTCCACGTGTATTGCTTCCTTCTTTGTGCAGGGAATTCAAGATACAGTGATTTGTCTTCTACTTTGGAGCATGTCCCAGCATACCTATGATCACTGGATTCTTAAAACTTCACTGAAGGGACTGGCACCTGAAAATTTGAACTCTCACCCTCTAGAGTGCATGCATTTTACCGTGGCCTCCAGCCTACCACCTGTTGTTCCTGCTCAATCAGTATTATATCATGGATATAATGGATAGGTGTGATGTTCTGTGGCATGTCCTGAAGGTCTAGATCTCTTTGGACTGTGACAGAGGACAGGAGAGTTAACATAGCCCTGAGGGAAAATTTTAAATGAATATTGTCGTCCATCCACGCAAATGCAAACTTCCTGGTTCTCTTTCCTGACTGGGATTAATTAGAATACATTCACTAGACTAATGGCTGTGTATGTGTACCTGATGCCATATTAATTTGCTCTATCAAGCATACCATGCCTGGTACGATAGCTACAATCTAGGATACACCTTGGTTGACGTTGTGACAGTCTACAGTCATTCTCCAAGAACTATCTGGCTTTTTGGAGGGGCCAGATTATCAAATTAAATTGAGATATGATAGAACCCACCATTCCTGCATCCTTCCGATATTTATTTAATGCTGATACTCATCTTTGCCACACCCCTCCATGGGATATGATAATGCTTTTTTAAAATTATTTTGGGAGGCAGTTTCAGAGGTTTCCATATGACTGTCCCCACTATGACAGCTCTCACTCCAGAGGCCAGAGACAATGTGGAGATTACTCCACCCGCCAATTGTATCAACTTGAATCACACGTACAGGCACTCTATTGTCATGGTACATGCTTGCCATGGTGTAACAGAGTCCTTCCTCCTGGACCCCCAGCCCCTTCTTTAGTCAGAGGGTTACAGATGTGAACATCTGGTCTGGGAACTGAGTAAGCGATTGTGACTTTGTTGGTCAGCCACTTTCAGCATCCTGCTCCTCTGTTCTTTATTTGGTTGTAATATTAAGCAACACCCTTGTTAGCTGCCCATATGTTTTGCCTCTAGAGACACCATGCTCTGTTAACCATTTTTACAACTCCCTGCAGGTCAAGCAGCCTGGGCTACCCTCTGGCCTTGCCAGTCATTATGATAATTACAGCCTCCTGGCTCCTGACAGACAAGTGCTGCCATCTGTCCTCTATTACTTAAAGCCCCTTCATCTCCATGGATGGTAACCAGCCTAGCTATGCAACTGCCTCTAGTATCAACATCCCTGGCTTGTAGAGGAAAGCCATCACAGAATTTCATAGTGGTACTGGTGCCCCTCTAACCAGTGCATTCCTGATGGTGTTGGTAAATGGTGTGCTCTTTGTGCCCTCCTACGGAGCTCGATCTTCTGGTGGGTCTTTTGGCCTTACATATCCATACCACACGCCCTCTTTCCTCAACTACTTAATTCCTTCACTTGCCTTCTGTTAGGGTAACCTCTGAGAATTAGCCGGGCTTTTAGGAACTACCCCAGCTGCTAGTTTACCTACTCTCTGGGGTCCTTGCTAGGGTGTTCAATCCTGGGGCTTGATAAAGTGTCTCTAAGTCCATGAATTCTGGCTTATTCAAATGTACATTCTGTCCCCATTGATCAAGCACTGCAAAATCCACTTCCAGCAATAATTTCCTGGCTCCTACTAGTGTATCGCAGGTCATTCATATAATTCTTTAGGTGTATAGTCTCTTTCCTTCCTTATAAGGCCCGGCCCATCTTCAGCTGGGTTAAGCTGAGATTTAACCCTGTTTATCGTCCTGGCAGCCAAGACATATAGTAGGGGTAGCCCGTGTGTATATCACCTACTGCCTTGTCAGGGTAAAATTTTTGCCATGCTGGGCTTGTTCTTACTGGGGAGGGTTATGCTACCTCTGCAGTCCCAGAGGGTCTGGAAGGTTGTAGAATCAACATCCTCAGGACATCCACTCAGATGTCCCGATCCAGTTTCAGGGTTCTGGGTTTTCCCCACCAGGGCCCTGACCTTCACACAACTGACCTGCCTTGGCTGAGAATTAAAATGTTTCTGGAGCTCTGGAACTTTAATAATCAAGTCTTCAGCCTGCTGCTTAACTGTGTCTACCCTCCTAGCAAGAGACAGGCCTCTTAGTAAGCTACCACCAAGGCTTTCTGGCTCTTCTATTTAGTTTCTGAGTGATGTTTACAGCCCTCATCTCTCATTATCCTTCTGTAAAGTGTCAATGCAACTTAGCAGTAACCAGCCAACCCCTCTATCTTTGTAAGCATTGTTCCCCCCAATTTTTTTCAAATGCCAGTATCATCCCTACCTGTCGCAGCATTCACCTCCACTGGAACATTTTCCAGAGAGCATTCACCAAGGCCATCATGAATGCACTGGTGAGAGGTCACTAGAATCTAGCAATTTAGCCACTATCTTTTGCCAGAAAGTGTGTGATCCACCTACCAAGGAGGATGGTGTCCTCTGTCTGCCTGGTGGTGGGTAAGCCAGTACCAAAGCCCCATCTTACTGTGTGTTTTTTCGGACCATTTCTGGTACTACTGGTGTTTGTCTGGGTCCTCTGAAATCAGACACCAAGACTGGGTTAAGTGTAAAAGGATTTTATTAGAGAAAATGCCTATATGAGAAAAAATGAGGGAGATGGAAAAGGCTGGAAGAGCAGTCAGACTGTGGGCAAGTCTGAATGTGAATGAGGAAGAGATGGAAGGAAGGTTGAGTGGAAGCATGCCATTACAGTCTAAGGAATGCTCAGCAAGGCCGTCAAGGAAGTCCAGTCAAAATCGCCCATCCAAGGAGGCGCATGTCTCCTACAGAACTCAGTCATTGCCTGCAAGCAGCCCTTGGGTGTGTTGCCTCTGTCCAAACATGTAGTGGTTTTTCAGAGCACAGCTGTTGGAGCCTCTGGTCAATTCTGCTCATTCTCATGACCCCCACAGCTTAATCAGTGCTCTAGTTACCATTTTTGCATCACAACATACACCAAAATTTTGCAGCTCAAGACACCGTTCTATTTATAGTGTTAAAGAAAAAACAAAATGGAGGCCATAGTTTGAATATACCCCTAAATCAAACACTCATATCACATAACCAAAATAAGCTGTGCTGATTTCCCTGAAATGCTGACTCTGACCTTAAACAAAACTTAAGCTTTCTTCATGTCTGTGTGACCTTACAGCTTCCTAGCCAATAAGCTACAAATTAGTAAACTTATACAGTGCTATTACCCTAAAAGGAATGTAAGTTTCTAGTAACTAGTCACAATAGAAAACAATCTACAGTTGACCCTTGAATAACATGGGTTTGAACTGTTTGGGTCCACTTATATGTGTGTTTTTTCAATAGTAAATCCTATAGTACTACATGATCTGCAGTTGGTTGAATCCAAGGATGCTGAACTGTGCTGGAGGTTGGTGTTCCTAACCCTAGGGTGGTTCAAGGGTCAACTGAACTCTCATTCATTCGTTGTAAATTGAGGTGTAACTGCTGAGACCTGAGCTTTGTGTTACTTTTGGTTTTGAAGTCTCCCTGTTGCAAAAGGTTTGTCTCTTGCTCAATAAAATATTTATATCAAGTAATGCTCTCTGAATTTTCTTTTGAGCGTAGATTGGTCCAGGAACTCAAACAGAGCATAACAAGCATGTCTTATCTTTGCTCTGTAATGTTTGAGGCCTCACCTAGGAAGACTGGAAGGCTAGGGCGACTCCATGGCTGAGGACTGGGTTCCTCCGAAGGCAAATTCACTCATGACAGGCACCTCGGCTGGGATGGTGTGACGATTAGGATGTCCAATAAGAGTTCCTACACATGGCCTCTCCATGTGGCTTGGCTTTCTTACAACATGATGATCTCAGGGTAGTCAGAGTTAAGAGTTTTCTTTTCTCCCTCATCTGAATTAAATCCAGGTTGACGAAAACCAGGAATTATCCAAATAAACAAACTACAGGGAGCTATTTCAAGATTCTTCCTTTTTCTGAGGTGGTTGATAAACATTTCAACTGTAGTCTGATATTTAATTCCAAAATAATAAAATCCTAACTTGCTTCCTGAAATGGCCTTTCTAAACTGGGAATTAGGGAAGAGTTCTGATCCAAAGGTAATTAAATGGCCTTAATAGGTAACTAATGACTTCTTAAGGACCTTCTCAGTGTATTCAAGTGCAGTGTTTACCACAGTAAGAAAACTATAAGAGAACTGGGAAGAATGACAGGACTTTGTCCTGAAGGACATATATCTTATATCTCCCTTTAAAAATATTACCAAAAAGTAAATGACAAATGTTAGATAATAAAATGGATTAAAGTATTTAATCTCTCTCTGCACAGTGGTTAAAATGCAAAGTAACAGAAGAAGCAAGAGGGAAATAAATGAGACCAACCAAAATACATCTTATGGCTGAGTGTCAAATTACCCCTGAGTTTGTTTAATCTCTATGTGATTTATACATGAAGAGCTAGCTAATTTGTGATATTGTTTGGAGAACTCAGAGGTATCAGAGTGAAGGCAGTTTTTCCAAACTAAAATGAGTTGGGAAGATAAGAAAATCCGCCATTTAAAATAAATTGGCTTAGGGACTAGCAAAACTCAGTACAAAGCTCTATCACTAATGAAATCCTTATTGAAAACTTAGCTTTGACCTATCGCTAAATTTAAAATTCTTATTTTAGTCTTGTGTAGCAATAGATATCATTTATTTATAAATTTGATTTTGCCTGTGATAATTTGCATAGCCTGGTAACTTAAGAAATCTACACAATTTTAAAGAGAAAACAAACATCCATTGAAATTAGAAAAACAGTTTTCCTACCAGTCCATGCTTTTCATTATGTATTTGATAAAGCAATAGGTTTACCTTGAGTTCTACTGAATCTAATTTTTGGACTTGGGCCTGTCTTTCTCGAAGATTGGTAGGATTACACCTTTATCTTTCTTATATTCCCTTTGTAGTCAGACTAGCATAGAAAAAAGTGGGCTGCTTTCTCCATGGTCACTCTGTCTCACTTCTGATCAAAGAGAGAATATGTATGTAGAAATGGGGGGGGGTAGTTCTTTTCTTTTGTTTTAGCATAAACTACTGGGTTTTGAAAGCTTAAAATAATAATGAAAAATACCATGAATCCAGAAAGATCTGTTCGGGTAGTTATATCCTGATTAGAGATCAATTCTAAGTGTCTTGGAGAGAGGGGAAGTAGGGCACCTATGTTTGACGTTAATTAAGGCTACAAAACTAGAGAGGAGATTCTTTTAGTCTGAGAAATTAATTGAACTTATCAGAGTCTTAAGATCATCTTTCAATATACATCAATAAAACATGTATTTTATAGTACCAATTTGTCATTGGCAGTTTCTGGCTATAAAGTCAAGGTAATTAAGGATTAACATTTTAGATTACAAAAGTAACATTTGTTGAGAGTCTTCTTAAATATATAGGGTTGGCGACCCTAATCTGCTAAAAACTAGTTCACTGAGCAGCAGTTATGCTGCTGCTATGCAGATGCCTATCCCCAACCAATAAGGATGTTTTGATTTACTGCATTTGAAGGCGCCTGTACATGCACATGGTTAAAATCTCTACAGTTGAATCTGAAATGCAGCTAGTAGCTATATCATCCTCTTGGGAAAGTAACGTTACTGCTTCTATCTTGCATCATGTTGCTGTGGATAAAAATGCAGAACTCCCTCCCTTTTCATGAAATACTGCTTGTTGGATTAACTACACTACCTTGTGACATTTTGCGATGTGAAGTTTCCTCCCTCAGTTATCACTTTGCTGTATCCATCTTAGGCTTCAACTTTCTATCAATATTGTTCTACCGTACAATAAAGATTTTTTCTCCTTTATAAAGAAGAAACACAACCAAAATTAAGCTAGTTCTGCCTCTTTTCACTAGATGATTTTTTAATCCAATTCTGCAAGTAGTGGGGTTTATCCTGTCTTTATTGCTTTTTCTTTTGAAAACTTAATTTCAACTTCCTGTTGCAGTCCTTTCTTGTTTTTTGATTATATGCCTGTTCCCTGAAACTATAATTTGGGTTGTTGAATTTATGTATATGTTTCCCTTTTTTCTTTCCTCTGTCACTTCCTAAATGATTCCAGAGTTTAGTTTGAGCCTCTGTTGCAGGCCTGAACTGTCTTTCACAATAATAGACTGTCTGGCATTTGAATGCTCTAACTGCTTTGAAATAAACCTTCCCAATATCTGGTGTACTTTTCACAATGTACTTGACATTCTTTTCGTTGATTGTAATAGATTCTGAGGTGTTTTCACTTTCTTCCAAAGTTTCTATTACTTCTACTTTAAGAAGCATAATATACGTTGATCAGAGTGAAACTAATTCAAGTGGAACAAATATTTAACTTCCAAAAAAGCATCTTAAAAATCCTGCTTCATTCCTCTCAGAAGGATTTGTCACGCAAATCAAGAATTTTATAGTACAAATTTCCCCCACTACCTGAAAGTAGAGCATTCCTATTAAACTTTTCGTAAGCCGAAATGGTGGAAAGCAAAGAAGCAATTATCTTAGGACACATTTTGCTAACGGATGCACAAAGTAAATCAAGATAAAGCACAGATGCTCACAGAAACAGTTCAAAGCTATGGCAGCTTGATGCTGAGATTCTGAGTGTAGTTCCTGGGGAAGGAGTTTAGCGGGGCCACTCTCACTGCTTGAGGCACACACTGCCTTTATAACAGCCCCCTGCAAAACAAATGCTGAATGTAATTTTTGCTTTTCGCCTTTTTTTTGTAAAACCCAAAATCCTCTTTGGATTTCCTTCCATTAGCGAAAACAGGTACTAATGTGGGTAATTTATAAAAATGAAGTGGCGTAAAGCAAACTTTCAAAAAGGGGGGTGGTACCTGTATATTCTTTTTCTTAATATCCCCTCTATAGGAAGCATTCCTTTATCAATAGCCAACTTAGACAAAAGTTTTATGTAACTAGAATTTTTCTGTTAGTTTTTACAGTAGAAAAAAATTGGAATCAACTAAGATGTCCGTTGGTACATAGTTAATATTCCATTGTATATATAGGCGCTAATTTAGGCAACATTGAAAAAGATGTTTTAAGATATTGGATGACGTGGAAAAATACGCATGCAATCAAAAAGTAGATTTGAAAATGGTATATAAGCAGCATAATATCAGTATTCTAAAAATATATGCATATAAAAATAAGGTTAGTCATGTTATTCTGTAATGATGATTGCATTATCTGTGTTTCTTTTTTAATTTTTCCAGTCTCTGTAATCATACACTCTTTAAAAATAAGGAAAATTTATTAGACAATTTTTTTAAAAATCACATATACACTTCTGTTAACACATGTTTGCTTAGTTGGCATTCTATGTCTCTTTTATATGTTGTTTTATAATCTAATAACCCTTTGTCAAGTTTAATACAGGGACAGGGAAACAGTTCCTTGCTAAACAATTGTTCTGATTCTTTCTCCTTCATGATAGCTAGCGTTTGAGTACTTACTGTGTGGTTAGACACAGTGCCAACGGTTTTAAGTATACAGTGTTTTATGTATCTAATTTAGACACTACCTTGCTTAAGCCTCAAAAGGAATCTAGTGTTTTATAGATTAGGACACTGAAGGTCAGACTGTCTAAGGTCACATAGCTGATATGTGGTAAGCTGTATCTCATCCAAGGTCTCTAATGACAAAGCCCATAGTCTTTCCACTACAAAGTGAACATTACCGTGCTTTGTCCAGAGTACTTGGATAATATAGCAGCCTCTAACAGAATTATTTGGATATACACTAAAGCTTCTCCATTGCCCTGATTCTCAATTAGATTTTTTTAATTGAATTAAACTTTTAAGATAATCGTAGATTCACATGCAGTCATAAGAAATAATCCAGAGAGATCCTTTGTCCCCTTTACCTAGGTATCGTCTTGCAAAACTATGTGCAATAGCATCAGGATATTGACATTGACATAGTCAAGATACATCAAGATGCATCACCACAGGGATCTCTCATGTTGAACTTTTGTAGCCATATCCACCTCCCTCGCACCTCACATAACCACTAGCATCTGCAAAACTGTTCTCTGTTTACATAATTTGTCATTTAAAGAATGTTACATAAATAGAATCAAACAATATGTAGCCTTTTGGAACTGGTTATTTAAACTCAGCATAATTCTCTGGAGATTCATCCTCGTTGTTGTATGGTTCAACAACTATGTATAGTTGGTACTTTTTTTTTTTTTTCTGAGTAGTTTTCTATGGTATAGATGTACCACAGTTTGTTCAACCATTCGCCCATTGAAGGATAGCTGTGTTGTTTCCAGTTTTTGACTATTACAAATGAAACTGCTCTGAATATTACAGGTTTTTGTGTGAACATAAGTTTTCATTTCTCTGGGATAAATGCTCAGGGGTGCAGTTGTTGAGTTGTATGGTAGTTGCATGTTTAGTTTTTAAAGAAATTGCCATGATGTTTTCTGGACTGGCTATGTCGTTTTGCATTCCCCTCAGCACTGTATGAGTGATGCAGTTTCTCCACATCCTCACTAGTGTTTGGGGTTGTCATTACTTTTAAAACATTTTAATTATCATTTAAAACTTTTATCATTTTTATTTAATTTTTTAATTAAAATTTTTTGTGATAGTTGTGTAGTGATTATCTCACTGTAGTTTTAATTTGCATTTCCCTAATGTCTAGTGATGCTGAACATCTTTTCGTATGCTTATTTGCTATCTAAATATCTTCTTAGGTACAATGTCTCCTCATGCCTTTTGTCTATTTTCTTTTGGATTCTTTGTTTTTTTACTTTTGAGCTTTGGAAGTGCTTCATATACTTTAGATACTAGTTCTTTACCAGATATGTGGCTTACAAATATTTTCTCTCAATCTATAGTTTTCCTTTTCATTCTCCTAACAAGGTCTTTCACAAAGTAAAAGTTTAAATTTTTGGTGATGTCAAGTTTATAAGTATGATTATGGATCATACTTTTAGTACCAAATCTCAGAAATTTTGCCCAGCTCTGGTTACTAAAGATTTTCTCTTATTTTTTTTTTTTTCTAAAAGTTTCACAGTCTTACCTTTTATTCTTAAGTTCAGGCTGATTTTCTGCGTCAGTCCTAGAATCAACTATTCTAGCCTACAAATCAAAGAAATATGTGTTATGCTAACTCATACACTAAAACTTGCATGTACATATCTAGAAATATTTTTATATGTAACCATCTATATCTATAGTTAAGCTAAACTTGAGTTTATATTGATGTCTCAAACTCTAATCTACTACCATATGGATCATTCTAGCTTCCTTCCCTTGCTTATCTGTAAATTCCCAACAGTGAGAAAACTGACTCCTATCATCTGCCATCTATTTACTTAATTGCTCAGCTCCAATGTACATGTATAGTGGTGTCAGAATTGTTAATCTGTACCCCAGTGGGAACAACTTTATCAATGAGAGTACAGTGCTTACGTACAATTTCTTTTGCTTTAGTGTTAGAGACTCCACTCATTTCCAGAGTTACTTTGCTCAACACCTTTCCGCCACTTTCTACCTTTTCAGTAAAGTTGTTTCATACATTTGTAGTACAATTAGATTGTTTTGTCACAGTTTGCATTCCATCCTAGAATCCCCTGAGCTCCTGAATGATTTTTTCTAATTTGCATGTATTAAGGTTTACTCTTTGTGCTATGGAATGCTGTGGGTTTTGAAAAATGCATAATTTAATGTATCCACAATTATGTTATCATACAGAATGTATGCCTTAAAAATATCCCCCGTGATTCACCTATTCAACCTCCCTCTTACCCCTCCTTCTTGGAAAACACTGATCTTTTTACAGTCTCTACAGTTATACTATTCCAGAATGTCACATAATTGTACAGTATACTGCCTTTTCAGACTGGCTTCTCTCACTTTGTATTATGCATTTAAAATGGTACTGGCACAAAAACAGAAACAGAGATCAATGGAACAGGATAGAAAGCCCAGAGATAAACCCACGCACATATGGTCACCTTATCTTTGATAAAGGAGGCAAGAATATACAGTGGAGAAAAGACAGCCTCTTCAATAAGTGGTGCTGGGAAAACTGGACAGGTACATGTAAAAGTATGAGATTAGAACACTCCCTAACACCATACACAAAAATAAACTCAAAATGGATTAAAGACCTAAATGGAAGGCCAGAAACTATCAAACTCTTAGAGGAAAACATAGGCAGAACACTCTATGACATAAATCACAGCAAGATCTTTTTGACCCACCTCCTAGAGAAATGGAAATAAAAAAATAAACAAATGGGACCTAATGAAACTTCAAAGCTTTTGCACAGCAAAGGAAACCATAAACAAGACCAAAAGACAACCCTCAGAATGGGAGAAAATATTTGCAAATGAAGCAACTGACAAAGGATTAATCTCCAAAATTTACAAGCAGCTCATGCAGCTCAATAACAAAAAAACAACCCAATCCAAAAATGGGCAGAAGGCCTAAATAGACATTTCTCCAAAGAAGATATACAGATTGCCAACCAACACATGAAAGAATGCTCAACATCATTAATTAGAGAAATGCAAATCAAAACTACAATGAGATATCATCTCACACTGGTCAGAATGGCCATCATCAAAAAATCTAGAAACAGTAAATGCTGGAGAGGGTGTGGAGAAAAGGGAACACTCTTGCACTGCTGGTGGGAATGTAAATTGATACAGCCACTGTGGAAAACAGTATGGCGGTTCCTTAAAAAACTACAAATAGAACTACCATACGACCCAGCAACCCCACTACTGGGCATGTACCCTGAGAAAACCATAATTCAAAAAGAGTCATGTACCAAAATGTTCATTGCAGCTCTATTTACAATAGCCAGGAGATGGAAACAACCTAAGTGTCCATCATCGGATGAATGGATAAAGAAGATGTAGCACATATATACAATGGAATATTACTCAGCCATAAAAAGAAACGAAATTGAGCTATTTGTAGTGAGGTGGATGGACCTAGAGTCTGTCATACAGAGTGAAGTAAGTCAGAAAGAGAAAGACAAATACCGTATGCTAACACATATATATGGAATCTAAGGGAAAAAAAAAGGTCATGAAGAACCTAGGGGTAAGACAGGAATAAAGACACAGACCTACTAGAGAATGGACTTGAGGATATGGAGAGGGGGAAGGGTAAGCTGTGACAAAGTGAGAGAGTGGCATGGACATACATACACTACCAAACGTGAAATAGATAGCTAGTGGGAAGCAGCCGCATGGCACAGGGAGATCAGCTTGGTGCTTTGTGACCACCTAGAGGGGTGGGATAGGGAGGGTGGGAGGGAGGGAGACGCAAGAGGGAAGAGATATGCGAACATATGCATATGTATAACTGATTCACTTTGTTATAAAGCAGAAACTAACATACCATTGTAAAGCAATTATACTCCAATAAAGATGTTAAGAAAAATTAATCCATGTCCTTTCCTGGTTTGATAGTTTGCTTCTTTTTTTATAGCTGACTAATATTCCATTTGCACCACAGCTTGTTTATCCATTCACTTATTTAGGAATATCTAGGTTGTTTTTAGTTTCCTGTGATTGTGAATAAATTTGTAATAAACATTCATGTGCAGATTTTTGTGTGAACATACATTTTCATATTAGTTGAGTAAATATCTAGAAGTATACTTGCTGGATTGTATGGTAAGTCTATGTTTAGCTTTGTAATAAGCTTTTAAACTGTCTTCTAAAGTGATTGTACCTTTTTGCATTCCCATCAGCAATGAATGAGTGTTCTTGTTGCTCTGCATCCTCACCAGAAATTAGGATTCTCAGTTTAAAAAAATAATTATCCATTATAATAGATGGGTAGTGTAAATTACATTTTTATTTTTAAATATATACTGGAAACAGATTATTTTGCAATGCAGAAGAATTTCTTTTCTGTGTTTTTTTTTTCTTTTTAAATTGGGGTATAGTTGATTAACAATGTTGTGTTAGTTTCAGGTGTGCAGCAGAGTGATTCAGTTATACGTATACATGTATCTATTCTTTTTCAAATTCTTTTCCCATTTAGGTTATTACAGAGTATTGAGCAGAGTTCCCTGTGCTATATATTAGGTCCTTGTTGGTTATCTGTTTTAAATATAGCAGTGTGTAGATGTCAATCCCAAACTCCCAATCTATCCCTCCCCCACACCCTTCCCCCCGGTAACCATAAATTCATTTCTAAATCTGGGGGTCTGTTTCTGCTTTGTAAATAAGTTTGTTTGTATCATTTTTTTAGGATTCTGCATATAAGTGATATCATATGATATTTGTCTTTCTCTGTCTGATTTACCTTACTTAGTATGATCATCTCCAGATCCATTCATGTTGCTGCAAATGGTATTATTTCATTCTTTTTAATGAATGCAGAAGAATTAATTAAAGGAAATGATACTCTTCAAAGACACTGATAACCATAGACTTTGCCTCCTCCTCACAGAATAAGGATTGGCGTCACTGCTAAGGAATTTTCTTGAAGACCCCGAAGAGCCCATGTCTGTAAACATTCCCTGGAATCCATGATTCTCAGCCCTATCAGACCCAGTGCACCCTTACAACAAATGTTTGTAATGCCTTCTTTTCTATGCCAAAATGAAATGAATCAGTAATATAACCTAACTGCATAGTTTTAAAACATCAATGTAATTGTTAAATACAGGAGAAATTTTAAAAATTAAAAATTAGATATTCAAGCATGTAGATGTTCAGTCATAAATATATTAAAATACAATGAAGTAGTCAGGTATTAGTACTTTCTTCCCGAATAAGTGAGAAGATCAGAAGCCACTCCATGCAAGACACACAGGGAAATTGAAGCATTGGTATGAGTGGACACTAGAATAAAATCTAGTATTACTCTTGTGCATAATTGAAAGAGAACTTATTTATATGTAATGAGGAGGAACAACCCCAGTTGAAGTAGGACTAATATGCCAAGATAAATTACAGACTGTTTTTTTTTTAATTTTTAAAAATTACAGACTGTTGAAGTGAAAGCAATGGTGAGATATTCTTGCAAATGAACTCAGTATTACAAGTATGGTGTTAAAATTTCATATATTGTGACATAAAGTGTTAGTGACAAAGTACATGTCTCCTGCCATTTTGAAATCCCATTACATGTTGGAACATACGTTCAGTCTCAGCTAAAACAGCCTGGGAGGCTATATTCTTCCATAAGCAATAGGGACTATAGAATAGATTGGAAAGAAACTATAAATAAGAGGCTACATGTACCCCAATGTTCATTGCAGCACTATTTACAATAGCCAGGATATGGAAACAACATAAATGTCCAATGACAGATGAATGGATAAAGAAGATGTGGTACATATATACTATGGAATATTACTCAGCCATAAAAAGGAACAAAGTATACCAGAAAGAGAAAAACAAATATCGTATATTAACACATATATGTGGAATCTAGAAAAATGGTACAGATGAACCTATTTGTAGGGCAAGAATAGAGATGTAGACATAGAGAATGGACATGTGGACACAGGGAGGGAAGGAGAGGGTGGGACGAATTGGGAGATTAGGTTTGATATAAATACACTACCATGTGTAAAATAGATAGCTAGTGGGAACCTGCTGTATAGCACAGGGAGCTCAGCTTGGTGCTCTGTGACGACCTAGATGGGTGGGATGGCGGGGGAGGTGGGAGGAAGGTCCAAGAGGGAGGGGATATAGGTATACACATAGCTGATTCACTTCACTGTACAGCAGAAACTAAGCAGTTCTACTCCAATAAAAAAGGCTGTAGAGAAATTATGTGATGAGCCATAAGGGACAATATTGTAGTAAGAGCTGAAAACAGGCAACCCCAAAATAATTCCAATGCTAGTTTCCCAATATAAGTGTTTGTCCCTGTACTACAAAGAAATAATGGAAGATGATAAGAATGTGAAATTTAAAAAATATTTTTATACTGAAATGTAGTGTTCTGCTAGTTTTATAATATTTGGCATGAAGTCGCAAAAGGAGTCCCAAAGCTATCATATATTTGCAATCTGCCTTGTCGTTTTTGGAATAATTGCATTTCTACACTGAAACCCTTTTTAACTAATATGCATTTTAAAATGCTGTATAACATTGAGTAGATAGAAAGTAGAGAGATAGTAAACTATTCAATAGTTTTAAAAGTATCCCATTTAAGCTTTTCTCTCTATAACATCCTTCTCTTAAATTATGTTGACTTTTTGCATAAATATATGAAAAATCTTTTTAGTATCTCATCTACTGAAGTATCATTAGTTTGTACTTATAGTGGGTTTGGCACTCTGGGATATTAAAACTGTGTTCAGGAAGATACTCCATGTGTGGGATTGTCCTTTCTGTTTAGAATATCTAACATTCTTTGCCCCTAACCACTAAATGCCTGAGCCTCCATGTCTCTGTCCCCAGTCGTCAGAAAAGCAAAAATGCTCCCACATTTCCAAGATGTACCCTAGCCTACAGTACCTCCCTTGTTGAGAACCTCAACTAAATCTACGGTTCCTAACTTTTCATGAGGAATATTGTAAGTTTCAGCTGCTTGAGCCTAGTGAGTGAAATCTGGATAAGTAGATTCTGTAACAATTTCGTGGTGACTGGAGAGGCCATCATGTGTTTGATGAAATGGGAGTTTCAGAACAGAGTTCAAATGATAAATGTCAGATTTTGCAAAGGTACGTGCAAAAAATGTCCTTGAGGAGGAAACAGGGTATTAGAGAAGAAGAAAGCTAGGTCAGAAACTAATGTTGCTAATTTTTTGTTGTTTTTTTAGTCCACAAAACTGGGTGAGGACATGGGAAGAAAGACGAAAAGGAAACTGACATGCCAGTGTGTACCAGGTACCAAGAGCTGTACTGACACTTCCAAATCTAATCTCCATAAAACTCTGAGGAGGCTACACTGTTCTCAAATAATTCTCAGGTTATGGTAGAGGAGACTGGGATTCTAAGAAACCGTGTAACTTTTCCTACCTTGTTTGAAGAACAGAGTCTGCCAAACAAGAGGAACAAGAAGAAAACTGGATGTTGGAAATGGAACAGATTGGCATACTCATGCTGTTGAATGGGAAAGCAGGCTTGTTAGGTGACAGATCAATGTTTTGGGAGAAATAGAAAGCCTTTGTGAGATGGTAGGTCCAGACACTCTGTATTCCTAACCTGAGCTAAGGTCTTTTGTCCAAGTGGTAAGAACATACCACTGTTGTACTTTGTTCCCTGTAGGTAGGAACAAAATACACCACCCAAGCTTTAGGCTTTTTGATTCAGGCCTAGCTGTGGCTAGACCCCATTAAATATTGTGGCCTGTGATTTTACAATAATTAAACATTTCAAATTGAAAAATGGAAGAAGTTCCCATTAGCTCATATTAAAGATTGAATGTGGGTGAAATGTGTTGCTTTCTACAAGTTTATGGACAGAAAACCTCTAAGTGTTTATGTGCCATTCTTGGTAAGATCTACATTTAAATCAGTAGGTCTTGTGCTTTAATTCTGGAGTCTCAAAGGTAGTGCTTAAAACATGCTCCTACCAGCTTGTGAGGACCAATTGTTAAATTTTCAGGAGTTTTGCCATCTGTCTATTAAATCCTTGATAGTTTGAAATCAACTGTGATGGCAATATTTACATCTCAAAATCAGAAAACCCTACAAATCCAGCCCCTACTCCCTGCTTCTGAACTAATTGTTAAACATTGTATAGGTATACTAGTCTAAAGGTTATAAAATGATTCAGCTGTGGTCATTGGCATTTACTTGTACTCAAGGGTATCTTTCTATGGCTTACAATCACTGGCCATATGACAACCACTGAAAAAATTATTTGCTTCTTTTACATAACACACTTTTGGTTGGGATGAGGTAAGTAACAAAGTTACTTATTTAGGGGGAGATCTCTAGTGTGGATAGTGGTGGTAATCAGGTTGTGCCTCATTATCATTAAAGCTTTTATTATTTCCCTTCATCCTCATTCTTTTTTCCCAAAGCCCTCTGCTGTCATTGGTAAACATTCTAATCGATTTACTGTCTATATTTTTGAATGTGTTCTTATAAAATGTGTACTGTTCTGCATACATATATTAATTTATAGAAATGGTTCATCTCAACCTGTCTTACACTGTTCCATACCTTTTACACCCAGAACTAGTATTAATGATTTTTAATTTGACTATGTTGTAACCAATTGTCCTCTGGAAAGACTTCACTAATCACTTTCCCATCATCCATTCTTGAGGATCCCCATATTCTCACGTTCTTGCCAATACTTAACAATTTTCCAACTTCCTATTTCCAGGCTAATAGGTGTAAATGATATCTTTTCTTAATTTACATTCCTTTGATTACTAATGAGTCTGAGCACCTTGTTATACAGTTGCTAGCATTTGAATTTTCTGTAAATAGCTTGTGGGTATATACTTTGCACAACTTTTTTTCTTTGGTGTTCCTGTCTCTTTATTGTACATTCTAGATATTAATTTCTTATCAATTTCACATCCTGCAAACTTCTTTGGAAAAACAAATTTAAGTTCCTTTACTTAAATTAGGAACCCACAATCTCATATTTTTTGGCGAAAGTGTACTGAGAAGAAAATTGTGGCGATTGGTTCTTTTACCAGTCAAGATAGATTAGATCATGTTTCAGTATCAAACATTTTCCATATCTTTATGGTTTAAACAGGCAGCATACCTGAGGGAGAAATAAATATGTCAACTGTGGATCAGCAGAGGGGCTCCGCTTTTTACAGTAACTCAGGGACTGTCAGATCAGCCACCACCTCAGCATTACTGGTTGCTAAGACAAAGGGAAAGAGGGAATTCTGAAGCATTTAGCACCAGCAAATAAATGCTTGGCCAGGAGTTGGTCATGCGGCCTTACCCATTTCCAAGAGGTCCAGGAAGTACAATCCTGCCATTTTATAAGAAATAAGCAAGATGCAAATAGTCAGCAAAAATCACTATTATCTGCCTTTCTGGCCATCAGATATGCAGGTTACCACTTTCTTTCCTGCCGCCAAAACCCATTCCATCTTTCTTGAGAGATACAATCCAAAAGTCACTTAAAGTCAGTGAGTGCATCAGACTCAAAGCCCAGCATCTCTAAGTAATAAATAGAATTCTTTACATCAGGTCCAGGTGTGGTCCTTCATTATCCGGAAACCTGTGAATTAAAATGACAAGTTATTAGTTTCTCACACACCCAGTATACATTGGTGGAATAAAGGAATGATAACTGAAACAAATAATCCTGTTCAGATTGGGAAAAAATGGGAAGTCAGTTTTAAGATCACCCTGGGAATGTGTTGTCAGGATCCTTTATGCTGTGGGTGGAAGATATATATATATATATATATTTTTTAAGATTTATTATTTATTTTGGCTGCGTCGGGTCTTAGTTGTGGCACGCGGGATCTTCGCTAAGTCACGCGGGATCTTCCGTTGTGGCGCATTGGCTTCTCCCTAGTTGTGGTGGGTTTTCTCTTCTCTAGTTGTGGTGTGCGGGATCCAGGGCACATGAGCTCCATAGTTGTGGCACGTGGGCTCCAGAGCTCGTGGGCTCTGTAGTTTGCAGTATGCAGGTTCTCTAGTTGAGACGCGTGAGCTCAGTAGTTGTGGCGCCGGGGCTTAGCTGCCCTGCATGTGGGATCTTAGTTCCCTGAACAGGGATCGAACCCACGTCCCCTGCTTTGGAAGGCGGATTCTTTACCACTGGACCACCAGGGAAGTCCCAGATATATCTAATTAGGACTCAATTTTGCTTTGTGGGAAGGACTTGCAAGTTCACTGTTTTCCAAGGTCCTTTGCTTAGGCCTTGGGAAGTTTCTCCTTTCTCCATTGTCTTCTGTGGCTATAGTTCAGGAGAGGGTTGGAGAATATATCTGCCTTAGAGATTAAGAAACTTTCTCAGCTTGTGCTTTCGGGCCAAGAATCATTTTAAGTTTCAAATAATCATCAAATGTTGGTCTAGTCTTGTGGTTTCTTTGGACTAAAACTACATATTTAATTAGGTTCTCATCCGTTTGATTTCATTCATCAGCATGTGCCAGTAGACGTCCACAATAATTTTCAAGACTGGGCTAAGTTCAATTAAGTGCACAGCTTGAACCTATGAGGATTTGGTGGGAGAATCATAGCCTTTGTCTGTTTTCACTGAGTCATTTTGTCCTCTTTAAATGATGTAGTGGATGCCATAACCTTAACTAGATCTATGCTTTCTGATAACAGAAACCATTTAGAAGTTTTCAGTTTTAGTCATGCCTTTGATTTGGTTCTTGCTGTAAGGCTAAATTTTAATAAGCCTTTTTTTTGTATCAAAAGTCTTCTCATCTTATCTTTTACCAGTTGGGGTTGAGAAGTATTTCCCTTCCCAACCCTGCAAGTCCTAGACTTCCTGGATCCTCTCTTTTCCCTTTCATTCTTTCTTGTAAACCAGCCAACTCTTTCCCCAAGTTAAATGAGTAATCTATTTCTTGTTTATTGACAAATATAACCAATGGTAATTAAAATTCTCCTTTCCAAGCTTTTCCCTCAGAAATGCAAGTTTATCAAGAAAATACATTACATACTTTCCAAATGTCACAAATGTTTCACCACTGTATAACATGGATTGTTATTCTTTCAGCCTCCAAAGTTTATTTTCTTGCTACCTAGCCCTTAGGCCAATGCCAAAAAAGTTGATATTTTTGTTAGGTGATACCTCCTTTTCTAAATACTTACTTGTATAATGATCCAGGCATTCTTCTAAGAGGGGTGACTAATGTAGCAGGTAACTGTGAGGTTCTGCTGCTTACTGGACTATCTTCCTCTTGTTACTGAATTAGGAGGGGACAATTAATTGGTTCATTGCCTCTTAAGTTCTAATATTTCTAAGTCAGTTACCAAATATAATGTTCAAGTAACACTAAATAAATATAAATATATAAATCATCAGTATCTAAAACTAATATATTGAATATCTCTTTTCCTCCTTGTTACAGTTGTAGCAAACCTGAGGATATTTCTCATATGATTTGCCTTCTTGCCTGATTCTTTCACACAGGTACAAAGAATAAATGGGTAACTTGGTATTACCTGTCTTTGAATAATCAGAAATTTTTGAGGAATTGTGTTGAGGATACTCAGTCTCCAGCTTTGTGGTTTTGTCCTTTCAAGGGATTCTTGAGTAATTTTAGACACTACTGTATTGAAGTACTGATGTGGGGGAGATAGAGAAATGAACGATGCTCCTCTACTCTGGCGGGGTGGGCAACAGACTCTTCCATAAGACTTGAGAGAGCTGACACCAGCTTCATGTTTAGAGTTTGTTGAGCAACAGATCTTAGACCCATCCAGAACTGCCAGGGCATAAGAGGTGGATGAAGAGGGTAAAGAAGTCTTGATAGGCTAGAGAGGGTCAAATATGACCCTGAATTAATCACACCACTGAGCTTGACATCAAGAAGACTCAAACTCCCAATGAACCCAGGTGGTTAACACCTGATTATTGGGTACCACAGTATCAACTCTGGAAGATGGGCAGATGGAAGAAAGTGACTGCATCAAAGAGAAATGTAGGCCAACTCATGAAATCTGTATGTAGAGAAAGGGTTGAAAACTTCCTCTAAAGAGCCAGATAGTAAGTATTTTAGGCTTTGCAGGCCATATGTGATCTCTGTCACATATTCTTTTTCCCCTCCTTCTCTCCTAACCCCTCCTCCTTTTCCACCACCACCTCCTTTTCCTTCTTCTACTTCTCCTCTTTCTCTTTCTTCTGCTATAACTCTTTAAAAATGAAAAAAACATTCTTAGTTCTTGGATCATACAAAATCATGCCTGCAGACTATATTTGGCCTACGGGCTGTCGTTTGTCAGTCCCTGGTATAGAGAAATTTGTCCAGATATCTATAGGACCATGGATACTGGGATGCTACAAGGGAGGTTAGGGGACATCTGCAGGAAAAACTCATGTCATATAATGGAGTCATTATTGGTCAATGACTGTGCTAAAACACCAAATCCCTAGGCACCAGCAGTTATGCATAGAAAGATGTGGATATGCCCTTTCTCCCCACAGCTGCATTGACATAATTACTGAACAAGGATGAGGAAGAAGCCTGAAGAAGGATCTTTAAATAGGAAAGCAATTAAATGATTTTGAACTTAGCTGGAAATAATTATTGAATTGGACCACCTTTTCTACTGCTAAGCATACGTAGGGCTACAGAGCTAAGATGAAATTGGTTATAGAGATGGATTTTCAATTATGTCCTTAACAATTTGACTTTCTAATCTATACCTGGTTTATGAAGATGTTTGAACAAGCCCCAGTGAATTTGTACAATGTGGTTAAAAATAATTGGGGATTCCAAGATAAATAACTTTATCTCTTATCAGAGGCTTGGATAGGCATAGAGGGAAAGGAGTACAAAAGCTATATTCACAGACTAAAGGAGGTCTTGAATGTGCAAAATATGTAAGATGTAATTTTTAAACAGTTTATTTGAGAAATTTTGTAGAACTTGAAAACTGGGTACTTTTCAAACCAGTTCTGACAACACCAAATTTACAGATACTATCAAAGTTTACTTGATTAGAAAAAAGTTTAGCACTATCTAGGCTATAAGAAAAAAATGGGAAAATTCTGAATATTGGAGACATTTAGGTTTTAAAAGCATACCAAAAGTTCAATTATAAAAAGAAATTTTAAAATGGCCCCTACGCTCATTCTTTGTGATTCCTGATGGGAAGATCTGTAGGACAAACAAAAAAGTCCTCAAATCTTGAGCTGATATCTAGAAAGGGTTATTTAGTTCTTTTAATGCTCTGTATGTTTTGGCCTAAGGAATTGCAGATATCATGCCCACCTTTGGAGCAGTTAAACTCTTTTAACCACAGCTCTTGCACAATAATCCTGGGAAAAGACCTCTTATGATCTTGAGAAAATCTAGTGCATGTGCCTTTGGTCTTTACATCTCTCCTTTTGAAGGTCTTACTGAGGTTTTGCATGGTACATGGCAGGTGTTTTGCATGGTACCTGACAGGCGTGTGCCAGGGCAGAGTTGTATAGGGTCTGAGTCAGGCTGGTACATGGTAGTGTAAACCAGGTCAGGCATCATAGAATCCCCAGGGCCAAAACAAAAAGGAACCCCAAGGCTGGTGTATGGCTGTCGAGAATGTGTGTTTGCATCAACTTCTTGATGGCTTTTGCTGTCTTTAACTCCAAGGCAGCCCAAGTCCCCTTGCCCAGTTCTATACTGCTTTTGTAGTACCTTAAATATTGGACATAAGGAGACTTAAAATTGTATTGCATTTTATCTCTTGGTCTAACGTCCAGCAAGACTATATTCCTGGAATGACCTGGGAGTCTTCAGAAAGTCTTGAGCCAGCCATTTCTCAGAGGTGGGTATATTGTCTTGGCCTAGTCTCCGTCCATGGGATAGGAAGGAACTCTGTTAAGAGGTCTATAGTAGGTACTAATGGGGACAGTTCTGTCCTGGTAAGTCCCCAGTCTATCCAGTTGTCCTTTGTTTGCCCAGTCCTTGGGCAGTGGAGAGTATGGCAATTAATGGTTCTGGATATCTTGTTCGGATGATTTGGGGGCAGAAATAGCTACTTCATTCAGTTGTCTGCTTCCTCTGAGGATCTTGAATCAGCAGTTGACTTACAGTTGAATGTCATTTTAAGGTCTCTAATAGTTGTAACTTTCTAATTATGTTAAGAATATTTCTACTTTTACACGAATTGGGGATTAATAAGGACAGTAAAGTTTCTGAATTAAGGACAAAGCCTTTCATAAACCATGAAAAATTGCTCTCCACCAAAATGTCTTTCCCTGTCAATGGATAGGGATAAATGTTAGGTTGACCTAGGTAGAAATCATGAAGTCTTACAGTCTCTCTTTTTCAATTCTGCTCACTGCAATTGCTGTGTCTTCAACCATCCAGAAAATAAATGTTCTATTACTACTACATATTCACCTATGGAGTAAACAATTTGAGAAAAGTTATTTGGAGATGCTCAACCAATCCTGTCATTCATAGTTTCAGTCTGTATTAACTTTACAGTTTTTTTCAGCATTATGTAAATTACAGATTGAGGCATAAACTGAGCATATCCTCTCTTATCCTAGAAAAGTTTCCCGTTAATATTTAATGTCAGAAGCAATTTGTCTCAATTATAATTAATTGTATCATGGAGGATTTTAGCAAGGTTCTTTGGAAGTTATCTGGTGACACCAGGCATCCTTCCTCGATTCCTTAGATCTTACTTTAATGAATTTTAAAACTTGATGATTTCCATTTTTGCCCTGATTTGGGGGTCTAATATTATGCTTCTATTGTGGACTCCTTGAACTTCTGCATACTTTTTTTCCTTTCTATTCTGTAAGAGAGTGTATTTGTATTAGAACTTTAGTCAACGCAATCTATTAAGAATGGTGGTCTGCTATGGCTATCTCTTTTACTGTAGGCCTCTATCTTGATGATAACAACTTTCTTGGGTAGAGAATCTTTGTGTTTCTGTAACATTTCAAATTCATGAGCTACTGAACTACTAATGAGCTATTCCAAAATCAAATCAGTGATGTGTGTGTGTGTGTGTGTGTGTATCATTTACTAGCAATTTAACATGTCCTTTGTATGACCACAAGTTCAAGCATTTGAGCTGATTTGTCTTCTGTTAAGGGATTGGGTTCTACAAGAGAGTCTAGAGTAGTAATTGCATATCCATTTTGGTATTATTACCTTTCACTTTTAAGATAAAACCTATCAATAACAAAAAAAGTCTGAATCTGGTATGGGCATGTCCAGAAGGTCTGTTCTAGGATGGACACTTTTCAAAGTATAGAAAAAGAACCACGAGGTTGTCTTTCATTAGGTAAGGTTAATCATGTTGCTGGATAAAGAATGTTAACCAGTAGATAAGAATATGAAGGGAAGAAAGTAACAATATTTCATAATTAGTTCAGCATCAGCAGAAAATGCTAGATGTTTTCAGTTAGCAATAGGGACTGTGCTGCATGTGATATCATCAGATTTATAGATGACTGTGTTAGTTCAGAACTTCTGGGAAAACAGATGTCAAAAAGAAGTTAGGGGCTTCCCTAGTGGTGCAGTAGTTAAGAATCTGCCTGCCCATGCAGGGGACATGGATTCGAGCCCTGGTCTGGGAAGATCCCACATGCCGCGGAGCAACTAAGCCCGTGCGCCACAACTACTGAGCCTGCGTTGTAGAGCCCGCAAACCACAACTACTGAGACCACGTGCCACAACTACTGAAGCCTGAGCACCTAGAGCCCATGCTCTGCAACAACAGAAGCCACCGCAATGAGAAGCCCATGCACTGCAGTGAAGAGTAGCCCCCACTTGCCGCAACTAGAGAAAGCCCACGTGCAGCAACGAAGATGAAACACAGACAAAAGTAAAAATAAAATAAATAAATAAATAAGAAGAAGTTAGAAGTGCAAGAGCTTCATTGGAAGAAATGAGCTTGTGAAGTATAAAAATAAGAGGGACAGAGGAGTAATCAAGTACAGTCTTTAGACTGTGATGCAGGTCTGATACTTGTGAAGGAAGAGAAAGAAGGAGAATTAAGAACAAAGCACCTCAAACTAGATAAATCTCAGAGAAAGTCATTTGGTTAACCCAACAGGGACCTCTAGAGCAAAGATTGCCCTTTAAGGAAGTCCCGTGTTAGGAAAAATGGCCAGGACCTTATACCAGAGTGACTGAGCACAACCTGCCTGGGGAAATTGTGTTCTCAATTTGAATGCTGTGGCAGATCTCAAAAGCACAGCTGTTGGAAGTTGTCAGCTAACTGTACTCCTTGTGGCAGGTTTTCTCTTTATAGGAGGTCCTAATGGAACATTACATTGCTGCCCTAGTCCATACTTGCACTACACAGATCCAGTGAACACAAGTTCAGGAAGCAGCTTCTCCAGAGTTCCCATGGGCCTCTACTCCTGAGTGGGGACTTGGAGGGAGTAACCATAACTTTACCACGGCAGCTGATCTTGTGGCTGTAACTGATGAGATGAATCCTAGATGACAGTCCAGATCTCTTGGACTGTATTAAGACAGAGAGCCTTATTAAGTGAGGACATTGTTAACTGTCTTTTAGGCAAAATTGTAAAGGAATTTTGTCTGTTTCACATGAATGCAGGTGTTCTGATTCTCATTTCTGATTGGATCAGAAAAAAAATTTGTTAAATCTCTGGTTGCATACCATGTACCTGAGGCCTTACTAATCTGCTCTAGCAATGATACCACATCCAGCACAGTGGCTGTGACAGGGGCTACTAGTTGGTGAGCTTGCAGTGGACTATAGACACTCTCCAAGGTGCACTCGACTTCTCTAGGATCGGAGTGACAAATTAAACGGAAATATAATAGGGACCACCACTCTTGTATCCTTTTTGGAATGTGATGTTGTTTTTTCCTTACTCTTGTATCTGGTGTGAGAGTATTTCAGAGACTTCCACCTGACCCTCCTGATTCTGATAGCTCCTACCAATAGGACAGGGACCCATTATGAGGGTTATGTCAACTGACAAATACGTCAATCCTAACTATATGTTTGAAGACTAAGAGACTGATGATGTGTAGCTCTACAAACCAAACAGATGCACTCTAAGGCAGTGGAATCCATTTATTACCTGGTCTCTGCATGCCCCCCTCTAACAGGGGAGCCTTAGTTCTGTTCTATGGGTATCAGTGTCAGTGAAGACCCTATGTCCCAAAGTCCTTGAATTGTCTGGGTATTCCCCTTTTCCCTATTTTCAAGTAAATCGCCATAATTCTCATTGGAAAAGAACTAGAGGAATCATTACAGTACATACCTACCATGTTTTTTCTTTTTTCTTTTCTTTTGTTTTATATCTTTATTGGAGTATAATTGCGTTACAATGTCGTGTTAGTTTCTGCTGTACAACAAAGTGAATCAGCTATACGTATACATATATCCCCATATCCCCTCCCTCTTGCATCTCCCTCCCACCCTCCCTATCCCACCCCTCTATGTCATCACAAAGCATCAAGCTGATCTCCCTGTGCTATGGTTTTGGAAAGTCCTTCATCATGAGGACTCAGCCACCTCTTTAGTCAATGAGTTCCAGGTCTTAGAACAGATCAAGTCCAGGAACTACACAAAATAATGTGACTTTTAAATGAGATGGCCACATTCAGCTTCCTGCTCTTCCAATCTTACCTTCTTTTGTTCGTATGAACTAGCAGCATCCTCACTAACTGCTGGTCTATTTTGTCTCTGGAAATACTACAACCCCATGTGGGCTAAGCCCCTTGGCTGCCCTTCTAAACTTGCTGGTTGTTAAGGGAATTTGGGGTCCCTGGCTTATGGTATTTAAGCACCACCACCTCTCCCCTATTATTTCCCACTAACCTCATTGCTATGAATAAGCCAACCCTAAGACCACCTTTCCTACTCTTAGCCCTGGCCTGAAGAAGAAAGCAAACACTGACCCTTTTAGAGATGCTGGCATCATACTCTCCAGCACATTCCTAGCAGCCTTGTTGAATGGCACATTTTCTAGGCCCTTGTGTGGAACATAATCCTGTGGTGGATATTCTTTCTGGCCTCATATAATATATCCATTCCAGCAAGCCCACTCTCCTGAGCCCTTTCTCTACTGTCTGTCTCAGCAACTCAGGCATTTTTACTCTGCACGGTGTGGACCAGCACTGGGTTTCTAAGAGCCACTCTAGCAGCATGTTCACTCCAACCCCAGGGTCCTTGCCATATAATAACCATACGTGCCCCCAAGTCAATAAACTCTCATTTATCCAGTCTGGTGCCCTTCTTGGGCAAACACCCTCAAAATCCTTTACAGTGGATTTTGTTCCTGTAAGTACAGGCCAACCAATTTTTGCAATTCCTTTAGGATCTAAACCCCAGCTGGCTTATGCTGGGATTTAACCCTAGTTATCAGCCTTAAAGCTAGGAAACAAAATGGGGGCATTTCTTAGGGTGGACACATGATGCCTTATGAGGAAGAGCCCTTCAAAGTGTCTTCCTGTATGAGGTCAATATTAGTCTTTAATAGGGAGTGTTGGGCCACCTTTCTAGGCTCTGGTTCAGGGTGTCCACAGAGCCACAGTCCTCAGGGACACTCATCCAGACACCCTCCTGCCATGTTTCCCCAAACATGGCCTTGTCTTTGGCATAGTACCCTCTGTTTTGGATGAGCTTTCATTAGTCTTTGAATTTTCCCAACCTTACCTATCAGATTTGGAGTTTGTTCTTCATTTGTACCTGCTCTCCTTCTGAAGAATATAAGAGCCTCTTTGTAAGTTACTAAACAGGCCCCTCTGGTTCCCATACTTAGTTCTGATCTTTTTAGCTGCCCTACAGTGTCTTGTTTCCCCTCTGTCATTCATCAACAAAACTTAGCCCTCTCCTCTTTTTTTTGATAAATCTGGCTAAAGGTTTATCAATTTTGGTTATCTTTTCAAAGAACCAGCTTTTAGTTTCATTGATATTTCCTGTTGTTTTTTTGTTTGTTTAGTCTCTATTTCATTTATTTCTGCTCTGATCTTTATGATTTCTTTTCTTCTACTATGGGTTTTGTTTGTTCTTCTTTCTCTAGTTGCTTTAGGCATAAGATTAGGTTGTTATTTGAGATTTTTCTTGTTTCCTGAGGTAAACTTGTGTTGCTATAAACTTCTCTCTTAGAACTGATTTTGCTGCATCCCATAGGTTTTGGATCATCGTGTTTTCACTTTATTTGTCTCTAGATATTTTTGATTTCCTCTTTGATTTCTTCAGTAGTCCGTTAGATGTTTAGTAGCATATAGTTTAGCCTCCACATGTTTGTGTTTTGGGCAGTTTTTTTCTTGTAGTTGATTTCTAGCCTCATAGTGTTGTGATTGGAAAAGATGCTTGATATGATTTCAGTTTTCTTAAATTTACCAAGGCTTTCTTTGTGGCCTAGCTTTTGCACAGCAAAGGAATCCATAAACAAAACGTATTTGTTTTGTCTTGTTTTCTCCCACTTCGTAAACAAAAAGTTTAGGGACTGGGAGGAAATATTTGCAAACGATGCTACCAACAGGGATTAATTTCCAAAATATACAAATAGCTCATACAGCTTAATATCAAAAAAACAAACAACCCAATAAAAACATGGGCAGAAGACTTAAATAGACATTTCTCCAAAGAAGATATATAGATGGCCAAAGGACACATGTAAAGATGCTTAACATCACTAATTGTTAGAAATACAAGTCAAAGCTACAATGAGATATCACCTCACACCAGTCAGAATGGCCATCATTAAAAAGCCTACAAATAACAAATGCTACAGAGGGTGTGGAGAAGAAGGAACCCTCCTACACTGTTGGTGAGAATGTAAATTTGTGTAGCCACTATGAAGAACAGTATGGAGGCTCCTTAAAAAACTAAAAATAGAGCTACCATATGATCCAGCAATCCCACTCCTGAGCATATATCTGGAGAAAACTCTAAATCGAAAAGATACATGCATCCCAATGTTCATAGCAGCACTATTTATTTATTTATTAGTTTTAATATTTTTATTGAAGTATAGTTGATGTATGTTATGTTAATTTCTGCTGTACAGCAAATTGATTCAGTTATACATATATACATTATTTTTAAAATATTCTTTTCCATTATGGTTTATCATAGGATATTAAATATAGTTCTCTGTGCTATACAGTATGACCTTGTTGTTTATCCATTCTATACATAAAAGCTTATATCTGCTAACTCTAACCTCCCACTACATCCCTCCCCCAGCTCCCTCCCCCTTGGCAACCACCAGTCTGTTCTCTATGTCCATGATTCTGTTTCTGTTTCATAGATAGGTTCATTTCATAGATTGTTTGCACCTATATTGCTGCAAATGGCAGTATTTTGTTCTACCTGAATGTCCATTGATGGATGAATGGATAAAGAAGATGTAGTATATATATATATATATATATATACACACACACACACATACAATGGAATATTACTCAGCCATAAAAAGAATGAGATAATGTCATTTGCAGCAACATGGATAGACCTAGAGATTATCATATTAAGTGAAGTAAGTCAGAGAGAGAAAGACAAATATCATATGATATCACATGTGGAATCTAAAAATATGATACAAATGAATTTATTTACAAAACAGAAATAGACTCACAGATGTCGAAAAGAAACATGGTTGCAGGGGCTGGGGGGAGAGATAAATTAGGAGTTTGGGATTAACATATACACACTACTATATATAAAATAGGTTAACAACAAGGACCTACTGTATAGCACAGGGAACTATACTCAACATCTTGTAATAACATTTCATGGAAAAGAATCTGAAAAAGAATATATATATATGTGTATATATATATATGTATGTGTATATATATATATATGTATGTATATATGTGTATCTGAAAAAAAACAAAATTTAGCAATAATCAGCCAATTCTACTTTCCTTATATGTATTGTTACTCTTATTATATTTAAATGCCTGAATAGTCCCACTGGCAAGATTATCCTTCCATTGAGATGTTTTTCTTGTCCTAACCAGTGACATTTTTTGGCAATTGGGCCTCCACATTGTGCCAGGGAGTAGCCTTGCCTCACATGCCACTCAAGATGGAGTCCTTCTTGCCACCCAGCTAGTGACTGAATCAGCCCCCAGACCCCATTTACCACCTACTTTCTTGGACCACTCAAGGTACCAATTGTGTTAGGTTGTATCTTTTAGGAAGCAGTCACCAAGACAGAGAAATGCATGAGTTTTTGTTTGTTTGTTTGTTTGTTGTTTTGCTGGTAATGCCTGGACACATAAAGAGGAAAGTAAGCAGGAATAGGGAAAGCCTTCTGACTATGATGAAAGTCTGACATTTATGAAATAAGGCAGTGAAGGAAGGACAGTTTGGATAGGAAGAGCATGAGAGTGAGATGTAGCTTTGAGAGTCTTTTTAAAAAAATTTTCATTGGCGTATAGTTGCTTTACAATGTTGTGTTAGTTTCTATTGTACAGCAAAGTGACTCAGCTATACATATACGTATATCCCCTCTTCTTTGGGTTTCCTTCCCATTTAGGTCACCACAGAGCACTGAGTAGAGTTCCCTGTGCTTTACAGTAAGTTCTCATTAGTTATCTATTTTATGCATAGTATCAATAGTGTATATATGTCAATCCCCATCTCCCAATTCATCCCACCCACCCACCCCCGCTTCCCCCTTGGTATCCATACATTTGTTCTCTACGTCTGTGTCTCGATTTCTGTTTTGCATATAAGATCATCTACACCATTTTTTTAGATTCCACATATATGCATCAAAATATGATATTTGTTTTTATCTTTCTGACTTGGTGAGCCTGACAAAGAGCTCCAGAGTAAAGACAGCATATCACAAGATGCTTGCATTGGCCAGAAATGATCACATTCCAGTATCACTGTTTTTCTAAGTCACTGGCTGGGAGCTGTTTGGGGAGGATTGTCTTTGGCTCAAATACAACAATAGATTCTGAAGATGCTACAGCTGGAGGTTGTCAGTGGCTTGCACTCCATGTTATAGTTTCTCCCTTAAAGGGAGATCTGAGCAATGTGCTTTTATACTTTTATGCTGCCGGATTAGATATGGGTTAGAGGTTAGACATTACTTTCTACATTTCAGACCCTTTATCTGAGATCATTTCTTCTCTTTGAATCGCATTCATTAGAATTTACTTAGTGAATTTATTGTGGTTGTAAAAACCAGAATAATTTAATGTCTTTTTCTTCAGAATGTCTTTAGGTATAGAATGATGTTATCTTATCTTACATATATCATTTCTCTGTCTTCTGCCTTCCATGATACTCTTTTAAGTGTTCAACCATCATTCTAATTGACTTTATTTTATAGGCTACCTTTTACTTCTCTCTGACTGCTTTTACAGTCTGTCTTTCTTTAATATTTATGATGTGTCAATGTATGGTTTTATTTTTTACTGCTTCAGACTTTTAGGAAATCTTCGCTTTTTAATAAGTATAAAAAATTATCAGCCACTATCTCTTCCTCAGGCTCTCAAGTCCTTCTGGACCTCCAATTAGACATGTGTTAGACTTTTCATTTGATTCTCCATGTTTCTTGCCATCTCTCTTATATTTATATATCAATTCTTCTAAGATGCATTTTGGATTTTTTTTTCAAATTATACCTCCAGTGTACACAGAGCAAATATAAAATTAGTCAGCTTTTTAATTCATACTCTGAATTTTATATTTTATGCACTGTATTCTTCTGTTCTACATGTTCTATTTGGTTGTGTTTTAAATCTCTTCGTTTTTGTTCTTTAAAATCTCTTGTTCCTAGCTCAGTCTCAAAGATCTCATTTCTGTAAACATATATGCTTTTTATTCTTATTGGTAATTCAGATATTTGAAATGTTTATGGGTCTATTTCTGCCAGTTCTTACTCATAATATGTTGTCATTATTATTTTGTGATTTGTCTTTTGGTATGTGTATGGAGGTGCTCAGTTTTCTTGGAGTTTTATCTGTGGTAATTCTTAGAGTTCTGGGTTATTGTTAGGTTCCTAAAGAGGATTGATATTTCCTTTTCTTAGTATCCTGGAGGTTCAACTAATCCAGGACAACTGCAAATTAAATTCTGTGCTTGGGGTTTCCACACAGGTAACTTGAATGTAGGCGGTAAGCTTGAGGACTAGTTTATGTTTATGTGTTCTCTGGCAAACATTTATTTTCTTTTCCCTTCCCCTAGCACCAAGTTTGAAAAGGCATGTTTTCTTGATGTGATCTTTTGGGGGCAATGTTCTTTTTTTCCCTTATTTTCTGAAGGAGTCAAAATTTTACGTGGGGATTTTCTATTAGATTCCCTAACTAGATGGGCCATAGGATTTAGTTTTTCCTCATATTAGCTCACAAAGAAGATGCTTGAGAATCTCTAGGGTTCCGCAGAAACTGACAGGTCAAGAAACTCATTTGGTGCCTATTTGTCCAGCATTCCTGGCTTTAAATAATTTGAGGGATTTTTTTCATATTCCTTAATCTTGTCTATTGACATTTTATAGAAGATTTAAAAAATATTTATTCTCTTAGATTCAGTTGGGAAGTGTTGTTTATAATATTTAATCCACCATACTTCTCAAACTATAAATAATGATAGCTCTTTATTATGTGTTTTATTTAATCCCAATTTTTCCCAAAATGTTCCTTATTCAAAAGAAAGGTTGTGTATTTTAGTAACTGGATAATTTAAATAAAACCAACTTTCAATAAAAATCTAACTTACCCAAAAATACTCCTGGGAGAAAACCTCCCTGTTGATGAGAAGGGAAAAAGTTTAACTGTAGTCCAGGAAGAAAAACCTATTTGTCTCCAAAACATTTTCTTTTTTAAAGCCAACTTGCTGCTTTCCTTTGCTATCTAATACAATCTTTATGTTAACAAAACTTTTATCCCTTTCTGGTTTATCCATAATCTATGCTGCTTCTATGGCCTTCATGTTTCTTTCTACTGATCTTCTCTCTTCGTCTCCTTTCCATCCCCACAGGATATTTTGAATGCTCTTATGGTAGGACAGCATTCAATCCATTGGAACGTAGAAATATGCATTCCCAAGATTCCCATTTACATTATTTTTCCTGTGAAAGACACTGAAGGACTAAAAATTTTTCACTGACCCCTGAAAGACCTTAGCCTCAACTGTTCCTCTTCACCTCTTACTAAACCAAATTGTCCCATCATTGGCTGCTAAACCATGGCCCCAATTTTGACGTCCCTGCATTTTGTCCTGTGATTAACACAACCTCAGTTTTCTCATACCTTTCAATAACTTATACAATGAAATTTGACCTTCCTTAATATAGCCTAAAATCTTTAAGTGTCTTTTCCCCCCTAGAACACTCAACTTGAGCACTCATCACACTGTAACTTTTAAAATAAATGCTTCAGTTAACTCCTTTTGTTTTTCTTCTCCTTTCACACCCCTTTGTTTAATAAATGCTTATTAGTTTCCAAGCAATGTGGACCTTAGTTGCTATGGTGACAAAGTGAATAAATATGATACCTGTCCTCAAGCCTTTTTAAAAATTATATAGATAAGTAAATAGGTTCCATGTGATTTGAAACTTCTTCACATCCACTGGTAACTGAAGAAATACAATCTAAGTCTGGGTAAACTTGGCCTCTACAGATGAATAAGAGAAAAACTATGAGGGAATATCTGATTCATATGGAGATGGTAAATCTATGTTTCTGGGGATGGGAGTTCCTTGTATAACATGCAGGGAGAAAATACATTTCCACAGAGGAAGACATCTGATCTTCATATAAAATAGGCTCCTCTTAAGGAATTTATCCTTCAACTCTCTTCCAGAGTGGGGTAGGAGATCCTGGCAAATTTACATCTTCCAGAAAAATTTTGAAGAATGGGTATGTAAAAGTCAGATGGATTCATTTACTGTTTTTTAAGGAAATGTAAATATTTTAAACAGACCACTGGGGTGGCAACCAAATTGACGTATCTGAGGTTTCTCAAAACACATTAGAGAATCTTCACTTTCAGATTACTTTGATTGTTAGAACCTGGAAGCTGAACCAATTAACCTCAGGGTTATTGTCTCCAGCTCTAAATAACTATTTAATAACTTAAAGAAATTCTCATTGTGTACTCCATTGTTTTAGAATTCTAAAATTATTTTAAAATTAGTGTTCTTCACCCAATAAATTATATGCTTTTGAAATGTTATAGTTTAAATTTGATTATGCATAGCTCTCATCCAAGAATTTAATATGGGAGAAATAAGACTCTATATATTGCACTAGCTATGTCCTTATATTGCTGTTCTATAATGAAGGGAAGCCTGGTTTGTGACTGCTAGAAGAGAGGCCTGAGTTTTCCCTTGTGGTGGCTGTATGTAACTTCCTTACGCGATAGTCCTTGACTCTGCTGGCAACTGTCTCCACTTCTGTTTTGCTGACCTCACTATAATTTTACTTCACCCTGCTGTGGAACAATGGGCAACTGGGAATAAAGACAGGGCAAGACTGGTGATAATGGCAGGATTTTATTGCATTATTGCAGTAGTGTGCCTTTTTTTTTGTAAAAGGTGAGGATATCATGCAGAAGAGAGGGTTGCCTTGTCTAACCACTCTGTTCCTATGAGGTAGATATCTGGTGTCATCCCCATTCTGTTACTGGGGAAATGGCCCTGTTGTGAGAGAACAGGCCCAAAGGCACTCTTAAAAATCACAATAATACAGGAGGAGCTTGCATTTGAGTAGTCGTTTGAGTGTCTACTATGAACAAGGGGCTTTGTTAAGGAAATCACATTCCTGTACAGAGCAAAATCGCCAACTCCTAGGGGGAAAGTCAGGAATAGTCTTATTGGTATTGAGAGGATATAAGGGTCTGGCAGATACTGAGTCTCTCTGGAACTAGAAGATTCAGAGGAAGTCTTATAAAATGCACTTGAAAGATCAGCAGACTGGTAGCATAGTTTCATTTCAAAGAGGAGCAATTCAATATTTCAGTGTCTACAGTGAGTCAAGCACCTTACAAATTCTCTTGTTTAATCTTCTGCACCACCCTGTGAGGTGGATGTTTCCCAGGTCTCACAGATGAGGTAACTGCAGTGTAAAGGTCAAATAGCCAAAGAGACAGTGAAGGACTTCTGCTTCCAGGAAGACCAAGTAGAAGTACTTGTCTCTTTTTCTCCCACTAAGTATCAATACAGTGAAAACACTGAACACTGTATACAGAACAAATATAAGGCTCTGAAAGGTAGAAAGAGGAAGGACAACAGGCTAGGAAACCCAGGACCCAAGGAGCTACAGTTTGGAGAATTCCCTGAGTTTTCTCTCAGCCTCTTGTATCCTAGACTTAGCACTGAAGAGACTGGCAACCGGAAATGCCAACAGGCACAGAGCAGAGGGCCCAAATAAAAGCCTGATCTCTCTACAGAACAGACCAGAAAGGGAAAACTAGCAAGACAGAAAACTTT
This sequence comes from Monodon monoceros, assembly GCF_005190385.1. NCBI lineage: Eukaryota > Metazoa > Chordata > Mammalia > Artiodactyla > Monodontidae > Monodon > Monodon monoceros. The sequence continues at coordinate 55,019,453 of NW_021703767.1, forward strand.
TAGACAGTAACCTCTCCAGTCATACCAAACATCACAGAAAAATGGTGGTGGAAAGCCAAGACTTGCACCTTCTGGAGGCTGTAAGGAAGTGCCACGCCATCCCTCAGGGGTGGTGGCAGAGAAGGCTGAATAGGAAGCTGGGACTTTCATCCTTTCTAGGCAGTAAGGAGAACTTCGCCCACCCCCGCCGTAATGAAGTGGCGTCCCTGCCTTTCCCCATTGAAGCTGTAGCAGAAAAAGCCAATTAAAATGTAAAAGTAAGATCTAGAGTCTCATAAATTAAAAACATTTGCTCTGCACAAGTCTCTGTTAAGAGGATGAAAAGACAAGTTACAGATAGAGAGAAAATATTTGTAAACCATGTATCTGACAATGGACTAGTATCTAGAATATATAAAGTATGCTTAAAACTTAACAGTAAAAAGACAAATCATTAGAAAATGGGAAAAAACATGAACAAACGTTTCACTTGAGTATATAAATAAGTAAGCACATGAAAAGATATTCAACATTGTTAGATGTCAGGGAAATGCAAATTAAAACCACAATGAGATGTCACTACCTACCTATCAGAATAGCTAAATAGTGATAGCACCAAATGCTGGTTAAAAAAATAGTGACACCAAATGCTGGTGAAGATTTAGAGAAATTGGATCATTCATATTGCTAATGAATCACTCATACTGCTGGAGGGAATATAAATGGTACCTCTATTCTGGGAAACAGGCAGTTTCTTAAAAAACAAAATATCCCAGCAATTGCACTCCTGGGTATTTATCCCCCCAAAATGAACAACTATGTTCACTCAGAAACCTTTCATAGATACTTATGGCAGATTTATTCATAACAGCCAAAAACTGAAGTCAGCCCTGATGTCCTTCAACTAGTGAATGGTTAAACTAGAGTACCCACACTATAGAATATTACTTAGTAATGAAAAGGGATGAATTACTGTTACATGCAACAACCTGGATGAATCTCCAGAGAATTATGCTGAGTTTATAAAGCCATTCCCAAAAGGTAACATACTCTCTGATACCATTTATAAGACATTCTCAAAATGACAAAATTAAAGAGATGGAGAACAGATTAATAAATGCCAGGGGTTAAGTAGGGTGAGAGGAGGGAGGTAAATGTGGCTTAAAAGGTCAATATGAGGTGGTGATGGACATGTTCTGTATCTTGACTGTATGAATATTAATACCCTAGTTGTTACAACTGAATTTTATCTCTCTCAGCAAAGTTCATATTTTGAAATTCTAATCACCAGTACCTCAGAATGTAATCATATTTGGAGATTGGGTCTTTAAAGAGGTAATTAAGTTAAAATGAGGTCATTAGGGTGGGCCCTAATCCAGTATGACTGTTTTCCTTATAAGAAGCGGAAATTTGGACACAGACATATACAGAGGGAAGACATAAGGACACAGGGAGGAGACGGCCATCTACATGCTGAGAAACCAACCCTGACATCACCTTGAGGTGTTCAGCTCACCTGAACGTTAGCTTCTGAGGCCAACAGGCCTCAGAAGGAACCAATCCTGCTGACAACTTGTTCTCAGACTTCTAGACTCCAGAACTATGAAGAAATAAATTAATGTGGTTTAAGCCACCCAACCTGTGGTACTTTGTTATGGCAGCCCTAGCAAACTAATACATTAGTTATGATACTATACTACAGTTTCGCAAGATGGCATCTTTCAGGGAAACTGGGTAAAGGGTACATAGGATCTCTTTGTATTATTTCTTACAACTTTACATTAATCTATAATTATCTCAAAAAGGGAAAAATGAAAAAAGTGGTTCTGAGGTTCAAATGCAGGTCTTTCTGTTGCTAAAGTTATGCTAAAAAACTGACACAAACTTTTGATACAGTTCTGTGTCAAAGGGCCATCAATTCTGAGGCTGAGTCAAAAATCCAAACTATGAATTCAGACTTAGGTGATTGAAGTGGGTGCTGACCTAGAGTCTTAGTGGTGACAGGTCAAAGGTAGCATTTTGCACTGGGGTTTTCCAATTTTCTTTATTGTGGATCAATACTTACTGACTACTTTTTCCATATAGAAAGGACTCTATTTCATAGTCCCATATCTCAGAGCGGGGAGTGACCTCAAGCTCTGTTGCTTTCATATATAAGTGAATCTACATCACCAAATCTTAAAGGTATTTGACACCACACAGTGTTCTGTGACTTTCCAAAAGTCATACTGCATAGTTCTAAGTGCAACTATTTCATAATGATTAGGAATATATCGCTTGTTACAGACATTTTTGGTACCACATAGACCTGAAATGCATGTCAGCTACATTGGGTCTTCGACTGAAAATAGTAATCTGAACTAAAGAAATGGTAGTCTGTTTCCATGCTTAAAAAATAAAAATCTAAAAGACAAAATTTCTCTGTTGAACTCAGGATGCTTCTGTCTGCTTATTATGCAGTTAAGGGATTTTTGTAAGGATTTTCAGAGGTAATTTTGACTTTGCAAGTGTTTTGCTTTATCTGCTGACTTTAGAAATTAACCTCCTCATAAAATCCAATCCTACTTTGCCATTTTGACACTTCTTTTGTCTGAAAGTATTCATTAACATTTCACGTAATTGCCCCGTTTCAAGAGCAAGTATATAATTTCCTACAGAGTGAAGACTTCATAATGCATACCCAATAAAGTCCATCCCGTCTGCCAGTAGTTGATGCCTTAGTCTTACTATGGGCTTCAAAGAGATTTTTCTGCCGTGGATCCTGTTGAATCTTGTTAAAAGGTTACCACCATTAGTGGCTGTTTATAATATCTATTATTCCTCAGTCACTGTTCTCCTATGAACTTCTGGCTCTTTTCTATATACTGCTAGTGATTGTTGCCAAGTCAACATATAAGATTTTAAGCAAAATTGATCAGAGTACTTTCAAAGCTTCGTTTTTACCAAGATAGCCATGTAAATATGAATCTAATTTTGATAATAAAATTGAAGAATAGGGAAAGCCATGATAATGTACCTATGAGAACCTATTTTCTAGTGGAATATGAAGTCAAGGATGGGCTCATTGAAACAAAGATATTTTACTTTCTGACTAAGGAGTAAATTATATAGAACTTCAAGAAGAAATTTTTTTTAATCCTGTATACATTTTTTTTCTCAGAAGTTAAAAGCAATCATGGAAACAGATTTCACTTTATTATTTTTTCCACTGACATGACCTATTATTATTTTTATGTTCAAACAAACTACACTTTAAATGCTTTTTAAAAGTTGTAGTATTATTAATCATATGGATAATTCTAGTGTTCATAGACTAGTAACTGATACGTTTTTATAGGTTTCTCTATTTCAGACTTTGAGAGAAATAGATTCTTTGGCCACTCTATATAGACTCTATGTGTTCTTTAGGAAAACCCTGGAAAAAATTCAGTCAGTTTTTCCACATTGATGAATGTTTCAGCCAGTATATCTAAGATCCAGAAGCTGGGTCTTCATTTCTTTTTTTCATACTTATAATGTAACACACTGCATCTCAATCTTTAGTGACAAACAATCACAGTAATGTTTACATACAGGCTGCTTGATTTCTGGTATCTGTCAAATATTATAAAATGAGCTTTGTTGGCTCTTAAATCAGAAGCGCTGTGACTAACTGATCTGATAGTCTGCATAAGCTGCATCGAATTGTTCCTTTTGTATTACTATTTATACTTAGATTTGTCCTTTCCAAATCAAAAATAGTTTCACATTCGGCAGTTTTTTTTCTTAATCCTATGCTGGTATGTGAAGCTGACAGCAATACGGTATTTCGTCCAGGAGATTTCGTTAATTTTTTGTACCAGAAACAACCAAATATGAATGACCATGTTCCATCTTTATAAAATTAATGAAAGCAAATCCCCATTAATACATATATATATATATAATTACAATGGGTAAATGCTGATATTATTGCTGTTATAAACCTCAAAGCTATAAGGACATCATTGTATTTTCTCCATTCTGTGAGACTGTTTAAATAAGCCATCAATATATATAAAATCAGAAGCCATAAGAATAAAAATTTTACTTTTTAAAATTTATTTATTTATTTTTGGATGCATTGGGTCTTCACTGCCGTGTGCGGACTTTATCTACAGCAAGTGAGGGCTACCGTTCGTTGTGGTGCATGGGTTTCTCATTGCAGTGGCTTCTCTTGTTGTGGCTCACAAGCTCTAGGTGCACGGGCTTCAGTAGTTGCGGCACACAGGCTCTAGACGGCATGTGGGATCTTCCCAGACCAGGGCTCGAACCCAAGTCCCCTGCATTGGCAGGTGGATTCTTAACCACTGCACCACCAGAAGTCCTAAAAATTTTACTTTTTATTAGAAAACATAGGATGAAAAGAAAACAGCCAGGAAGGTTTATACACATGGAACTCTATAACTGTTCTAGGAACTGATCCTATAAATGTCATTGGGTACAGATAGCTACTTCCAGCTCTTTTAAATTATCTGCAGAAGGGCAATTTATGTATTTCTCTTCATATTTACATATACATCATTCTTCTTAAATAAGCACTACCTTAAAAGTAACCACAATTTTCCATTATTAAGCACCTAATGTGTTCAAGACTCTAAGAGCTTATAGAAGTTATACTTGATATTCATATATTTAATCTTATAGCTGTTTGTGATTGTAAGTGGAAAAAAAAATGAGTATTGAGTTTTAGGTCTGGTGATTAATAGGGTGATAAGAAGAATGAACCAGAAATTGAAAGAATGTGTTTATAGCCGCTTGTAACTTGGGTTCCTCCAAGAAGCAGAGCCTGAGATAAGTCTTTCATGCAAGTAGTTGATTTGGGAAAGGGACCCAAATAACAGAGGGGCACTGAGAAGAGTGGAAGAAGGAAGGAGGGAGGGATAACCCAAGGGTGTGTTCTTGAGTTAGCTATTCCTGTGGGCAACTGGGGCTTAGTCTTGGTGGGGATGTTTTAAGGAACCATGTAGATGACCCTTCAGAATTGTCAACCAGAGACACTGAAGAAAGGAGCAACTTGGCCCCTACAGGCTAAAATTAACACTGGAGGGTGTTAATTTTTTTCTCCTTTGGGATTCTCTCTAGGAAGCAGAGAATCCCTGGGACAAGCAAGACAGACACACAGACTAGCTGAGATGAGGCACCGTCAAGAACACCTATGCACAGCTAGTGGTTGATTCAACAGTGGCCAGAGCCAAAAGGTGGGCTGATGGGATGCGAGAGGGGAATGTGATACCCATCTCTGACATTTATTCACTAAGTGCATTACTTGTTCACTCTTAGCACCTGTTTCCTCATCCTTAAAGAGTCAGGGGGTAACCTACCCTGCCCATTTCCCAGGGTTAAGGATTTGTAAAAGCACATGGAAGCAATTTAAATGATAATGCACTATAAAACTGAAAATAGTTGAGGCTGTTCTAGACATGAGACATGTAAAAATACAGGGAAAACAGAGAACAAAGTGGAGGTCACAGAAAGAATCTAGAAGGACACGAGAAGCCCCTGCATATGATGTGACAGTTGTGTAGCAACCATGGACCAGGACAGGGAGACACGCACAAATGATGACAAACGTCACATTTAGTATCTAGGAAAATAAGTGTGTGAATTTAACAGATCAAATTTTCTACTAGCTAGTATTAGGAGATTGTTTCTTGCTAGAAATAAATATTGATTGAATTGATTTAGCAAATGCCTAGTACATAATGCTTAGTCTGCCTCTCAGACCAGTTTAAGATCATCTACATTTTATTCATGTCTGTCTACCCCTCAGCTTTAGAGCTCAAATTCACTTTATTCTGCAGTGCTTTGACAATTAAAAGACTCTAGCTGGATTACTAATTTCAGTCCTGTTTGATCTCTGAGTATTCAGCCAGTAGCTACTCTCCCATCCTCAAGTTACATGACAGTTACACTTTTATTTCTTCAGAACTTTTGCAAATGTAATAAGTGTTAAATGCCAGTGTTACTTTAAATTCTCTTCTGAGCCTTAGTGTAGGTGCACGATAGATATAATCAGTGTTAACCATGTCCCATGTGCCGTTTCTCCTCCCAGCAACTGGAAGGCACTATGGAGGAACCAGGCAGAGGAGAGCCTAAACTGGTGCCTACTTGAATGGCTAACAGATCTCAGAGCCTAACAGCTGAATCTCTTCAAGCAGAGTCCCTATGGGCTTCCCTAATCTAGGTTCCTAATGGCTCATCTTACCTCCTTTCAGGTACCCTGTCCTGGAGAGGTGGTGACAAATACATCCCAAGGGAAAGGTACATAACCTAAAGCTGTTAATCCAGTCTTCAGTCGTGGTGTAAATGTTGAGGTAACTTTATCTGTGACATCGGCCTCAGAGCAAACCTCATCTCTCATCTACTGATATTCTTAAAAACCTTAATTCTATTTTTACTTCAGCTTGAACAGTCTCTGCATAATAAATATCTATATGATATTTCATCTTAAAACTTCAAAAATGTTCAAAGAATATCTAGTTCTTCTATTTTGAGATTCTGTGGAAGTCTGTTCTCCCCATGTGTGGGCTTTAGGACCTTAGCTATTTCCTTAAACTAATATTAGAGTGGCTGTGATGTACTGGGAACTATGTGGCCCTGGGGATTCAGAGGTGAAAGCTGGGACTGGCTGCATCTTTAAAGGCAGTCCCAGTTTGATCTTATTTCATAATGGATCTTATTAAATAGTGATAAAAGGTGGCATGGGTGACTTTGGGGATCCTGGGAGGGGAGCAATGACCAATTCATCTTCCAGGGGGTAGTAAAAGGCTCACCACTGATGAGTACTGAGTAGAAGAAGGAGGACAAGAAAGAGAGGAAGGAGTTCTCCTCAATGTACCTGCCTTCTCCTCCAGGTGTCTCCATTGGCAGGAGGCTAAAGTGGATATGGGCAGTAATGCACGAAGGCTAGAAAGCTAGGCAGGGCCATAGGATCAAGGGCCTTTTTTTTTTTTTCCTGGAGCATAATTGCTTTACAATGTTCTGTTAGTTTCTGCTGTACAACAGAGTGAATTAGTTATACGTTTGTATTCTTTTTGATCCAGACAAAAGAGTCCTGTTGAAGAGTCCAATGTCCTCGTGAAGTAACAAGCAAATACTGACCACCTACTATGCACTAGTATGTAGTAGGCACAATGCTAGTTGTTGGGATACAGGGGTGAGTAAAGCATGGTCCCTAGTATCTACCACACATGTGAGTGTGTGTGTGTGAAAGAGAGGGAGAAGGAAACACCCTATAATTATAATAACGATGTGATGTGATGTGATGTGATAGAATAAAGCAGAGGCACTGCTAAGCTCTCCCCGATGGAGTCCAGGGAAGTCTTTACAAAGAAGCTATCCTCTGAAGCTGAGTTTGTTAATCTTGGGTATTCTAGCAACCAGAAGTGCAATGAGAATTGTAGGTGCGGATAAGCTATGACTCTGTGTACGGTTATGGCTCTTTTTCATGGAACCGTCAGCATCCACTGCAATCAGCAGCAGAATTATCTTTATGACTCTGTAGCAAATTAGAGAGGCGTGCTCTGGACCTGGAGGTCAGAGAGCAGTCCGACCCAAGGGAGCTGCCTGAATCATGCTGATGTTCAAGGCTGGCACGCAGAGCATGGAAACCCGAGTGCACTAGCTACTCCATTATGTTATCTGTAACTAGGCATTCTGATTTATGGACCTTAAACATCTGTACTGACCCTGACCTGGGTGGGGTCAGGAGTCCTGTGTAACATCATTAGTTTCCTTGATCTATTAGAGGTGAGTAATCAAATATGCCTTCGACTTTACTTTCTGACTCAGATTGCATTCATCATCACAACCTCTCACACCTGAATTCAACCTGTATTCTTATGGACTGCTTAGCGTTTGGCTGGAAGGCATAAATTTCTAAGGTAAGAAATTTTTTCTAAGCTGCTTATATCTAAAACTTAAAATAGGGCATGAATGAATAAAAAAGTGTATGGTTTTACTTAATGCCTTATTTTTCTGTTAGGAAAAAAATTGTGACTGGGTATGTAAATTGATTTAGTACAAATATCTACAGTCCATACATGCAAAATACATGCTTACTGAAAGGTTGTCTTGAGGGATCATGCTGAAATATTTCAAATAAGTTACCAAAAATGATAAAATGCAAAGGATGGAAGTCATAGTGTTCTGATAAGATTGTGAAGGAGGGATGAGAAATGTTTGTTTTGAACAGTATTCTGGGAAATTTATGTCTGAGGGTGTATTCTTACTTCTAATTGTTCATCTAGTTACACTACAGAGGCTTGTTAGCTGACCCAGGAATACATTTTTCCCCATGTGTGTCGGGGGGAAAGGACTGTGGTTTTCCAGCAGAATCAAGTAACCTTTGAATTCTACAATAAGAAGCTGACGTTGGGTAGAAATTTACACTGTCTCAAGGGAGAGTCATTAAGTAAATCTCATTTTTAATGCCTAAGAAAGGATTCAAAAAATTAAGATTTAATTCTCATTAGGTTTATGTTATTTGGGACTTGGGACAATAGAAAAAAATACTAAAAGATAATTTAAGTTTTCTGTGTTATTTGTAACCTGACAAAGAAATCTAGAGTTTCCACATTTCCCCAAAACTTAGAGGAAATCATTTCTGTCAAAACAGTAAGCTGGTGTCATCTCCCACATTTATAAGCATATAAGCATGTTTTAGTTAAAAGATGTAATAAGTTGTAGTGGTCAGTATTGTAGTCTCCGGGGTCAAATAATCCTTGGTGTGAATACCAGCTCCACCATTAAACAATTGTGTATTTTTCTCTAAGCCTTAGTTTCCTAATTGGTAAAATGAGGTAGACAGGACCTGCGAGGTTTGCTGTGAAGAAATGAAATGTATTAAAGCATTTAGCAACATGCCTGGTACGTAGAACATGTGCAATAAATATTGATTATTATTATTTCAAAATATAGATATAAATGACAAGTAATTTCCTAATCATAGCGTTAGTGGAATATTATGATATACTATCATAATACTGAGTCTCCTAAAAGTTTGGTGGTTCTTAAATAAGAGTCCTTGGGGGAAGACTCTGCTCAGTTCAGTGTGCGGCCCCCCAGCATGCTCTAGCAGTGGTCTGTGCTGGGGAAGGTACTGATTCCTGGATTTAGTTTTCCTCCAGACACTTAGACAAGACCAAAGCTGTATGAATATTTTGATCAATAACTGGGGATCCTGGGCGGCCCCTCCCAGCTGTGGTCAGTAACCAGGTGTACATTGTATAGTAAGGAAATTATAGCTATCTTACCTCCTGAAACTGGCGGATCAACTAGAAATTCCCAGACACTTGCCTAGGAGGGGAAACTGTTCTAAACTGTTACATTACAGCATCCTCTTTGAGGCTTTGAATGAATCTCTGTGACTGACTTCCAACTCCAGACATGCAAAGATTTCCCCAGCAGCAGCTCAGGGGCTACCAAAGTGCTCAGTTACTTCTTGACTTATTTTAAGCCCTGGGAAGACCAAATTGCCTACTCAGGAAAACTCCAGTCTTTCTCAGTCTTCTCCCAGGTGAGACTGGCCCTTGGGTATACACTCCCTAGGGCTCTAACCTGATTTGCCTAGAAAAGAAAATTAGGGTCCAAGTTCATTCCACTTACTTGGAGCTATAAACATATGTCATCCTAAAAATCCTGCTATTCTTGTTTTCTTTAACTTTAGGTCCTCCTAACACCATACTCTCTTTCTCACATATGTACACCTTTCATTGGTATTCAGTTGTTGTGTTAATGCATTCAAAATCCCTCAAATTTAGCCCAAAGCGAAGTTCCCAGTAAACATTTTATGGTCTCTTTTATGATTTTTAAAAATATATGTATTTCTGTCTTTTGTGATAGACTTTACCCTTGGAGGCTCGCTTTTCTCTGGATTTCATTTCTAGCAGGTCTCTGTGATAATGCCCTTTATCGCACCCCTTTCTGTTGAGGAATAAGATGTGGCTAGCAAGGGCAGCTTTTTATCATCTCTTCAATTTCAGAATTTTTCTCTGTAAAGACTGCTAAATGTCCCTTCAGAGGTTTACTTTTAAATTCTGAGTAATGGGGTGGGTTGGGGGTTGCTCTTCCTTTGCTGTTGACCTTGGAACTTTGTAGTTTATAAATTGTACATCACTCCTTATCAGCCGTTTAGAGTTCAGACCACTAATCCCCAACCTACCAGATATTAAGATACAAACCAGAGGTATGTAAAAGTACATTTCCAGCTTTATTAATATAATACTTTCTCTTTCAGATGTGTCTTTGCCATGGCCACCCAGATTCTGTCCTATGTACCATCTTTGAATAATGGGGTCCTTTTTATCTAATTTAATGTAGATTAGAGGCAGTGTGGAGACCACTTTCTAAAGAGAAAAGCCTTCTCTTTCTGACGCATCTTCTATCTGCCTTAGCTGAAATCACTAGAATGTCCTGTCAATTATACAAGTTCAGTGTTACTAAGACTGACTTCGGTAATATTTGTATCTATTGGATGATAAAGTTTGACATCATTTCAAATTAGGGAAATAAGTATTTCTTCTCTTGGAAAATATCCCTGTCTTATACAAGTACTTCATTAAACATTCCATTCCCAGTAATATGTTTAAAATTTTATTCATTATTTTGGGACTACCTTAGCCATATTTTTTCTTTTAAACCTATTATGGTTTAACTGGGCCTTCCTCATCATGACGCCCCAATTCACCCAATCCCTACCTCGGTCTGCATTGAGTATTTTATTTTAATTAATTAATTAATTAATTATTTTCGTTGCGTTGGGTCTTTGTTGCTGAGCATGGCTTTCTCTAGTTGCGGCGCGAGCAGGGGCTACTCTTCGTTGCGGAGTACGGGCTTCTCATTGCGTTGGCTTGGCTTGTTGTGGCACATGGGCTCTAGGCATGCCGGCTTCGGTAGTTGTGGCACGTGGCCTCCGTAGTTGTGGCTCACGGGCTCTAGAGCATAGGCTCAGTAGTTGTGGCCCACGGGCTTAGTTGCTCCGCGACATGTAGGATCTTCCCGGACCAGGGTTCGAGCCTGTGTCCCCTGCATTGGTAGGCGGATTCTTAACCACTACACCACCAGAGTCCCCGCATTGAGTATTTTTTATTTTTTATTAATTAATTTATTTATTTTTGGCTGTGTTGGGTCTTTTCTGTGCGAGGGCTTTCTCTAGGTGTGGCAAGCGGGGGCCACTCTTCATCGCGGTGCGCGGGCCTCTCACTATCGCGGCCTCTCTTGTTGCGGAGGACAGGCTCCAGACACGCAGGCCCAGTAGTTGTGGCTCACGGGCCTCGTTGCTCCACGGCATGTGGGATCTTCCCAGACCAGGGCTCGAACCCGTGTCCCCTGCATTAGCAGGCAGATTCTCAACCACTGCGCCACCAGGGAAGCCCTGCACTGGGTATTTTTAAGAAGATTTTTCCATATTTAAAATGACTTTCTTAATTTATATATTCTTTGAATCATTTCATCTAATCATCTGATCTCTAGAGAATTTATTATACCTCTTTTAAAGCTGTGCTATATTTTTTAAAACCCTAAACATTTAATGATCATTTACCTATAATTATGTAAGCAATTTTTTTTTTTTTTTGCGATACGCGGGCCTCTCACTGCTGTGGCCTCTCTCGTTGCGGAGCACAGACTGGACGTGCAGGCTCAGCGGCCATGGCTCACAGGCCCAGGCGCTCCGCGGCATGTGGGATCTTCCCAGACCGGGGCACGAACCCACGTCCCCTGCATCGGCAGGCGGACTCTCAACCACTGCGCCACCAGGGAAGCCGCCCTGTAAGCAATTTTTACAATAACTTTTGATATAGTTGCCCAAATCCCCTCAAGCTATGTTTCTAAGAAACACAGGCATCAAGCTAAAATATTTAGCAAAGATGTCTTATTTGTTTAAAGCATTATAAATACAAATCAACACAAAACCAAGATGCCCCTTTTTATTAGCAAAGTATTTAAAATACCTAATGCTGGTGGTCTTGGGGTATGACAAACACAAACATAGCTAGGGTATATTACAAAAGCCTGTTTGAAAGCAATATCTTAATAAATAGAGAGCATGCAGAATCCTAGAGTCAATTTCAAATTCGTAAAATGCTAACACATTGTAAAAACCACCCTATACCTAGTCAGTTACTGGGAAGATCATCTCCTGGTGGGTATATTGGAATAGAGTCCTAAGAGCTAAGATGCTACTGGTTATTAACTTTTTTCCTCTGAGATACATTTATTTGCCTGTGGGACCTGTAGAGAATAAAAATATGTGTATTTTTTATTCCCAGTACTTTTATCCTTTTTGATTATAAGGCAAAAAGCCTTTGGCATCTTCTAAACTCCATTTGGTAATTGTGGGTAAGGGGGTCTCATTTCTGAGTTCCAAGACTTTTATAATAGTTAAAACTTTTTGTTTATGTACTATATGCTAAGCATTGTCCTAAGTACTTTTATACACATTCATGTTTAATCTTCCAAACCACCTAAGAGGTTTTCCCCATTTCTATCCAATGCCACAGAGCCAAGTATAAGATCCAGGATCTGTGTCCCAAGTCTTATTCCTTATTGGTCTTTCTCAGTAAGATCAATTACGTTATGCTTATATCCCTTCTGCTCAGCTATTATCAGACACAGATACCTAGTCATAATGTGACAAACTGTGGTCTATCCTATAATCAGTTGCCATAATTATGTCTAGAGGGTTAAGTGCTAGGTTCCGTTTTCATCTATACAGTATGTATTTAATATTTACCCATGAGCAAGGGTATATTCAAAAAATTTATTAACCCTTAAGGCAGGGGCACTAGGCAGTCAGTGGGGACACCACCCAGTCAGAATACACACAGCATTAAACAACCAGTAGGGTCATATAAATATAAAGTGAATAGGTATCAATCTACTCCATAACCAATTCATCCAGGGATGTCTGTGTACCTCAAGAAAATGAGCAGCTAAGTTTACACCGACAATGTACATTATGTTTAAAGATACCATGTGGGATCAACCTTTGGAATTTGATAAGGACTCCATAATTACACCTGCAAGGCAAGCTCTTTCTACATCTTGTGTTGTTTCATCTGGGCCTAGGAATTGGAGATCCTCATTCTACTTGGGCCTTCCGTTCACCTTTAGACATTCTTTGTTTTATTACTTTTAGTTTAAAGAACCATCTTTAAGAGGAATATACCAGCAAAATAAGAATTCTACTATCTCTTAATTATTAAACACATGCTAAACAGTAGAGCCCATCCTTCCTCCAGTATAAGCTCCAAATGTGGCTGTACAAAGTTTTGTTCTTCCTCATACTTAACTCTTCTCATTAGCTTCACCTCAAACTGGAATTTGTCTTTTCTGATATTTTATTTTATTTTGAATTTTATTTATTTTTTTATACAGCAGGTTCTTGTTAGTTATCCATTTTATATACATCAGTGTATACATGTCGATCCCAATCGCCCAATTCAGCATACCACCATCCCCACCCTGCCCCGTGGTTTTCCCCCCTTGGTGTCCATACGTTTGTTCTCCACATCTGTGTCTCAATTTCTGCCCTGCAAACCAGTTCATCTGTACCACTTTTCTAGGTTCCACATATATGCGTTAATATATGATATTTGTTTTTCTCTTTCTGACTTGCTTTATTCTGTATGACAGTCTCCAGATCGATCCACATCTCTACAAATGATCCAATTTTGTTCCTTTTTATGGCTGAATAATATTCCATTGTATGTATATACCACATCTTCTTTATCCATTCATCTGTCGATGGGCATTTAGGTTGCTTCCATGTCCTGGATATTGTAAATAGTGCTGCAGTGAACATTGGGGTGCATGTGTGTTTTTGAATTATGGTTTTCTCTGGGTATATGCCAGTAGTGGGATTGTTGGGTCATATGGTAATTCTATTTTTAGTTTTTTAAGGAACCTCCATACTGTTCTCCATAGTGGCTGTATCAATTTACATTCCCACCAACAGTGCAAGAGGGTTCCCTTTTCTCCACACCCTCTCCAGCATTTGTTGTTTGTAGATTTTCTGATGATGCCCATTCTAACTGGTGTGAGGTGATACCTCATTGTAGTTTTGATTTGAATTTCTCTAATAATTAGGGATGTTGAGCAGCTTTTCATCAGCTTCTTGGCAATCTGTATATCTTCTTTGGAGAAATGTCTACTTAGGTCTTCTGCCCATTTTTGGATTGGGTTGTTTGTTTTTTTAATATTGAGCTGCATGACCTGCTTATATATTTTGTAGATTAATCCTTTGTCTGTTGATTCGTTTGCAAATATTTTCTCCCATTCTGAGGGTTGTCTTTTCATCTTGTTTGTAGTTTCCTTTGCTGTGCAAAAACTTTTAAGTTTCATTAGGTCCCATTTGTTTATTTTTGTTTTTATTTCCATTACTCTAGGAGGTGGGTCCAAAAAGTTCTTGCTGTGATTTCTGTCAAAGAGTGTTCTTCCTATGTTTTCCTCTAAGAGTTTTATAGTGTCTGGTCTTACATTCAGGTCTCGAATCCATTTTGAGTTTATTTTTGTGTATGGTGTTAGGGAGTGTTCTAATTTCATTCTTTTACATGTAGCTGTCCAGTTCTCCCAGCACCACTTATTGAAGAGGCGGTCTTTTCTCCATTGTATATCCTTGCCTACTTTGTCATAGATTAGTTGAGCATAGGTGCGTGGGTTTATCTCTGGGCTTTCTATTCTGTTCCATTGATCAATATTTCTGTTTTTGTGCCAGTACCATATTGTCTTGATTACTGTAGCTTTGTAGTATAGTCTAAAGTCAGGGAGTCTGGTTCCTCCAGCTCCATTTTTTCCCCTCAAAATTGCATTGGCTATTTGGAATCTTTCCTGTCTCCATACAGAATTTAAGATTTTTTTGTTCCAGTTCTGTAAAAAATGCCCTTGGTAATTTGATAGGGATTGCACTGAATCAGTAGATTGCTTTGGGTAGTAGAGTCATTTTCACAGTACTGATTCTTCCAATCTAAGAACATGGTATATCTCTCCATCTGTTTTTATCATCTTTCGTTTCTTTCATCACTGTCTTATAGTTTTCTGCATACAGGTCTTTTGTTTCCTTAGGTAGTTTTATTCCTAGGTATTTGATTCTTTTTGTTGCAGTGGTAAATGGGAGTGTTTCCTTAATTTCTCTTTCAGATTTTTCATCATTAGTGTATGGGAATGCAAGAGATTTCTGTGCATTAATTTTGTATCCTACAACTTTACCAAATTCATTGATTAGCTCTAGTAGTTTTCTGGTGGCATCTTTAGGATTCTCTATGCATAGTATCATGTCATTTGCAAACAGTGACAGTTTTACTTCTTGTTTTCCAATTTGTATTCCTTTTATTTCTTTCTCTTCTCTGATTGCCGTGGCTAGGACTTCCAAAAGTATGTTGAATAATAGTGGTGAGAGTGGACATCCTTGTTTTGTTCCTGATCTTAGAGGAAATGCTTTCAGTTTTTCAACATTGAGTATGATGTTAGCTGTGGGTGTGTCATATATGGCCTTTATTATGTTGAGGTAGGTTCCCCCTATGCCCACTTTGTGGAGAGTTTTTATCATAAATGGGTGTTGAATTTTGTCAAGAGCTTTTTCTGCATCTATTGAGATGACAATATGGTTTTTATTCCTCAGTTGGTTAATATGGTGTATCACATTGATTGATTTGCCTATACTGAAGAATCCTTGCATCCCTGGGATAAATCCCACTTGATCATGTGTATGATCCTTTTAATGTGTTGTTGGATTCTGTTTGCTAGTATTTTGTTAAGGGTTTTTGCATCTATATTCATCAGTGATATTGGTCTGTAAGTTTCTTTTTTTGTGGTATCTTTGTCTGGTTTTGGTATCAGGGTGATGGTGGCCTCATAGAATGAGTTTGGGAGTGTTCCTTCCTTCCTCTCCAAATTTTTGGAAGAGTTTGAGAAGGATGGGTGTTAGCTCTTCTCTAAATGTTTGATAGAATTCACCTGTGAAGCCATCTGGTCCTGAACTTTTTGTTTGTTGGAAGATTTTTAATCACAGTTTCAATTTCATTACTTGTGATTCATCTGTTCATATTTTCTATTTCTTCCTGGTTCAGTCTTGGAAGCTTATACCTTTCTAAGAGTTTGTCCATTTCTTCCAGCTTGTCCATTTTATTGGCATTGAGTTGCTTGTAGTAGTCTCTTAAGATGCTTTGTATTTCTGCGGTGTCTGTTGTAACTTCTCCTTTTTCGTTTCTAATTTTAATGATTTGAGTCCTCTCCCTCATTTTCTTAATCAGTCTGGTTAATGGTTTATCAATTTTGTTTATCTTCTCAAAGAACCAGCGTTTAGTTTTATTGATCTTTGCTGTTGCTTTCTTTGTTTCTATTTCATTTATTTCTGATCTTTATGATTTCTTTCCTTCTTCTAACTTTGGGTTTTGTTTATTCTTCTTTCTCTAGTTCTCTTATGTGTAAAGTTAGATTTTTTATTTGATCTTTGTTCTTTCTTGAGGTAGGATTGTATTGCTATAAACTTCCCTCTTAGAACTGCTTTTGTTGCATCCCAAAGGTTTTGGATCGTCATGTTTTCATTGTCATTTGTTTCTAGGTATTTTTTGATTTTCTCTTTGATTTCTTCAGTGATCTCTTGGTTATTTAGTAATGTTTAGCCTCCATGTGTTTGTGTTTTTTACATTTTTTTCCCTGTAATTTATTTCTAATCTCATAGCATTGTGGTCAGAAAAGATGCTTGATATGATTTCAATTTTCTTAAATTTACTGAGGCTTGATTTGTGACCCAAGATGTAATCAGTCCTGGAGAATGTTCCGTGCGCACTTGAGAAGAAAGTGTAATCTGCTGTTTTTGGATGGAATGTCCTATAAATATAAATTAAATCTATCCGGTCTATTGTGTCATTTAAAGCTTGTGTTTCCTTATTAATTTTCTGTATGGATGATCTGTCCATTGATGTAAGTGAGGTTTTAAAGTCCCCCACTATTATTGTTTTACTTTCGATTTCCTCTTTTATAGCTGTTAGCAGTTGTCTTATGTATTGAGGTGCTCCTATGTTGGGTGCATATATATTTATAATTGTTTTATCTCCTTCTTGGATTGATCCCTTGATCATTATGTAGTGTCCTTCCTTGTCTCTTGTAACATTCTTTATTATAAAGTCTATTTTATCTAATATGAGTATTGCTACTCCAGCTTTCTTTTGATTTCCATTTTCATGGAATATCTTTTTCCATCCCCTCACTTTTAGTCTGTATGTGTCCCTAGGTCTGAAGTGGGTCTCTTGTAGACAGCATATATATGGGTCTTGTTTTTGTATCCATTCAGTGAGCTTGTGTCTTTTGGTTTGAATATTTAATCCATTCACGTTTAAGGTGATTATCGATATGTATGTTCCTATTACCATTTTCTTAATTGTTTTGGGTTTGTTTTTGTAGGTCCTTTTCTTCTCTTGTGTTTCCCACTTAGAGAAGCTCCTTTAGCATTTGTTGTAGAGCTGGTTTGGTGGTTCTGAATTCTCTTAACTTTTGCTTGTCTGTAAAGCTTTTGATTTCTCCATCAAATCTGAATGAGATCCTTGCTGGGTAGAGTAATCTTGGTTGTAGGTTCTTCCCTTTCATCACTTTAAATATATCATGACACTCCCTTCTGGCTTGTAGAGTTTCTGCTGAGAAATCAGTTGTTAACCTTATGGGAGTTCCCTTGTATGTTATTTGTCATTTTTCCCTTGCTGCTTTCAATAATTTTTCTTTCTCGTTATTTTTTACCAATTTGATTACTATGTGTCTTGGCATGTTTCTCCTTGGGTTTATCCTGTATGGGACTCTCTGCACTTCCTGGACTTGGGTGGCTATTTCCTTTCCCATATTAGGGAAGTTTTTGACTCTAATCTCTTCAAATATTTTCTTGTGTCCTGTCTCTCTCCCTTCTCCTTCTGGGACCCTTATAATGTGAATGTTGTTTCATTTAATGTTTTCCCAGAGGTCTCTTAGACTCTGTTCATTTCTTTTCATTCTTTTATCTTTATTCTGTTCCACAGCAGTGAATTCCACCAATCTTTCTTCCAGGTCACTTATCCGTTCTTCTGCCTCAGTTATTCTGCTATTGATTCCTTCTAGTGTATTTTTCATTTTGGTTATTGTATTGTTCATCTCTGTTTGTTTGTTCTTTAATTCTTCTAGGTCTTTGTTAAACATTTCTTGCATCTTCTCAATCTTTGCCTCCATTCTTTTTCTGAGGCCCTGGATCATCTTCACTATCATTATTCTGAATTCTTTTTCTGGATGGTTGCCTATCTCCATTTCATTTACCTGTTTTGCTGGGGTTTCATCTGGTACATAGCCCTCTCCCTTTTCATCTTGTCTATCTTTCTGTGAATGTGGTTTTTGTTCCACAGGCGGCAGGATTGTAGTTCTTCTTGCTTCTGCTGTCTTCTGCTGTGGATTAGGCTATCTGAGAGGGTTGTGCAAGTTTCCTGATGGGAGGGACTGGTGGTGGGTAGAGCTGGCTGTTGCTCCAGTTGGCAGAACTCAGTAAAACTTTAATCCGCTTGTCTGCTGATGGGTGGTACTGCGTTCCCTCCTTGTTGGTGGTTTGGCCTAAGGTGACCCAACACTGGAGCCTACCTGGGCTCTTTGGTGGGGCTAATGGCAGACTCTGGGAGGGCTCACACCAAGGAGTCCTTCCCAGAACTTCTGCTGCCAGTGTCCTTGTCCTCACAGTGGGACACACCCACCCCTTGCCTCTGCAGGAGACCCTCCAACACTAGCAGGTAGGTCTGGTTCAGTCTCCTATGGGGTCACTGCTCGTTCCCCTGTGTCATGATGAGCACACTACTTTGTGTGTACCCTCCAAGAGTGGGGTCTCTGTTTCCCACAGTCCTGTCGAGGTCCTGTAATCAAATCTGCTAGCCTTCAAAGTCTGATTCTCTAGGAATTCCTCCTCTCATTGCCAGATGCCCAGGTCTGGAAGCCTGACGTGGGGCTCAGAACCTTCACTCCAGTGGGTGTACTTCTGTGGTATAAGTGTTCTCCAGTTTGTGAGTCACCCACCCAGCAGTTACAGGATTTGATTTTATTCTGATTGCACCCCTCGTACCGTCTCATTGTGGCTTCTCCTTTGTCTTTGGATGTGGGGTATCTTTTTTGGCGAGTTCCAGTGTCTTCCTGTTGATGATTGTTCAGCAGTTTGTTGTGATTCTGGCGCTCTCACAAGAGGGAGTGAGAGCACATCCTTCTACTCCGCCATGTTGAACAGATCTCCTTTTTCTGAAATTTTAATTCTAGCCTGTGACTATCCTAATTTAAAATTTATCCTTGATAATACCTTTCTAACTTTGGTTATTCTCTTTTTAAAATCTGAGTTTAGAGAAACCTTTTCAGTCCCAAAGTTTTCTTTGGCTTTTCTGTGCCTTTTTGTGGGTGGGAGGCGGGGGGTGGGCAGGGGGAGGAAAGATGATTTGTGATACTGTTATTTGTACTGAATTTGAGAGACTCATCCACTGTGTCATTTTTCATTTTAGGGACTTTTACCACGGAATCATAGCTAAATCCTTAGAAATGTTTAGAAGTTAGTCTTTTCTAAAGTCTGTAGCAAATGTCTATCTGTACTGGATGAATTTTGTGTGTGTGTGTAAATAGCACGATTACCTTACTATAAGTCTCTCCAATAAACAACCCATTTTGTTCTTCCTCTTTTCAGGAGAGTGGAGTTATGTTGTGCTTGATTTAAAGATAGGTGACATGTGTGCTGTGTGAGGTAGTAGTTTGATTGTTAGCCTCAGATCTTGTCAAGCAAGGATTCTAGTATCTGAGCCTATAGAGCTTTTGCAGAGCAGAAGCTTTCACTGTTTGCAACCACATCTTCTGCCCCATTTTTCATGAATAGTGTTTGATAGTGGAAGTTCAGAAATGAATCTTCTAGAACTCCCCACTGTTTATACCTTCCCAGCAAAAAAGATAGCTCCATCATTTTGAACTATAAACCAATATTTTCATAACTTTTTCATTATAGCTTTGGCATGAGTAAAGTTCTGTACTTCTTTGAGTATAAATATATTTTTCATTACAGCTGTGTATCCTATAATATAATTCAGAGACACTGCATACTTACCGTATTAGTTATCTATTGCTGTGCAGCAAATTAACCCAAAATGTAGTACCTTAAAACAACAAGCACTTAGCTCACAGTTTCTATATGTCAGGAATCTGAGTGCCTCAGGCCCAAAGCCTCTCAAGAGGTTGCAGTCAGTGTATCAACAAGGGCTGCAGTTTCATCTGAAGGCTTGGTAAGAGCAGGATCTACATTGAGGCTCATTCTCATGGTTGTGAGAAAGATTCAGTTCCTTGTGGGTTGTTGGACTTGAGGGTCTTAGTTCCATGCTGGCTATGGGTATGAGGCCTCTCACAATTCCATGCCATGTGGACTTCTCCACAGGACAGCTTACAGCATGGAGTGGCTCACTCAGAACAAGAGAGCAAGAAAGGGCCCAAGATGGAAATCAATCTTTTTGTAACCTAATCATGGAAGTGATATCTCATCACTTCTGCTGTATTCTAGTGGTCAGAAGTGAGTCCCAAATCCAGCTAAGATTCAAGGGGGAGGGAATTACATAAGGGTGT
This sequence comes from Monodon monoceros, assembly GCF_005190385.1. Classification (NCBI taxonomy): domain Eukaryota; kingdom Metazoa; phylum Chordata; class Mammalia; order Artiodactyla; family Monodontidae; genus Monodon; species Monodon monoceros. Next base: position 55,040,039 of record NW_021703767.1, read on the forward strand.
GAATTCTAGGAGGCAGATCACTGAGGCTCTCTTAGAGGTTCCGTATCATACTTACCAGGGGTGTCATGTGTGTGCACATATGAGTATGTGTTTGTGTGTGTGTGTGTGTGTAAAGAAAAAATGAGTCTCAGTAAGCCATGGGCTTAATCTAATAACTTATAAGAGGCCAAGCATGATAAATGCTACAATGGAAGTGATGACATTGCTATGAGGTGTAAAGGAGAGTAATTTGGAGGAGGATCCCAGGAAGCTTCATGGAAGACATGGGGTTTATACATGACTTTGAAAGATGGAAGGGGCTTTGACAAGCGGGTGTTGTCATAAAGGGAATCCCAGTTTGGGTCAACTTGGATTGAGCACAGGGCACAGTCAAGAGACTGGTAAGTGACTATGACCAGAATCCTGGGGTGTATGAAGACTAGGGATAAAGGGAGAAACTTCAGAAAGATAGTCAGGGACTAGATTATGGTATCTTAAATTTTAGTTTGAGGAGTGTGTGTTATAGGCAACATGATTCTTTTGGCTATTTGAGGAGAATAGACTAGTCAAATCATATATCTGGGCCATCTTTTCTGTCCTCCATGACATGTGGTATGAGGTTAATAGCAAGTGTTTTATATTTAGGCCTTGACATTTGTTATGAATTTGTAATAAATTATTCAGTTCCTTGCCCCACAATGTACTCATCTATAAAATGGTCATATTAGTATGTATTTTATAGAGTTATTGCTAGGATCAAGTAAAGGAATGTTTATAACATATTTAGCAAGTTTCCTGTCACATCACCAACACTTACTGAGTGACTTCTATTAATTACAAAGCGAACCACAGAAGAGCTTCTCATGTAACTGGGGGAAAGAGGTCTTTCTTATTGCTTAATCCATCTTCCTGGCCAGCAAAAAAATAAGAGAGCTCTGTAAGGTCAATTTTTTTCTAGTTGACTTTATTTACTTTATATATCTGAGTCTGAGTGCCCACCTGGAAGGCAAGAGCATCTTGAAACCACATCTCCCCAAAGATGTGTAGCTGAAATGGTCACATCTGGACACGCCACAAAGATAATCAGCTTCTCAGCCTCTTGATGATGCACACAGCACAGAGCAGAAGGAGGATGGCTTTGGAATAGGACTTGGGTCCACTGCTTGAATATCTTTGTGACTTTGAGCAGTTTACTTACTCTCTGAACCTCCACATTCTCATTTTAAATGGAGAGCAAATAGGGACTTAAATGGGGACTACTATAGCTCATAACTAATTATCCAGCCCTTTAACATCTTTTCAAAGATTTATCTCCATCGAGAAGGCTCCCTTAACTCCTCATCTTTTTAAGGCTCTATATAGATGTTCTAATTGAAAATTTTTTCTTTTCTATAGTTTATCCTCCATTACCCTGCCATCTAGAGAAGAGAAAGGGGTTTCTAAGAAGGGGAAGTCTCCCTTACTCGACTGTAGATTTTCTTGAAAAGAGAAAATGATTTGTAATTGATGAGTTTATTATAATCATATTTTCCAATTCTGCCTACTTAGAATCTTACTTCTCCTTTTACTGTTTTACTCTTTGGTCAGTATCATAAAATATCTCAACCTCCATCTTCCTCCCCAGTCCGAGTTGACAATATTGTTTTAGATTCAGAATTACTTGTTCCTTTGAACTTGCTTTAATCTAACTTTTTTTAAACCTAATCTCTTCAGATTAGAGGACAGCTATCAAAAACATACTTCTACTCCCTAGCCAACTTAAAATCAGTCTCTGTGGAGAACAGCTATGACCTGGCATGTGGTGCATGGAGAGCATGTAAAATATTACCTACTTTACTAGATTGGGGGGCCTGGTGAAAAAGAAAAATGGAAGTTCAGCTGGAGGCGTAGATAAGAATTATGACTCTGAAACCTGTGCCTCTGAAGATGCCCAGTGTATAGTACACAGGGACATCATCTCTTCACCATGTGCCTTCTGACCAGGGCTTGTGGTGCTGTTGAAGGGAGGAGACACATAAACGGCTCCTACAGAATCACTTAAAAGAAGTTGTCAAGAGCTTCCTCTCTTTCAGGGAGTTCTGACAATTCTTATTTCTTTTCTTATGAACACAGAAATCTTTCTGAGGAATTGCTTCAGGATTAACCAGAAGGAACCCTGGTCTCACTCAATAGTTTCCTTCAGCCTTCCTCAGTTTCCCTAGAAATGGTGGGTCCACCCTCAGTATGTAGATCTTTGGGGCCCTAGAAAATCAGCATGACTTTTTACTAGTTTTCCAGCCTCAGAGGAGTACTTCCACTTTAACAATTAAATGATAGTGGCTCCTCAAACTGTTTTTTAAGCCAGGGACATGTTGTGTGTTTGGAGAATGCTAATTCTGGAAATGAGACCAACCTTCTCTCTTTGGCCTCAGGATTGTGTAGCCCATTAAAACAAAAACATCCTAGCATTTCTTGGAGGAAGAACTGTCCAGATGATATCCACAGGAACCAAATTGCTTCAGTGGCTCAAGTGTTGTTCAAATGCCAGTGGTAACTGGATTAGTCTCCAATTCTAAATGTACATGGGAGAGAGTAGGTAAATATATGGAAGGGGTGTGGAGAGCTTCCCTTCTTCCACTTCTTTAAGAGGCTATGCACTTAATGTTCTCAACTGAAAAGAATTTCTTTTTAATCTTCTCATAGAATTTAAAATAATAAACACTAAAGTTAATTGTAGGATAAATTCTTTAAGGATGTTGGTTTACCACTCCTTTCATCTTTGGTTATATTAAGTGATAATTACCAATAGGGGGCCTTTCTACCACATTTTTGTCTTTAGGGGGGAAGAGAAAACCCAAAGCCTTTTTGAAATCTAGGAGTGTTGTACCTAGTGTTTTTCCTGTTCACCTGACTAGTCTCATTGTGAGAATCTAAGTGTCTTCTAAAGTAACCACATCAATTGTTAAATATCACTCCGCTACAGATGAACCAGTTTGCAGGGCAGAAATAGACACACAGATGTAGAGAACAAACATATGGACACCAAGGGGGGAAAGTGGCAGGGGGCAGGTGGTATTGTGATGAATTGGGAGATTGGGATTGACAAATATACACTAATATGTATAAAGTGAATAACTAATAAGAACCTGCTGTATAAAAAAATAAATAAAATTCTAAAAGTAAAAAAAATAAAAATAAAGTGAAGTGGTTTTGTGTGTGTTTTGTTTTTCAACAATCTGGATGGAAGGACCTCCCTCCCCAGATTGAGAATCATTGCCATAGTGAGCCATTGTTATTGATTGGTGTGTGTTGTATCTTTTAGATTGCCTAAAACAGAAGAGTGGTAAAAAAAAAAAAAATTGACAAACTGACAAATTATATTTGTAATCTAATTACATGTAAACTAAACTATCAGCTTTATAGTTATCAAGATCAACTTGGCAACAAGGAAAAGAAACCTGTTTACTCTTTTCAAAAAAGCTCAAAATGTTAAATCGTTTTTGTAAAAAGATCCAGGAAGTATAGAATAGCCTAAGTGAAAATGGGAGCAACTGATGGAGTCAGGGCTTGGAAATCTTAAGATTGTTGGTAGTGGGAGGGGAGAAAGGAAGTGAGTATCAGCATGATAGGGCTTTGTGTCAGGGTAGGATGCTCTGAGTTTGAGATTTCATGGGTGGAACAGTTCTGGGTGATAAGGGCAGGAATCCATCTATGGAAATGGCAGGGTGAGTGGAGAAGTGATTAGTTTTGGAGTTCCTGACATTTTCCTCATGGAGTTTCGGATTTGTTATTACATGGGCATCAAAATTACCCACAATGGAATCTAAAAAAAAGGCTACAAATGAACTTATCTACAAAACCGAAATAGAGTTACAGATGTAGAAAATAAACTTATGGTTACCAGGGGGTAAGAGGGAGGAGGGATAAATTGAAAGATTGGGATTGACACATACACACTACTATATATAAAACATAACTAATAAGGACCTACTGTATAGCACAGGGAACTCTACTCAATGGCCTATATGGGAAAAGAATCTAAAAGAAGAGTGGATATATGTATTTTTGTGTAACAGATTCACTTTGCTGTACACTTGAAACTAACACAGCATTGTAAATCAATTATACTCTAATAAAATTTTTTTAAAAATTGCCCACAGGGGCTTCCCTGGTGGCGCAGTGGTTGAGAGTCTGCCTGCCGATGCAGGGGACACGGGTTCGTGCCCCGGTACGGGAAAATCCCACATGCTGCGGAGCGGCTGGGCCCGTGATCCATGGCCACTGAGCCTGTGCGTCCGGAGCCTATGCTCCGCAACGGGAGAGGCCACAACAGTGAGAGGCCCGCATACCGCAAAAAAAAAAAAAAAAAAAAAAAAATTGCCCACAATGGATAATTTTGGAGAGGGGGACTGAGATTTGGTGCTAGTTTTCAAAATCTATGGGAACTGATCAGGATTTAGTAGCTAACACATGAGGGACGGGCATAGGAAAGCCAAGATGGATAACCCAAGTCACAAGGTATTTGTTAAAAAACACTTTATACCTATGAAAGATACAAAGAATACTATACCCAACCATATATGCCCCATCCAGCTTAATACAGTTAACACTCCCTAGGGGCCCTCCTGTGTAGGAACAAGGGTCACTTCAGAGGAAATTTTGATTCTCCCAGTGAAATCCAGAGGCACTGAAGGTACAGAAATGATGGTTTGGAAAGACCTCCTTGTACAAGGAGGATGCCAGCTTCATCTGCAGATTCCAGTGTGAGAGAAGGTAGAAAAATGAGACATCCTTTCTTAAGGAAAAAGAAAAGAAAGGGAAATGGCACCTTTGGGAATGAATCAGGTTTCAACTGAGGCTGGAAAACAGCAGAAATCTAAACAGGTTATAGGTTAAGGGCAGTTTACTGTGAAATGATGTTTTCAGAGGGCACAAGGGAGAGATTTGAGAGGGGCAGGAGAAGTAGGAGGCTGGGTCAGAGGAGGAGCAGCACAGAACCTGGGAAAGGGAGAATGTGAGATGAGTGTCTTCACAGAGTGAAATGCCAGCTTTTGCAGAGACGTGTAGATGAAAAAGAACAACTCAGGGTTTTCAAGGATAACCTGCCAGGGGTTTCAGTGCATTCATTTGTGTCTTAGGGAAGATTCTACTACAAGCAGCACCTTAGCTAAAGATTTAGGTGCAAATGATTTATTAAAATAGTGCCCCCAGGAGAAACCAGTTAGGGTGGCCAGCCTGATAGGTGGGATGAGAATGTAACCCAGGTGAGCCAAGGACATGCAAAAAGTTGTTGGCTCAGGCTTCTCGGAAACTTCTCAACAAGAAGTGCCGGCTGAAAATCCTTTTATTTTCATTGGGAATTAGAGATGTGTGGATGTCAGGCCCGGGACATGATACTCCTGCATGATACTCCTGCATGATACTCCTGTATTATTACCATGAGGAAAGCCGGATTTGCAAGTGGAGAAACCCAGAGAAAGCAAAGGAGAGACACGGGACCTGGTAACATGATTCCTGGATCAAACTGGTCTGAGGCTCCCAAAATTTTCAGTTATGTTTTTCAGAAAATTTCTTTTGTTTTCTAAGCCAGTTTGTTCCAGCATTTTGTTGTTGTTTTTGATATTGCTTGCAACAGAATTATAAGTTCTCAAACACTTTAAGAAACCTATCACATTTATCTAAATGTACTTTAATCATGGGACTGAGAGTAATCAAAAATGACTAATGATATCAAATATTTAGGCTTCTAACAGCACTGAAATATTTCATAGCATTAAATGAAAAACATTTTCTTGCCCATTGAAAAGGAAAGAGGAAGTTATACATCCACAGATATCTCTTCTAATTTATGCCTTCTGGTCTTGGAATTTGCCTTTTTACCATTTGAGAGCGAAGAGACCGAGGTCCTCCAAACCAATTTTCCCCACTGAATTTAGCTTTTTACTTTACGTTCAAACCAACTTTATATCCTAAGTCTGCTCCATAAATTACATTTCTAATTTTTGTACATTCCTGTGTTTTTAGTGTTGCATCCACTTACATAGTTCTGCAAGTTATCTTTGAAGGGTTTTTTTACCATTCGTTTGTCTGGCCTGTGGATCCCAGAGACGTGACAGCAGAAATAAATGACTGAATTCCAAGGATACCCTTGCTCTATTTTCCCACTTTTCTTTTCTTTTCTGAAGATTCCAAACACATCTGTTGTTTTTGGGGGCATTTTGCTTTCTTCTACAGCTATCTTCTTCCAGTCCTTTCTCTTGATGTACCTCCTATTCAACTCAAAATTCTCTCCCCGTATTTTTCTCCCACCATCTGAAGTTGCTGTATTTCTCTCCCCTGCCCCCAATTATTTCAGTGTCCTTGTCTCTTACATTCTTATTTTCTTCCTTAGGCTAATTTGAGAGACTGTGTTGCTCCTCTTTCCCTTTGGATATTTTAAGAGTGGCCCACAGTAGTTTTCATCTGTTTGACAAATTCTTGTAATCTCTCCTTGTAAGAATTCTACCTCTGTCTTCAGCCTTAAGGTCATCTTGCCTCCTGTCTTCTTGGAACCAAGCAGCATATTTTACTTCCCACTTCTGTCTGCCTGCTACCTTAACCTTGCTCTCATCATTTCTCTTGTGCTTCCAAGTTGGTTTAATCTGAGTGACATATTTGCTGAGCACTGCGCAGGAGCTCAGCAGTCTGGGTGTTGCTTGCACATTATAAAAGGGAAAGCAAAATTAATCCACTTAACTGAGCCAAGGTATTTGGATGGTATTCTCATTTTAGAAGAAAATTGAGATATGTTATGGGTTTCGGAAATAAGGTTAGTAAGGATCTGAGATTTGATTTCTGTGTTAACACTTTATATTCACCATCTAATTCATACAAGAACGTATACTTACTAGTTACATAGATCTGCTTTTTCCAGTTGGGAAATGGATTTTAATATGAAGATTTAACAATCTGACCTGCTTATGGTATAGAAATTGGGTTCAAAGAGAGAATACCTCATTTTATTTTCTATTTCACTATATAATAGGTCTGAAATAGTAAGCACTGGATTAAACAATACCTGTAAGTATTTTACTGGGCAGGTGTCCACCTGTCTCCCTTTATTTTGCTCACAGTTTGTTGACACAGACATTATTTTATTGACAACATCTCCCCCAACTTTTCTGCCCTGCTAATTTACCTCGATTTGTTCAGGTTACAGCTGAGGACTTTTTGGTTCAGACAGTTTAAGACATTCAGTTCTGTTCAAGTCAAGTAATAGAGTTTTTTGAATTTGCTTTTCAGTTTTTTTCTTTTCCCCAATTCAGCTGTGGCCACTTCCTTAGTGTTTCCTTTCTGCAAGGGATTTTCTCAGGCAGAAAGTGGCTGCTCCTTGAGGAAAGTGCCTTTACCTAGTTCTGCTCCTGGGGGCCTAACTCAGAAGAGATTATGCAGTAGTGCCTTCCTGCAGTTGAAGGGAGAGGAGGTAGGAAGAGGAGAGAAGGTGTTCCTTTCCTCTGCTTTTCCTTCTGATGCTCCATTTCCTTCCAGACTGCCAGGAAAACAGCACCAACTAATAGGAAATAAAACATCATGGGGCTTCCCTGGTTGCGCAGTGGTTGAGAGTCCGCCTGCCGATGCAGGGGACACGGGTTAGTGCCCCGGTCCGGGAAGATCCCACATGCCGCGGAGCGCCTGGGGCCGTGAGCCATGGCCGCTGAGCCTGCGCGTCCGGAGCCTGTACTCCGCAATGGGAGAGGCCACAGCAGTGAGAGGCCCGCGTACCGCAAAAAATAACAAACAAAAAAAAACCCATCATAGAATCCATATTTCCTGTCGTCTTCTGTAGAGAACTCAGAATCCTCCTTTTTTCCTTTTCTCTACCCCTACCTCTTTGTTGCTTGATTGGTTTAGGCAAAAAAGTAAGCGTTTCTCTCCCCTCCACTTTTATTTGACATGCAGCAACTTAATTAGGATGTCTTGGTCCTGAGTGTTCTGTATCAACTTTTCCTGGAACACTGGACTATCTTTTAATCAACAATTCAACTTTGTCTTCATTTCAGAGAAATTTTTCTTGTTTTTTCATCTGATTTATCAGGATATATCAAATCTTTCTGTACTATGGTGTGAAATAATAGGAAAAAATATATATATATATATTGGACTCTGACCCCAGTTCCTGGCACAGAGCTCCTAAAATCCTTGTAACTTCCTTGTAAGTAATAGGAATACCTGGAGTATCTCTTATTCTTTCTTTTCTTTTTTTTTTTTTTGGAGTATAATTGCTTTACAATGTTGTGTTACTTTCTTCTCCATAGCAGCAGTATCAATTTACATTCCCACCAACAACGCAAGAGAGTTTCGTTTTCTCCACACCCTCTCCAGCATTTATTGTTTGTAGATTTTTTGATGATGGCCATTCTGACTGGTGTGAGGCGATATCTCATTGTAGTTTTGATTTTCATTTCTCTAATGATTAGTGATGTTGAATATCTTTTCATGTGTTTGTTGACCATCTGTATGTCTTCTTTGGAGAAATGTCTATTTAGGTCTTCTGCCCATTTTTTGACTGGGTTGTTTATTTTTTTGATATTGAGCTGCATGAGCTCTTTGTATATTTTGGAGATTAATCCCTTGTCAGCTGCTTTGTTTGCAAATATTTTCTCCCATTCTGAGGGTTGTCTTTTTGTCTTGTTTATGGTTTCCTTTGCTGTGCAGAAACTTTTAAGTTTTATTAGGTCCCATTTGTTTATTTGATTTATTTATTTATTTAAAAAAATTTAGCTTCCACTTATTTTTTAAATTTTATTTATTTATTTTTATTTTTGGCTGTGTTGGGTCTTCCTTGCTATGCGTGGGCTTTCTCTAGTTGTGGCGAGCGGGGGCTACTCTTCGATGCAGTGCGTGGGCTTCTCATTGCGGTGGCTTCTATTGTTGCACAGCATGGGCTCTAGGTGTGCGGTCTTCAGTAGTTGTGGCATGTGGGCTCAGTAGTTGTGGCTCACGGGCTCTAGAACACAGGCTCAGTAATTGTGGCACACGGCCTTAGTTGCTCCATGGCATGTGGGATCTTCCCACACCAGAGCTTGAACCCATGTCCCCTGAATTGGCAGGTGGATTCTTAACCACTGTGCCACCAGGGAAGTCCCCCATTTGTTTATTTTTGTTTTCATTACTCTAGAAGGTGGGTCAAAAAAGATATTGCTGTGATTTATGTCAAAGAGTGTTCTTCCTATGTTTTCCTCTAATAGCTTTATAGTGTCCGGCCTTACATTTAGGTCTTTAATCCATTTTGAGCATTTTTTTGTGTATGGTGTTAGGGAGTGTTCTAATTTCATTCTCTTACATGCAGCCATCCAGTTTTCCTAGCACCATTTATTGAAGAGATTGTCTTTTCTCCACTGTATATTCTTGCTTCCTTTCTCAAAGATTAGGTGACCATAGGTGTGTGGTTTTACCTCTGGGCTTTCTATCCTGTTCCATTGATCTATATTTCTGTTTTTGTGCCAGTACCATACTGTCTTGATTACTATAGCTTTGTAGTATAGTCTGAAGTCAAGGAGCCTGATTCCTTCAACTCTGTTTTTCTTTCTCAAGATTGCTTTGGCTATTCGGGGTCTTTTGTGTTTCCATACAAATTGTACAATTTTTTGTCCTAATTCTGTGAAAAATGCCCTTGGTAATTTGATAGGGGTTGCATTGAATCTGTAGATTGCTTTGGGTAGTATAGTCATTTTCACAATATTGATTCTTCCAATCCAAAATCATGGTATATTTCTCCATCTGTTTGTGTCATCTTTGATTTCTTTCATCAGAGTTTTATAGTTTTCTGAGTGCAGGTCTTTTGAACTCTTTAGGTAGGTTTATCCCTAGGTATTTTATTCTTTTTGTTGCAGTGGTAAATGGGATTATTTCCTTAATCTCTCTTTCTGATCTGTTATTGTTCGTGTATAGGAATGCAAGAAATTTCTGTGTATTAATTTTGTATCCTGCAATTTTACCCAATTCATTGATGAGGTCTAGTAGCGTTCTGGTGACATCTTTAGAATTTTCTATGTATAGTATCATGCCATGCGCAAACAGTGACAGTTTTACTTCTTTTCCAATTTGAATTTCTTTTTCTTCTCTGATTGCCATGGCTAGGACTTCCAAAACTATGTTGAATAATAGTGGTGAGAGTGGGCATCCTTGTCTTGTTCCTGATCTAAGAGGAAATGCTTTCAGTTTTTCACCATTGAGAATGATGTTTGATACGGGTTTATTGTATATGGCCTTTATTATGTTGAGGTAAGTTCCCTTTATGTCCATGTTTTGGAGAATTTTTATCATAAATTGGTATTGAAGTTTGTCAAAAGCTTGTTCTGCATCTCTTGAGATGATCATATGGTTTTTCTTCTTCAATTTGTTAATGTGGTGTATCACATTGATTGATTTGCATATATTGAAGAATCCTTGTGTCCCTGGGATAAATCCCACTTTATCATGGTGTATGATCCTTTTAATGTGTTTTTGGATTCTGTTTGATAGTGTTTTGTTGAGGATTTTTGCATCTTTGTTCATCAATGATATTGGTCTGTAATTTTCTTTTTTTGTGATATCTTTATCTGGTTTTGGTATCATGGTGATAGTGGCCTCGTAGAATGAGCTTGGGAGTATTCCTCCTTCTGTTATTTTTTGGAAGAGTTTGTGAAGGATAGGTGTTAGGTCTTCTCTAAATGTTTGTTAGAATTCACCTGTGAAGCCATCTGTCCTGGACTTTTGTTTGTTGGAAGATTCTTAGTCACAGTTTCAATTTCATTACTTGTGATTGGTCTGTTCATATTTTCTACTTCTTCCTGGTTCAGTCTTGGAATGTTATACCTTTCTAAGAATTTGTGCATTTCTTCCAGGTTGTCCATTTTATTGGCCTATAGTTGCTTGTAGTAGTCTCCTATGCTCCTTTGTATTTCTGCAGTGTCAGTTGTTACTTCTCCTTTTGCATTTCTGATTCTATTGTTTTGAGTCCTCTCCCTTTTTTTCTTGATGAGTCTAGGTAAGTGTTTATCAGTTTCATTTATCTTCTCATAGAACCAGCTTTCAGTTTCATTGATCTTTGATATTGTTTTCTTCATTTTTATTTCACTTATTTCTGCTCTGATCTTTATGATTTCTTTCTTTCTACTAACTTTGGGCTTTGTTTGACCTTCTTTCTCTAGTTGCTTTATGTGTAAGGTTAGGTTGTTTATTTGAGATTTTTCTTGTTTCTTGAGGTAGCATTGTATTGCTATACACTTCCCTCTTAGAACTCCTTTTAGTTTCTCTTGTTCTAATACTTGTTTTGACCTCTTTTCTGACACAGAGCTTCTGAAACCTCTGCAAATTCCTAACTGATAAGAGTACTAGGAACATCTTTTGTTCTATTAAGGTGACTCTGTGTGGACTCTTAGATGGCTCCTGGGTGGGGACTGGTCACCAGAAAGACGGTCATGACTAGAAGCTTGGAATTTTCAGCCCTGACCCCAATTCACTAAAAGAGGAGACAAAGGCTGAAAATGGAGTTAATCATTGATCATGATTAACTACTTTAGGCTACGCAATGAAGCCTTCATAAAAATCCCAATAATATGGGGTTCAGAGAGCTTCCATATGGGTGACCACATCCACATACCAGTAGGGTGATGCATCCAAACTCTATGGGGACAGAGCTCCTCCACTTAGGGCCCTCCCAGACCTCTCCCTGTGTATCTCTTCATCTAGCTATTCATCTGTATTCTTGATCATATCCTTTAATGAACTGTTAAACATAAGTTTTTCCATGAGTTCTGTTTGCTACTCCAGCAAATAATCGAATCCAAGGGGGAGGGGTTATGGGAACCTCCAATTTATAGGCAAATCAGACAGAAGTTGTGGACTTAGGGACCTACTATTGTAGATTGGCCTCTGAAGTAGCGGGCAGTCTCATGGGACTGAGTGAATCGTTAACCTGTGGGATCTGACACTATCACCAGGTGCATAGTGTCAGAATTTAGATTATAGGATACCCAGCTTGTGTCACAGAATTGCTTTGGTGAGGGAAAAAACCCCCACACATTTGGTAACCAGAAGTGTCAGAAGTGAACTTTCCTGTGTGAATCATAAAGGAGGCACACAGGAGGAAAGCTGTAGGTTTTTTTTTAAAAAATGATAATTGGCTTTCAGTATTATCTCTTTTGTGTTTAGCTAGTTCTATATTGTTATTCTCTCTAGGAATTTTCATGCATATTTTGCTTCCTTATACCTGCAATCCCATATTCATCTTATTCTTTCATTTATCTTATTTTTGTGTACTTAATTCTTTGTGTACATGTTTTGGGTATTACTTTCTATAGATATGGACCTAATATAAGTGAAGGCTTTCTTTTCTTTGAACTGTTTTATTCTAGGTTGGACTTTAGTTTCTTAGTCATTTGTATGCTATTCCTGAACCCCCACTCCTTCTTGGACTATGGTATGTATATTTACTGTATCAATTCTTTATTTTTCTCAGTAATTAAATAGTCAAATTGACATAGTATGTGTGTGATGGATTCTCAATTTTTGTCTATTGAATCTGAGACCTATGACCATTATCACAACCACCAATGCCACCACCTTGCATCAAGGAACTCTTTGAGGACTGGGTATTTTGTATTCTATCCTCATTTTCTTAGTGTGAGATATTGGCCAGGGGTAGACATTAAGCATTGTGCAATTCTTATTAGATAACTGGGTCAAAGTCTTCTTTAACTATCCCAGTGTTTACATCAGTTAGTGAGGTGTGTGTATGTGTGTGTGTGTCTAGTTTTCTAAGGGAAAATGTGACAAGGGGCTTGGATGATTTCACCCAGTTAAAGATACAGTTGTATAAGCTATAATTTCACTGTAGAGTCAACTCCATTGTTTATGTTCGCATTTCTTTCCTACTACTCCCCAGTCAATAAAAAGGGGGGAAAAATGGTTTCTCTCTAAATTTGGTATATGTTGGTTTCCTAGGGCTCCTGTAACAAATTACCACAAACATCATAGCTTACAACAACAAAAACTTATTCTCTCACAGTTCTGAAGGCTAGAAGTCTGAAGTTAAGGTGTCTGTAAGACCATACTCCTTCAAAATCTCTAGGGGAGAATCCTTCCTTGCCTCTTCCAGCTTCTGGTGACTGCTGGCATTCCTTGGCTTGTGAGTATAACTCCAATCTCTGCCTCTATCTTCTCATGGACTTCTTCCCTGTGTGTCTGTGTGTCCTGTCCTGTATCTGAATTTATGGCATAACTTAATCCAGTATGATCTTGTTGTGATCCTTACTTTAATTACATCTGCAGAGACCCTATTTCCAAATAAAGACAAATTCTGAGGTTCTAGGTAGACATGAACTTTGGGGTGACACTGGTCAACCCACTATAGGTATACTAGAAAGAACTTCAAAGATTTTGCCAACACACCCACAAATCTACTGGGTCACTGAGGATTGACTGTATCCCCTCTATTAAAGGCCATTGCTCATGACTTACAGACCACAATCTCTCTAGATCTGGTAAATTGCTCCTTCAGCCCAAGGTAATAAGTATGTTCTTCTCTGTTGCTAGCCTTGGGGGTGCAGCAGCATCCTTGTTAGTTTCCCTTAACCCTCACCACAGCTTTGTAAATAACCACATTAGTAAACTATTATCGACTACCCCAATATATTGTCACATTTGCTGCTCAGTCCCTGCCTGATTCTGCCTCCATGCCTTATAACAGATTTTAAAGGTAGTGTTTCTAGTTCCTCAATGAGAACTATATTTATTATAGGTTTTTCAGATGTATACTTTATCATGTTAAAAAAAAACTTTTACTCATTTAATGAGGTTTTTAGATTATTTTGTACACTATCAGTTTTTTCTTCATGTGTTCAGATGATTGGATTTTCAAGTTTAATCTGTTTAACGTGTTGTACTGACCTGGGTTCTCTAGGAAACAGAACCTGAGGCAAGGATTAAAATGTTAATACTTTATTTGGGAGGTGCGTTGCGAACCCAGGGTAGTGAGAGAGAAGGAAACTGGAAATGAAGCAAGGAAAGATGGGAAGCTCATGAAGGGATGGAGTACCATGCCGACCACTTCATGATTAGCCAGAAAAGAAACCCAGCAGTTCTCTTGGTAGTTGCATTCATTCAGCATCAGGAACTTCCGGAATGGGCTAAATAGAGAGCTGTGTCTCCAAGCAGTAAACAGGAGGACGAAGCACATATCCAAGTTCCATCATCTGGTCCCTTTGATGGCAGTTCAGGATGCCAGGTTCCGTGACCTGCAGTATGGCGTTTCATTCACACCTAGAATCACATGTCAAGAATCCAGGTATGTGGCTGGTTGGCTCAGTTCTGCAGTGATAGCCAAAAGGGAGGGCCTGGTACTAATTAGGGAAAATGTCTAATCAGGTCCTAATGGTGATGGAGAGGTCTGTGCAGCATTTGAGCCGAGGCACAAATCTGAAGAGGCACACAAGATTTGGGTCTAACACGAGGTGGGGTCACCTTTATAGATCTTTCTAATACTAAACATTTGGATTCCTGGAGAAAACCCAACGTGGTCACTGTGGCAGCCATGAACATGTAGGGCTCAGATCTACTGTGCAGAGTATAATTGATTGACAGCCCCAATTGCTGCCCTCTGGATGAAGCACCACCTTTGTGTTACGGCCATGTTAACCACAGGCCATGGTTGATCTTATTGGATGCTCAGCCATTATTTGCTCAGCTGATGATTGAGCCCAGTGGCAATACCAATACAGGCTCATTCCTGAGGGACATGGGAGTCCTCTGATGGGTGACTGACTTATGGACTCCTCAATGGCCTTGTCAATACTTCCTGAGAACAGCACTGCAGTCTGAGGTTCTTTTTACTCCATTTCCTTTCTGCCCTCCTTTCACACCAGTCTGAAAGTTCTGCTGACTTGTGTTTCCCAAGCTTCACCCTTCACAGGAATTTCCCTCAATAAATCTCGCATTCATATTATCCCATGTCTGCTTCTTGGCGGACATGTATTAGCACAGTCATGGTCTATTACCTGTTTAAACATTGTTAGATTTGGTGTACTAACATTTTGTCTAAATTTCCCTATGTATTTTCATGAGGGAAATAGGTTGATTATTTTTTCTCCTCATGCTGTCTTTGCCTGGTTTTAATACCAAGGTGACACTGTCCTTGAAGTTTGGTAGAATTCATCTGGAAAACCATCTGGGCCTGCTGAGTGACTGTGCGTGCGTGCGTGCCTGTATGCATGAGTGTGTGTGTGTGTGTGTATGTGTGTGTGTGTGTGTGTGTGTGTGTGTGTAGGAAGGGTTTAAACTATTGTCTCCTTTCTTTAATGACTGTTGGATTCTTAAAGCTTTCTATTTGTGTGTGTGTGTGTGTGTGGCAGTTGTGTAAAGATTCCTAGAAAACTCTTTTCAAATCCATTTGCAGAAAACGTTGCTATTACTATCTTTTCAAATCTTGGCTGTATTTGTAGTTAGGCTACCTTTTTCATACTTGTACTTTTTCTCACCTAATGTTGCGAGAAGTTTGTCTGTTGTTCATATTTAGTCTTGTCAATCAATTTTTGACTTTATCCTTTTCAATTGTATATATTCTATTTTATTTATTTCCACTATTTTCCTGCTATTTTCTTTTGCTGTTTTTTCCAACTTCTTAGATTTTATGGTTATTTCATAAATTTTCAACATATATCCATTTTTAATGTGTTTATGACTATAAATTTCCCTTCAAGGACTGCTTTTACTGCATTCCACATATTTGTATATGTTGTATTTTTTGTTTGCTTGTTTGTAATTAAAATTTTAGTTTGGAGTAATTTTAGAATTAAAGAAAAATTGCAAGAATATTAGAATTCCTGTTTACTTTCCTTTGATAAGGAAAAATGTTATTTATCCAACCATTTTTTATCAGTACAGACACACGGAATTTTAAAAAAATTTTGGGGGTTATAATCCAATATTATAATTTAATTTGCTGCTTAAAATTTCCAGCTTTGGCCATTAGGGGCTCTTTGAGGTCCTTTGATATGCCCCCATTTTTTAAAATTAGCACTTTCTTTCCCCTCTCTATCACCCCCAAATTTGTATTCCTAGACCCCTCATATTTACCTAGAATAGAGCAAATATATTTTTCTAGAGAAAAATTCTAGACTAAATTAATAAAGCATATTATGGTATCCCCAGTTTTGATATTTATTTATAAGAAAAAACAATTCTTACATGGATAAAAAGTAGTTATATATCTTTTAACTTGCTTTCAGGCAAAAAAATTAAGACTGCAAAATTTGTCAAAAGTGTCAGTTAATAACGTGTTATTTTCATTAATCATATTCTGTTGGAGTTAATAGCATATTGTTCCCCTCTTGTTTGAAAATATCAGCTGGCTTAATTGTTAATTTTTTTGAAATTTCTTGTCAAGTCAAAGTAATTCATTTGGATTATCAAGAGAAATTTTATAGTATAATGGTCTGAATTCTGACTCTCAAAAGTTGTTAATCACTAGAAATTAATTGCATCCCACATCCATATTGGCAGTGAGGATGAATTTGCTTGTGTGTTATGATTATAGATTTGATTTCTCATCTGAGCAGATATAGAACTGGATGCCCCTCTGGTGCATCTCAAGATTGATTTGAAACTTTGAGAGTCCACTTAAAATATGGATTTGAGGAAGATGTGAGTACTTGCTGTATTATATTATAAATATTTGGCTCTATGTCATTTGCCCCAGTATATAAGTATTATATACTTTTTTAATGCAACATTTAACAGACATATTCAGTCTTTTTTTTTTTTTTTAACAAATGGAGTTTTGGCAACTGTGTACTAATATGCCCACATACAAATACTATTTCTTGTGTAAGATTTTACCATTCACCAAAATGCACTGTGGATTTAGTAGAGGGTTATAGCTTACAGATCTTCCAGGTTGTTTTAAAGAAATAGAGAGTTGAGAACACTTAAGAAATTCAATTATTTATTTTCCTCAGTTTACTACACGGAAACAGGTGTGTATTATTGGGAAATTGTTCCACTCCTGGCAAACCTGTGTTTTTTTTTCCAGGTATTTGATTTGCAAGCGGTTGAGAACAACACCTGGGAGGCTTGTCTTTCTGTGTTTTCTAATAAGCCTATAATCACTGTTAAGCCCCTAGGGGCAGCCTTTGCCTAAACTGTCTCTTGAGTGGTCCCAAGTACTGACACAAATTGACAAATAATTAGACACATGTAAATATGCCCACTAAATTTGGACCTTGGGTTAATGTTTAATTATGTTATTTAGCGCATGGTAAAACACTTCAGATGATGACTAACATTTTGAAAATATCAAGTAATATCCAATATTAAGTATGATTTATCCAGGTGTATAAAGGGGAAAATGGAAATTCAATCAAAGGGAAGGTCCTGCCAAGTCAACCTATGCCAAAATTATTAATAAAATGGAACTCAATTCTTAATGTTACCTTCAAAATCCTCCAACTTTTCCCTATCCCTTTGCCTAGATTTTATTTGGGGCTGGGAATGGACATTGGGGGGCCATCAAATTTGGTCTCTTCCAACAAGGGACTGAGCTAGAAGAAACAACACATGGTGTACATCTGATTTCATCAACTAAGACCTGGCATGAATTTTATTACTTCTAGATTAATAAAAAGAGATGTCTGTGTCGCCAAACTGGTTTATTCTATAAAATAGCAGAGAAAACGGATGACACACAGTTGTTTTGGTAACCTTATAACTCACTTGGTAGAAACAGAAGTATGCAGATGTACTGTAGTGGCTGTGTCAGTTACCTGCCTGTTGGCTTCTGTTCTCTTTCTGTCCTTCCTGTACTCTGCTATGCATCACAAGGAGCTACATTTCTCTGGCCCTCTTTCCCTCTGGCTTCTGGTAGGTTTGCTACTAGGAAGTACAAGAAAAAATCTTGATTGCTGGAGGGGGAAGCCAGACTAATGCCCCCATCCTTACTTCCTGGGGTGCCTCCTCTGCATCCTTCAGAGATTCTACCCCTACACCCCTGACTGCTAACACCACCTTCCATTGTCCCTCCAGCCCTAGGGGTTGTAGCACCTTTTTGTTACTGCTAATCACTGGACTGCCTCACTCATTTCTGTTGCTTGCCACCTCTCCCATCACTCATATGGCCAATTTCCTGTAATTAATTTCTTCTTTGTGAAAGACCTATGGTTCTTGCTGTTTCCTGCGTGGACCTTGTAGACTGCTAGCTATGTCAGTGGACAGGTGTCAGTATGAGCGGTAGCCCCTGTTGATGTCCTGCTTGGATCCTGTTTGCCAGACAGGTGCACCCCACCTCCAGCTGTTATGAGTGTTGGCTACTATTAGCTCATAGACGTACTCTTCTCCAGAGAATTGCCCTTGCCCACAGATGCCTGGGAGGCTATGCCATCCCACCTGTGATGGCCTGTGACTAACGACTGACTGACTTGAGGATACAAAATGTTGATACCTTGACTCAAGGATGAGCAAGACCATGCCCATGGTGCCATTCATGCTCCAGTGCTTCCCATGCCATTCGTCAGAGACCAGACTTAGCCAAACCCATCTTCACTTGGCTTCTTTCCCTTCTCTATCCTGCTTCCCTTACTTCCTTACAGCTTTTCCTTTTTCTTTTTTCATTTCACACTGTATTCTTTTTTTTTTAAACAACCTTATTGGAGTATAATTGCTTTACAACAATGTGTTAGTTTCTGTATTATAACGAAGTGAATCAGCTATACATATACATATATCCCCATGTCTCCACCCTCTTTGGTCTCCCTCCCATCCTCCCTATCCCACCCCTCTAGGTAGTCACAAAGCACCCAGCTGATCTCCCTGTGCTATGTGGCTGCTTCCCACTAGCTATCTATTTTACATTTAGTAGTGTATATATGTCTATGCCACTCTCTCACTTCATCCCAGCTTAACCTTCCCCCCCCCGTGTCCTCATATCCATCCTCTACATCTGCATCTTTATTCCTGTCCTGCCCCTAAGTTCTTCAGAACCATTTCTTTTGTTTTTTTAGATTCCATATATATAAGTTATCATATAGTATTTGTTTTTCTATTTCTGACTTCACTCTGTATGACAGACTCTAGGTCCATCCACCTCACTACAAATAACTCAGTTTCGTTTATTTTTATGACTGAGTAATATTCCATTGTATATATGTGCCACATCTTCTTTATCCATTTATCTGTTGGGGGAGACTTAGGTGGCTTCCATGTCCTAGCTACTGTAAATAGAGCTGCAATGAACATTGTGGTACATGACTCTTTTTGAATTATGATTTTCTCAGGGTATATGCCCAGTACTGGGATTGCTGGGTCATATGGTAGTTCTATTTTTAGTTTTTTAAAGGAACCTCCATACTGTTCTCCATAGTGGCTGTATCAATTCACATTCCCACCAACAGGGCAAGAGGGCTCCCTTTTCTCCACACCCTCTCCAGCATTTATTGTTTCTAGATTTTTTGATGATGGCCATTCTGGCTGGTGTGATGTGATACCTCATTGTAGTTTTGATTTGCATTTTTCTAATGATTAATGATGTTGAGTATTCTTTCATGTGTTTGTTAGCAATCTGTATATCTTCTTTGGAGAAATGTCTATTTAGATCTTCTGCCCATTTTTAGATTGCATTGTTTGTTTTTTTGATATTGAGCTGCATAAGCTGCTTGTAAATTTTGGAGATTAATCCTTTGTCAGTTGCTTCATTGGCAAATATTTTCTCCCATTCTGAAGGTTGTCTTGTTTATGGTTTCCTTTGCTGTGCAAAAGGTGTTGAGTTTCATTAGGTCCCTCCCATTTGTTTATTTTTGTTTATATTTCCATTGCTCTATGAGGTGGGTCAAAAAGGATCTTGCTGTGATTTATGTCACAGAGTGTTCTGCCTATGTTTTCCTCTAAGAGCTTTCTAGTATCTGGCCTTACACTTAGGTCTTTAATCCATTTTGAGTTTATTTTTGTGTATGGTGTGAGGGAGTGTTCTAATTCTTTTACATGTAGCTGTCCAGTTTTCCAAGCACTGCTTACTGAAGAGGCTGTCTTTTCTCCATTGTATATTCTTGCCTCATTTATCAAAGATAAGGTGACCATATGTGCATGGGTTTATCTCTGGGCTTTCTATCCTGTTAAAATGATGTATATTCCTGGTTTTGTGCCAGTACCATACTGTCTTGATTACTGTAGCTTTGTAGTATAGTCTGAAGTCCAGAAGCCCAATTCCTCCAGCTCTGTTTTCCTTTATCAAGATTGATTTAGCTTTTTGGGCTCTTTTGTGTTTCCATACAAATTGTGAAATTTTTTGTTCTAGTTCTGTGAAAAATGCTAGTGGTAGTTTGACAGGGATTGCATTGAATCTGTAGATTGCTTTGGGTAGTAGAGTCATTTTCACAATGTTGATTCTTCCAATCCAGGAACCTGGTATATCTCTCCATCTGTTAATTTCTTTCATCACTGTCTTATAGTTTTCTACATACAGGTCTTTTGTCTCCTTAGGTAGGTTTATTCCTAGGTATTTTATTCTTTTTTTGCAGTGGTAAATGGGAGTGTTTCCTTAATTTCTCTTTCGGATTTTTCATCATTAATGTATGGGAATGCAAGAGATTTCTGTGCATTAATTTTGTAACCTGCTACTTTACCAAATTCATTGATTAGCTCTAGTAGTTTTCTGGTAGCATCTTTAGGATTCTCTATATATAGTATCATGTCATCTGCAAACAGTGACAGCTTTACTTCTTCTTTTCTGATTTGGATTCCTTTTATTTCTTTTTCTTCTCTGATTGCTGTGGCTAAAACTTCCAAAACTATGTTGAATAAAAGTGGTGAGAGTGGACAACCTTGTCTTGTTCCTGATCTTAGAGGAAATGGTTTCAGTTTTTCACCATTGAGAACGATGTTGCCTGTGGGTTGGTCATATATGGCCTTTATTATGTTGAGGTAAGTTCCTTCTATGCCTACTGTCTGGAGGGTTTTTATCATAAATCAGTGTTGAATTTTCTCAAAAGCTTTTCCTGCATCTATTGAGATGATTATATGGTTTTTCTCCTTCAGTTTGTTAATTTGGTGTGTCACGTTGATTGATTTGCGTATATTGAAGAATCCTTGCATTCCTGTGATAAACCCCACTTGATCATGGTGTATGATCCTTTTAATGTGCTGTTGGATTCTGTTTGCTAGTATTTTGTTGAGGATCTTTGCATCTATGTTCATCAGTGATATTGGCCTGTAGTTTTCTTTCTTTGTGACATCTTTGTCTGGTTTTCGTATCAGGGTGATGGTGGCCTTGTAGAATGAGTTTGGGAGTGTTCCTCCCTCTGCTATATTTTGGAAGAGTTTGAGAAGGATAGGTGTTAGCTCTTCACTAAATGTTTGATGGAATTCACCTGTGAAGCCATCTGGTCCTGAGCTTTTGTTTGTTGGAAGATTTTTAATCACAGTTTCAATTTCAGTGCTTGTGATTGGTCTGTTTATATTTTCTACTTCTTCCTAAATCAGTCTCGGAAGATTGTGCTTTCCTAAGAATTTGTCCATTTCTTCCAGGTTATCCATTTTGTTGGCATAGAGTTGCTTGTAGTAATGTTTCATGATCCTTTGTATTTCTGCAGTGTCAGTTGTTATTTCTCCTTTTTCATTTCTAATTCTATTGATTTGAGTCTTCTCCCTTTTTTTCTTGATGAGCCTGGCTAATGGTTTATCAATTTTGTTTATCACCTCAAAGAACCAGCTTTTAGTTTTATTGATCTTTGCTATTGTTTTTACAGCTTTTTCTTGAAAGTACACTCTTAGAAAATCAATTGCATAAGAATCCCTATCTCTGTTTGTGCTTCAAGGGAACCTGACCTAATAAAATATATTCCACAGAGGAAATGGAGAAAATCAGTTAATCTTCTGAAATGGTTAAATGGAAGTTGTGAACAGAGTTTCAACTACAGTGCCTAATAGGGTAGTGATGGTGAGAATGAAAAAACCCACAGCTGGAGGATCCTTGGAGGAATCTGCAGTTGTTGGAGAACTCAAAGTTTAAATATATAGGAAAATAGTGCCTTACAGAATTAAGAAGATGTAGAAAGGCTATGGCAAAAAGATGATATTGTGTTTTTGACTAAGTGTAGAGTGTAGAGCCCCAAGAGTATTCAAGGGTTAGATACTGGGGGGTGATTAGAAATGCAAGTATGATCTAAGACTAGGTATACAAACTCTCTGAGACAATTATATAAAGGCCACTTTTCTCAGATTTGAATAACACGTAATTCTCCTTTGGAGGAAAAATTCTCTTGTATCCCCCATTAAGACTTAAATTATTTTTAGTACAAATTTATTGCTTTTTTGAGGTACTGGTGACCCTTCCATGTGGCATGTTATTTGGTCTTCAGTTGATGAAAACATGGCTGCCCTGTCCTTATTAACATGGGACAAAATGGTCCAGCTTGATGCCAAGCAAAGGCAACATTAACACTGAAATTGTGTAGCAGCATTTTAAAGTGGTCACCTAGGAGACTGAGAATAGGGGTCAGTTTATCACATAAATAAAAATAAAGTTCCTCAGTGACGTTTAGATTAGGAAGAATACATCCTTGGAGCATTTGAGGGGAAGGTGGAGGGATGAAATCTCAAGAGTGACTGTCTCAGACTCTACTTTGAGGGCAACACAAGCTACAACAAAGACTGTCATACCCCCTTCAGGGTTACAATGACTTCATGAGAGCCCTCCTTTTCTCCTCAGGCCCCAACTAAATTCTCCCTAATTTACAAGGCACAGTTCAGATAATATATTTGAGGGACTATGGATGGCTTCACAGCAGAGGTGTCACTTTCTCTTCTGAGTATACATTATTCCCAGTAGACGTCTAGTGCGTCCCATGTTTAGTGTAGTTGTATATCCCTTTCTGCCGGACTGGACTGTGTGGAACACACTTTATTTTTGTCTTTGTGCCCAGAACACCAGCAAGTTGGCAGTCAAACTGTTGTACTAACAAGTACTATTAGTATAAACTGTTGTACTAACAGAGAAAAAGATATTGAGAGGGAAAGTAGAGGAGGTTAGGGAGCAGCCATTGAACCACACTCCATATCTTTGTGAGCACCTAGTCTTTTGTCACCATGAGCAAAGCAAATCCTGTAGTGTCTCTTGGAAAAAAGCTGTCTCCACTCCCACATCCTTAGACTTGCCTTTTGCCGTTTTGTGGATTCCTTCTTCTGTTGAATCTGTTCTTGAAAGTCATTGCTTCTCAATTTTAAAATATGACAGGAATACTGTTGGGGGTGAGGGAAGTTGGCAGGAGAAGGTGAGGAGCTTGCCTTGGCCCCAGATTTCTTAAGCCCTGGCCTGGCTATTCCCACAGCTCTTTTCTCCATGTCTTTTTTTTTTTTTTTTTCGGTATGCGGGCCTCTCACTGTTGTGGCCTCTCCCGTTGTGGAGCACAGGCTCTGGACGCACAGGCTCAGCGACCATGGCTCACGGGCCCAGCCGCTCCGCGGCAGGTGGGATCTTCCCGGACCAGGGCACGAACCCGTGTCCCCTGCATCGGCAGGCGGACCCTCAACCACTGCGCCACCAGGGAAGCCCTTCTCCATGTATTTTGCAACTTCCTCCTGTCATAAGACAAGCTGAAAAGACAACAGAAAGTAAGGAGAGGATGATAGAATGTGAAAAAATATTTGTGTACCTACCCTGTAGAGCTAGACATTTTATTTCATCAAGTTGTTGTGGGGATTAAAAAGCCTATTTGTACCCACTGCTACACCCAACCTCCATTTTACAGGTGAAGGAAGAGCTTAAAGACTATTGTATGATCAAAGTCCTATAATTAGTAAGTTTTGAAACTGGAAGTAAAAAACCAGGCCTAACTCCAGAACTCATGCTCTCACCTGCCTCCTGCTAAGACACCTCCTGGTATTGACAACAAGGCTCAGGTTCCCCACTATGGAAGGAGCCCACCACTCTGAGTTGGGACTTGACCCCCTACTCATCTGAATACAAATGTTGCTGTGCCTACCGAGAAAGATGCCAGGCTCTGTACCCAAACTTCTTTTCAGCTCTTCAGAAGAACAAATGCCCTTATTTTCCCAGATGGGTTGAAAATGGTGCTTCTTGTACTCATGTTAAGTCTTTCTTCAGAGTCTCTCACCCTGTGAAATTAACTTTAAAGTGGCTCAGCGAGCATGTGCCAGGGTGCATTCTTCTGTCTCCCCACCCTCGGAAGAGCTTTGAGATCAGAACTGAGCCCTGGGTATTTTGTACAAGTGCCATGTACACTGACTGAGTGTATTCTGTGGCTCTGGAGACAAGGACGTTGGCAGCTGGAGAATCCTCAGATATGACAGTGAGAACGTGGCCTCTCACTATGTGGAATGGGAGTAACAGTCTCCTGGAGCTTAAGCGCGTGCTCAGGGTACATGTCTGTGCGCTGCCTCAGAGCTGTGAGCCTCTCCTTTGCCACTTGACTCTTCAGTTCATCCTGCCGGCCAGTCAGTATCTCCCGCAGCGGCTGCAGGTGCAGAGGAAGCACTTGGTCCTCACCGCTGCTCACCCTCTGTGTAGTCTTAGGCAAGTCTGTTAACTTCCGCTACAGTTCATCTGTCATGTAAGAGGACAAGGCTGGCTAGCATTCCAAGAAGCTTTTGACTTTGAGGATTCTAATCTGTTTGAGTAGGCAAGCTATTAGATAAATTGAGATGACCTATCTTACGGTGGGAACTTTCTCTTCTGGAAACTCAGGGGGCTTTTCTCTGAGATAATAAAGCTCTGTCAGACACTACAGGTGATGGATGCCTTAGCTGAGTAATGAAGCCAGTCGGGGATTATTAGCCTACGTATATTTTGGGTTAAATCCTTTTTATTAGAAAACAGTGCAGAATTAGAAGGTTAATTGAGATTTGGCCCAGTTTTAAGCACTATTTACCAAACTAGAGATGGCTAGTCTGATCATTTTGAATGTTAAAAGCAGACCTACAGAAGCCTTGTTTTCATGGGAGAAAAGAGTCTTGATGCTTCTTCAAGTTCTTTGGAAACTACGTCAGCTGGCAGCTGGCTTTTCTTGATGTTTTAAAAGGCACATAATAATCATAAATAGAAATATATGTGGTGATTTTCTTAAGGTTGATTGTTTGTTTTTAAACTGGAATGCCATACCTTGCATATTCTTTTCTCTTGATTTTCAAATACCTATTGCTCCCTTAAAACTACCTCCATTCACAAGCCTGATCTATTTGTGTGGTTTGTATGTGGCTGATGTTTATTTGGGTAATCTGAGGTAGCAGAAGAGGAATATATTTAATCATCTAACCTTTACAGTAAGGAACATTTGAAATGTCAGCATTTTATTTCAGGAACAGGTGAGCTATTGCACTATAAGGCCTTTATTTATTTATTTACACCCTGCGTCTTTCTGAAAAGGAATTTGAAGCAGCTTAAAGCAGCTTATAATAAAGGGTAAAATAATATGAAAAAAATAGGAAAGAGGAAACAGAGTAAATATTCCAACCACAGGAGTCAACATAGTTGCTGTGATGAAATATGAACCTGTGTCTAAGATTCTTGGAAACTAGGCAAGGTGAGAAACAAATTATATAATCTTTAATATTCAAAAGAAGGGAACAAGTTCTTCTGGTTCAAAACTCAGATCTCTAAGAGAGCACATTATATAAGAGATGTTGGTTTAATCCATTCAACAAATATTTAAGCACCTATTATGTATTCAGATATGTGTCAGGTGCTGGAGGCAAAGCTATGTAGATTTGAGTGCTCTTTTCATGAAGCTCACAGTCTACAGGTGTGATAAATATTAAACTTATTGATCTATAACCAATTATACTTTTCTTTTGTATCAATTAGTGAAATAATAATAATTCTTATATTCACTTAAATGTCTCGCCTTAGTATTCTTCCCTGATTTTCCAATCTGAGACCTGAAAGATGAGTAGACATCACCCAGGTTAAGAGAACAGAAAGAGAAGGCTGGGTGGGCTGCAGAACCTGAAGAGAGTGGTACAAAGGAGACTGCAAAGGCAGGTGGTGGCGAGCATGACAGCAGTTCCCCAACACACTGATTCAGCCTTACTTTATCAAAGTAAAAATGTGGGTCTAAGTAGATAGCTTTTATTTCTTGAGAAATATTGGCCTTTTATTTTAAAATTACTATGCTGAGTAAATTACATACTTTAAGTCTTATTTCTTTCAGATAAGACTTGGCAACCCTATGTCAGTTCCCAAAATAACTTTAAAGAAAATTGGTCCCTGAAATCCAAAAAGCAGGGAAACATTGGTCTGCATAGGATCCTCAACAAATATAGCTAGAGAGATGTCTATCAGGATAATAGAGGTTTAGAGCTGAAGCATGATTAAGTAACAGGATTTCCTCAGGGAACTAAGGTAATGTCTTCTAAGCACATAAGCCATGGCTGCCCTGGACATGTATTCAAATTACGCAGTGTACTAGGGCATCTGGCTCTGGGATGAGTGGAGATTGAAATTTTGTCCTCATTCCTGTCCCCAAATCATGTACCCTGGTTTAGGGCAGGGTCTGCCTGGAAGAAAGGGAGCCTTCTTTTTTTTTTTTCTTCTTTTGCGGTACGTGGGCCTCTCACTGTTGTGGCCTCTCCCGTTGCAGAGCACAGGCTCCGGACGCGCAGGCTCAGCGGCCATGGCTCATGGGCCCAGCTGCTCTGTGGCTTGTGAGATCTTCCCAGACCAGGGCACGAACCCACGGCCCCTGCATCGGCAGGCGGACTCTCAACCACTGCGCCACCAGGGAAGCCCGCCTGCTTTCTTTCTTTCTTTCTCTTTCTTTCTTTCTTTTCTTTCTTTCTTTCTTTCCTTTCTTTTCTTTCTTTTCTTTCTTTCTTTTTAAATAGGAAGACACTGTGGCCAGTGGCAACACACATCATCTTCCAGCAACCTAGTCTGATTCAAGGATAGAACTTAACAAGCCTATAGGAGTGTATATGGAATGCAGTTAGGATCTCTGAGACAATTCTTTCAGCCAGGTATATTTTTTAACATACACAACTATTCTTCAATACCCTCTAGTATGGGTCTAAAGTGCTAGCTGCTGCTGATTAAAAATGGATCTAGATATTTTAGAAATTAAGCTGACAAGTGGAATTGTAAGTAACAGTAAGGAAAGAAGGGGATAGCTTCATGTCCCAGTCATTGATATAGGTACCCTATTAACATAAATAGTACATAAGTTTACCAAAAGAATCCTGATGAGTCATATCCTAGAGAGGGTAAGGTAGCCTATAATACAGGGAGTTTGCTTCTTGAGAAAAGTATTAGCTTTAGCTACAGTCAATTTGGAATTTAGTCCTTATTGGAGCAGTATTTTTCTTAAGCCCTCATTAAAAAGTAGAGATGGTTCTCTTTCAAAGCTTTTTAGAGAGGGTATAGCTAGTTATCATCAATAGCCATGGGAAAATAGATCTTAACTAAAAGGTCTACTTTCACTAATATGGTCTACTAAATATGCCTCACAGGATGAATTAGCTGCAAAACGCATCCACAGGTTACAGGGTTAATTGACCTGTTCTATGGAGTTCCTTTATAATTGACCAATTATGTTGATGACTGTGCTGAAAACAATGACTTGACTTTGCTAATGTTCAGTCTAATTGCTGGAAATAAGTAATTACTCAAATTATTTTTTCCCAGCATCTTTTTCTTCATATTATACCAATTCATGTTCATTGTAGAAAAATTAGAAAATACAGATAAGAAAAAAAATCATTCATAACCCTATCCCATAAAGAAATAATACTAGCATTTTATTCATGCTGTCAAATATTTTCTACTTACATATATTTTGTGTCCATGTATATTTTTAACTAAAATGTCAGTTGTGCGGACCCTGCCTCTTTCGATCTACCTCAGATCAGCTTGTAATACCACTGCACCCCCCAAGTCATATGGGAAGTTCAGTGAATGTCCTAAGATCCCTAGAATTACTCAGGGACATTGTTAGCCTTGGTTATCATTTCTTTCTTCATCTTGTAGATGTTTCCCTATCTCCACTTGGCATACAGCTCCTTTTCCTCATTCTCCAAAACACATACAGTGTCACTCACAAGACAGCATAAAGTCCTTTGGCCTCTGAATGCCTTATTATTTTGCTCTTTCTCTGTTTCTTTGCTCTTTTCTTCTTCACATCTCCCACACCACAAATTCACAGTGTGTGTATTTCTTATTCACAGTGCCTTAGGAAAAGGCCTTGATAAGATCACTGCATGTGGCATTTAGGACCTAGGGACCTGGATGGGAAGATGTCAATGTCCCTAAAGGAATTCTAGTGGTAGTGAGTAAAATGCTTTAAAAATTCCCATCATATAATGTCATTGACTTTAAAATAAAGAATGGGCCCATGCTATGTTTACATTGAAACCACACACATACATCTAACTATGTTGTTAACAGATTTCAGCGAACTTGGCCTTTTTACAACCGTCAGATTGCACTCACAATCTCTCTTCTCTAGATGGTTTGTCTCCATCTGAATTCTGCCGCACATACTATGGCAGCCATGAAAATACTCAGGTCTCCTGCTGGGGGGAGTATAATTGACTGGCAGTGCCAGCTGCTGCAACTCTGGATCTACCACCTCATTTGTACTGATGTCATGCTTCCCATGGCCAATCCCAATCACTGAGCACAGTTGGAGGTATTAATGCAGACCCTTTGCTGCAACATGAGTGACTTCTCCGATGGATGACTGACATAAAAATTCCCCATCAGACTGGTTAAGGCTTTCTTGGAACCCCACCGTAATCTAAAACTTTTCCCACTCAATCTTCCTCCCCTGTCTTCTTTACAAGTGTCAGAACTTCTTCATCATCTGAAGGCCTTCTCTGCCTTCTCCAGCTCTCTTCTGTTTTCCTTCATGGGTGTGCCCCCCAATAAATCTCCTGTAATAATCCTCTCGACATCTGCTTCTCAGAAGTACCCAAACTAATACAGACATTTAGCAAGTGACCATAAAGCGTCATAAAACCTGTTTCTGCAAGTTTGGTGAAGTACTGAAACTCTTGTCCTATATGTACTCAAAGTTCCTTGCCTGACAGGTTTATAAGAGGCAGACACTGCTCTTATAAACTAATTCTAGTGCTAACAGCTCTTGTAGTCATAGGCTTCTATTACACTCCTGTTTATGCAAGAGCAGATATGCTTGTACCTTTCACCAATGAATAAATATTTTTAGCATCTCTCATGTTAGTTGGCAGGTCCTTCAGTGCTGATGGAGTTAGTTATCACTGAAGCACTGACAGTAGCTGCTTCTGAAGCACGTGCTCCCGGAGTGTACACACTGAACAGTGTTCCTCAAATATTAACTAACTACCCCTGGGGAGTAAATTAAAACCAGTGCATACACCTATTATATGGTCTATGCTTAATTATTTTAAACTAATCACAGCGGAATGTGAACTTTACCCATGTCAGTGTGTCAGTAAATGCATCATATCTAATGACTGCATAGTGGTCAATTGCATGAATATCCCACTTATTTTAATCAGTTCTGCAAGAGTTGGGGTTTGGGGTTCCTAATTTTTAACTTTCAGTTTCTGATTTAGCAAAGCCTTTGTGTATACTTTGGAACATTGTCCAAATTTTTATAGAATATATTTTAGAAGTAGAACTATTTGGTCAAAAAGCGTGCACAGCTTTAAGGTTGTTTTTTTTTTTGCGGTAGGCGGGCCTCTCACTGTTGTGGCCTCTCCCGTTGCGGAGCACAGGCTCCGGACGTGCAGGCTCAGCGGCCATGGCTCATGGACTCAGCTGCTCCGCGGCATGTGGGATCCTCCTGGACTGGGGCACAAACCCGTGTCCCCTGCATCGGCAGGCGGACTCTCAACCACTGCACCACCAGGGAAGCCCAGCTTTAAGGTTTTTGATATTCATTGCCAAAGAGTCATCCAGGAAGGTTGTTCCAATTTACAGTCCAACTATTACTGTATGAGTAGGCTTATTTCTTTATCCTTTATTTTCTGCATGTGAAATTACGTGTAAAATGTAAATGTTTAATTGAAACAACAACAACAACAAAAACCTTTGAATCCTCCACCCAGGTTACAAATTAGAATTTAAAATCCTTCCGTGTTTGTTGCTTCGAAACATGCCTTACCAGGCCTCCCCTCCCACAGCGGGGCAAATACAAAGCTAGCTTGTGTGAGGGAAAAAAGGCAAGACAAACTCAATAATCTCTGGCTCTTGGGCTTCTGCTTCCTGGGAGTTTACAAGAGCACCTTTTGGGATATTCAGTGGGAGAAGGCCATTCATGAGTTCTGGGAAATCTGAGGCTCACCACAGTCTATGAATTTGGAAGGGTTGTAGTGTAAAACAGGTACTAAACATCTGATATGCGAGAGTGAAGTGAACTGCCCTAGGTTTCTTGCTTCTAAACCCACCATGGCCTTCTTTCAGCTCTCAGAACTAAACAGAGGCAGGAAAGTTCAGTGAGATGAAATAAATGTCCACAGGCAATGTAGGCAGCAAGACGTGAAGGAAAGAGCAGCACATTTATCAGCAAATTGTCAAGAAGACCACATTTTTACCTGGGTCAGACTCTCCAGGGCATTTATCCAGGTGTTTATTTTAAAAAAGACTACACCAAGGCAGTAGGGATCATGGCCATACATCCTGCAGCATGTCTGTGTGGACTCTTGATGACCCAATCTGGTCTAGTTTCCATCTAGCATCTTGGGATGTCTGTTCCCTGTCCTCCTAGGAATTCCTTCATCCCTCTTCTATCTGGAACTCTTTTTGTTTCTCCTGTACCATGTCTTCCTTTTTCTTTGTTTATACTTTCATTTTGGTGGAACACATTTTCAGTAGCTTCTGGAGAAAGCTTATGGGTAGTAAATTCATTTTTTTGAGGCCATCATTCAACCCTCACAAAGTTTGAGAGTTTGACTATAACTTTATGTTACAAGTTATTTTCCTTCAGGAGTCTGGACATAACACCATTTTCTTTCTGCTTGCAATGATCCTATTGCAAAGTCTAAAGCCATTATGATTCCTCATCCTTTCTGATCTGCTTTTTCTTCCTGGAAGTTGATAGAATCTTCTTTTCCTCTAGTGTTTTTAAGTTTGAGACGTCTTTGTGTAGATATTTTCATCTACTACTTCCATTCAGTAAGATTTTTTCAGTAATAGTTTACTTTCTATTCTGAGAAATTTTCTTTTTTATTGAAGTATAGTTGATTTACAATATGTTATCACTTATATATGGAATCTAAAAAATAAAATAAATGAATGAATATAACAAAACAGACTCACAGACGCAGAGAACAAACTAGTGGTTACCAATGAGGAGAGAGAAGGTGAGCAGGGAAAGATAGGGGTAGGGGATTAAGAGGTACAAACTACTGGGAAATTTTTTTGAATAATTTTTTTTGTTTTCTGTTCTGTTTCCTCCTTTCTTTCTTTTTTTTCCCATCAATTTTCTGGGGTTGTCATCCAATTTTCTTTTTTTTTTTTCTCCCATTTTCTGCTTCTTTGTCTTTTTTGCTCTACTTTCTAGGAGACTTCCGCTACTTGTTCTTCTAACCTTCTAATGACTTCATTTCTGTTATGTTTTCATTTCTAAGCTCTTGTCTGTTCTCCTAAATTTTTATGACATCCTGTTCCTCTTTTATAGATGTAGCATTTTCTTATTTCTCTGAGGATGATGATAATTTTATTTCATTTGGTTTTGTTGATTCCTCCCCCTCCTGCATTATTTATTTACTTCAAGATGCCTTTTTATGAGGAAGATCAGTTTTTTTGGTTTCTTGGTTTTTGTTTTTTGTTTCTGCGGTACGCGGGCCTCTCACTGTTGTGGCCTCTCCCGTTGCGGAGCACAGGCTCCGGACGTGCAGGCTCAGCGGCCATGGCTCACGGACCCAGCCGCTCTGCGGCATGTGGGATCTTCCCGGACTGGGGCACGAACCCACGTCCCCTGCATCGGCAGGCGGACTCTCAACCACTGCGCCACCAGGGAAGCCCGGGTTTTTGTTTTTAATTACTGTCTTCCATGATAGGAGCTTTCCTCAGATATCTGGTAATATCTAAATGTCTGCTTAATATAAAGAATGGGGGGATCTAAAAAGCTCATCTGTGGCTCTGAGAGCTTGAACTGTGGGCCAAGCTTATCAACTGAGTTCACTGTAGAGTGATCTACAGTGAGGGTGGGGGAGGATCTCTGTATTCAGCATTAGGTGTACGTTGGACGCTTTATCCTAACCTTTACTCTAACTCTAATCTGTGCCAGGATCATCACTCCAGACATCTTGCTTTTAGTTTCTCCAGAGAACAAGCTTCCAGATTTCTCTTGGGAGGGGCTGTTACTCAGCAAAGTAGAATAGAGGAGGGAATCTGGAAAGTTTAACTTCTTTTTTTTTTTACATCTTTATTAGAATATAATTGCTTTACAATGATGTGTTAGTTTCTGCTTTATAGCAAAGTGAATCAGTTATACATATACATATGTTCCCATATCTCTTCCCTCTTGCGTCTCCCTCCCTCCCACCCTCCCTATCCCACGCTTCCAGGCAGTCACAAAGCACCGAGCTGATCTCCCTGTGCTATGCGGCTGCTTCCCACTAGCTATCTGCCTTACGTTTGGTAGTGTATATATGTCCATGCCTCCCTCTCGCTTTGTCAAAGCTTACCCTTCCCACTCCCCATATCCTCAAGTCCATTCTCTAGTAGGTCTGTGTCTTTATTCCTGTCTTACCCCTAGGTTCTTCATGACATTTTTTTTCTTAAATTCCATATATATGTGTTAGCATACAGTATTTGTCTTTCTCTTTCTGACTTACTTCACTCTGTATGACAGACTCTAGGTCTATCCACCTCATTACAAATAGCTCAATTTCGTTTCTTTTTATGGCTGAGTAATATTCCATTGTGTATATGTGCCACATCTTCTTTATCCATTCATCCGATGATGGACACTTAGGTTGTTTCCATCTCCATGCTATTGTAAATAGAGCTGCAATGAACATTTTGGTACATGACTCTTTTTGAATTATGGTTTTCTCAGCGTATATGCCCAGTAGTGGGATTGCTGGGTCATATGGTAGTTCTATTTGTAGTTTTTTAAGGAACCTCCATACTGTTCTCCATAGTGGCTGTACCAATTCACATTCCCACCAGCAGTGCAAGAGTGTTCCCTTGTCTCAACACCGTCTCCAGCATTTATTGTTTCTAGATTTTTTGATGATGGCCATTCTAACTTCTTAAATAGTATAATAGGGTCTGACTGCATATTTTTTAAATCCCTGATTGCTAAGAGATTTCAAGCTCTAGTTTATTCCTGCCTCTTCTGCCCCCTATTTGGGCAAGCTGATAAAAAAAAAGCCAGGGCACTCCTTCCTTTGGCACCAGAGGGAAGTTCAAACCACTCCAGGAGTGAATTCTTCCATAGTCCCACCCCTTAACCATGATAAACACCAGGGCCACTCGCTCTCACTCTCAAGACACTCAAGCCAATTCCAGACCAGCTTGGGTGCTGTCCTGCTCTGCCCAGAAAGTTTCATGATGTGAGTAATACAGTTTGTTCTTACCTCTTAATGTATGCATGGTGTCATCAATCTAGACGCCCCATCTGTTAATAGGGAGGGTATCTTAGTGTGCTTGGGCTGCTATAATAAATTACCATAGACTAGGTGGTTTAAACAGCAAACATTTATTTCTCATAGTTCTGGAAGCTGGAAAGTCCAAGATCAAGGTGCTTGCAGATCCAGTGTCTGGTGAGGGCCCAGACATCTGGTTTGTAGATGACTGTCTTCTCACTATATCCTCACATGGTGGAGAGCAGAAAGAGAAGAAAGTTCTCTTCTTATAAGGACACTAATCCCATCTGAAGGGCCCCATCTCCCAATACCATTTCATTGGGTTATTATAGGTTTCAACATATGAATTTTGGGGGGTTACAAGCATGAAGTACATAACAGAGAGGGTCCATGTCACCTGCATTGGATGGCTACAAGAAATAGCTTTCATGAAAATTTTCTTAGTCTTTCTTTTTCTGCCAGTCCTATGCCTTTAAGCACATTGTGGTATAAATTGACTGGCTCCCACACCTTCCCAGTAGTAGTAACTAGAGATTAGATTTATTGGGTCTACTAAGTCAATTACTACTTGCCCACCTATCTCTAGCTTCCAAAATTTTGCTTACTTTTTTCCCTCTTCTGTTTTTCTGATTTGTATCTCTCTCCCTCTCTTTTTTTTAATTTATTTTTTATTTAAAAAAATTTTTGGCCAAGCCACACGGTTTTCGAGATCTTAGTTCCCAGACCAGGGATCGAACCTGGGCCTACTGCAGTGAAAGTGCTGAGTCCTAACCACTGGACCACCAGGGAATTCCCTGTATCTTTCTCTTTAAAAAAAAAAAATTCCTTCCCTAAATTTTTATTGACTTAAGGAGGTAAAAAATAAAATTAGAAACATGCATTCAACTGCTGTTTTAACCTGGAAATCCTAGACAGCTCATTTCTTCAGAACTTGTAGACAATAGGTGCTATCTTTTCATTTATTGCTAAATTCCTGAAATGTATACTGCATTTAGTTCTAATTTCTCTGACAACTCAGATTATTGATATTATTGGATTCTGATCTGGTCCTCTGTTCATATGACTAAAAACCTAACGTACAATTTCATGATTCATGGCAGATTCTTAAATTCAGCCATTCAGTTTTCCCTAACTTTGCTTCCTAATTTTAGTGGCACTCACTCCATTGTAACGCAGATGGAAGCCTTCTATCAATGTTCTAGAAACAAGTTGAAATGAAAATGAATTATCTATATCTATCTCTATTCCATTTGTGTGAGAGATGGAAAGATAATCAATTCATGGGTGTCTGTTTAAAATGAAAGCCACTCTTCTTCCCTTCTTGGTTATGAAAATTTGACCCATCTTTTGAACAAATTTAGCAATGATTTAAAATTCTTGGTTATACATTCCAGATTTAAATTATGATTTCAAAATGCAGTTGTTAAGTTGAAAATAACGATCTCATCAAATGGTAAGCCTGTTTTGGCTTCACATTTGATTTATAGGTTGGTAAAAAAAAATTTATTATTAATAAATTCAAAAGTTATGTTTACAGTAAAAGCATTTAGATGAAAATTAGTCCCTTTCTTCCATAAACTTTATCAGAGTCCTAGTTTTCTTTCTTACAGGCAGCAGGCCATATTAAATTTATGTCTTGAAAAATGATCTGTGTGAAGATAAGCAGGTATATAAATATGTGGGCTTTTTTATGCTAACAAGATCATACTATATATGCTGTTCGATACCTTATTTTATTTAACTGTATATTTCTGAAGATTGTACCATATCATCACAGTTAGATCTCCCTTATATTTTTATTATGGAAATAGAATTTTTTGTGGAAATAGAACAAATACAGGAAAGTACACAAAATACATATGTTAAATAAATCAGCACAAAGCAAAAGCCCATCAGTTAAACACCACCTGGCCAGCCAAGCAATAGGATGTTCCTAACCCTTTATGTGTCCTCCAGGTTTTTACCATCTCTCCCTCAAAGGAAACCTCTTCCAAACTTTTATGATATCATTTTCTTTCCTTTAGTTTTACTACCTACATATAAATCCTTAAATCTTATAGCTTAGTTTTGCCTGTTTAGAATTTTTTGCCTGGGTTAGGATTTCTGGCAATTTAAATCCTGCAAATTTAGCAATGATTTAAAATTCTTGATTATACATGAATTGTTTCGTGTCTGGCTTACTTAGTGCTTTCTATCTGTCCCATTTATTTTATGTTTTTTATTTTTTCCTTCAAGAGTTTCTTCTTTCTGGCCCTTACCAAAAATTTATTACTCTACTTTTTTCTTTACTACCTTGAAAGTTACACATTCTTTTGCAATTCTTTTACTGGCTAACCACGAAATTATGACATACATTTTTGGTTTTGAAATCCTTATATTAATTGGTATTTACCCTCTTCATGGGCAATGCAAGAACCTGAGACTCCTTTTAGATATCTTAACTCTTTTATCCCTTTTATCCCCTCCATTTAACCCCTCTAAACTTTTAAGCCGGTATTGTTATGTCCTTTAGTTCTGTCTATGTTTGGAACACTATCATCATTGTCATCATCATCATTGTCAGTTTACTTATTTAAATTCACCTTTTCATTGCTCTTCATTCCTTCCTAAATCTGGGACTTCTGGTATCATTTTCCTTCTGCCTGAAAAAACATGCCTTTAATATCCCTTTTAGTGCTGATCTACTGGTTACAAATTTTGATTTGTGTGTCTTAAAATTATTTCACTCTATTATTGAAATATATATTTTGCTAAACTTATAATTCTAGGTTGGTAGTTATTTTCTTTTAGTATTTTGAAGATATTATTTTGTATCTTCTGGTTTCCATTAACTCTACTAAAAGTCAGCTATCTACCTAATTGTTGCTCTTTTGAAGGGCAATCTGTCTTTGTTTACTTCCAACTGCTTTAAGATTTTCTTTTTCTTTGGTTTTTAACATTTCACTATTAGGTGCCTGGTTGTTTGCTCATTATGTATTCTGTTTAGAGTTGTTTTGCCTTCTTAAATCTGTAAATTAATGTCTTTCATTTTTGGAAAATTCTTACCCATTATTCCTTCAAATAATTCTTCTTGCCTATTCTCCCTTTTTTCCCCCTCCCTAGAATTCTACTTATATTGCACTTTCTCACTGTATCTTCAGTTTCTTACCTTCCTTTTTAATCTTTCCATTCTTTTGTTTCTCTTTGCTTCATTCTGGATAGTTCTTTCTGACTGATCAATATCCAGACTACTAATTTCCTTTGACTATCTAAACAGCTGTTAAATCAGTCTATTAAATTGTTGTTAATTTTAGTTATTATTTTCCAGTTCTTGTAATTTCTGTTTATGGTTTTCAGTCTTCTGCCAAAATTCTCTATCTTGTCCTGATTCCTTGAACAAAGTAAGTATGGTTATTTAAAAGTCTATGTCTAAAAACTCTGCCTCTGAAGTACTTGTGAGTTTTATTTTCAGTTATTTCTGTCTGTTTATTATCTTGTCTCTGAGTGCCTGGTTACTTTTTATTGTGTGCCAGATGCTATATTTACAAAAATGTAGAAATAATTTTCAGCTTGGAATAATATCTTCTTGTAAAGAGGATTTGCGTTCTGCTTTTTTTAAGTCATATGGAGTACCAGTATTCTGAAATAACCTTAATCTAATTTCATCCACACAGCATGTAGAAGAGTACAAATGCTACACAAGATGTGATGGTGATGCCTCTTTTGAATGATGCTAAAGTATCTTCTATGGTAAATTGGGAGATACACAATCAGATTTCAGTATAATCTGTACTGGCTACTTGTCTAACCATCAACTGTGTACCAGGTAGTATTTTAAGTGCTTTCAAATATCATTAATATAGTTCTTATAACAATGATTCCAAGATGGATATTACTATTATCCCTATGTTACGGATGTAAACTTGGACAGAGAGGAGTTGGGTTACTTAGTCAATGGTACATGGCTTTAAATGGAAAAGCTGAGCTTTGAATCCAAGTAACCTGAGTCCAGTGTCTCTGACCCTAACCAATGAAGTAGAGTGAGAATTTTCTTTAGGGGAAAAAAATTGTAGGTTATTGTTTATGCCAATTTCTCTGAGCTTCCTTAGCTCAGTTCCTGGATGCTGAATGTACTGAACCAAAGGGCAAACACCACTAATAGAATCATTTCACTTAAGTTCTCTCTAGGGGCAAGTTTGGTGAATGGTCACTAGGCTAACTTAAAGAAATTGGTTTGCTAAGAAATAATACTGTTGAGGTGAATTTAGACTCTGAGTACTATATTATTCTGGGAAATGGCAAAATTTGGAATTATGTGGGGAAGGGCAGCTAGGAGTGGGGCTCTTGACTTTGTTTAATGATTACAAATTTAAATTAAAAATGCATTATCTGTTATTTTGGCAGTGGTGTTGAGTGTTTAGGAGAAAATCACAAAAGGATTATTATGTGGGTGTGGGACTCACTGAGAGAGATCCCATTTTGTGTAAACTCACTGCTGTGGTTCAGAATTGGGAGGAAGCAGAATGAATAGTGGGTTAAGTGTGTGGCCTCTATAGACTCCTTTGCACCGAGAGTAGATGGAGAAACTGCATCTTAGAACTCAGAATCTTTGCTTGATTCATGTGTGGGATTTGTTTATTGTGTTTCTTTTCACAGTGACTGCTCAGGCTGTTTCAGAACAGTTGGCTGAATACCCAGAGAGTGTTTGATTAGCTAAGTTAGGAAGCAAGATGCCATCCAACATAGAGGAAATTTATCCTGGATAAATGTAGATCATTTAGTCAAATTGCTAGACTCTCAGCATGCTATGGCTTCCCTGGGAGAAAATACCGAAGGCACTTTCTTAGAAACACAAGTAAACAGAACTTATTTTTGAGGAACCTGAAGAGCATGACTTAACATATGATTCAGGGCCAGCCAATATGACCTTAGAGGGAAAGATTCAATAAGAAAAGAAAATGATCAGAGTAAGGCATGAAACTAATCCTACAGAGGGCTTTTTGAGTCAGAACTCCTCTTAGTTGCAAGTGACAGAAACCAGATTTCAGCTTAATCACAGCCATCAAGAGATGGGGAAGAGGACCAAATTATGGTCTTTGGGCTTACTACACTGCATATCAGTATAAATTTATGCTCATTTTGTTGGATGGACAGAGGACCAAAATAGTTTCAACATGACTAAATGTACTTTGGAAGGCTCTGAACTTAAAGGGGGCGGGGGAGAGAAAGAATGCATTGGCTCATAATACTGGGGATAACAGGCATGGCACTAAATTACACTTGACTGGATCCAGAGGCTGAAAAGATACCACTGTTGCCCTTGCACCATCCAACTTACCCTTGCTCTCTGTTCCTCTCTTTGTGGGCTTATTAACTCCTACTGCATATGTGTGTCTCCTATGTTATTGGAGAAGAGGGACACAGGTATATTTCACTCTTTCTAGATTAGTCAGGCCTGAGGCAAGTGTTGTATTGGTTACCTACTGATGCATAACAAATAATCCCCAAACTCAGCAGTTTAAAACAACAAACGTTGATCATCTCACACAGTTTCTGAGAGTCAGAAATCTGGAAGCAGCTTAGGCGGATGGTTCTGGGTCTCCCATAGGATTGCAGGTAAGATGTTGGCCAGGGCTGCAGTCATCTAAAGAAGCTGGAGAAACTGCTTCCAAGCTTATTCCTGTAGTTGTTGGTTGGGAGATTCAATTACTTGCCACATGGATCTCTCCACTAGGGCTACTCATACAGCATGACAGCTGGCTTCCCCCAGAGTGAGCAATCAGAGAGCAAGAGAAACCAAAATGGAGGCCACAGTTCTTTTATAACCTAATCGCAGAAGTAACATATCATTTCTGCAGTAGTCTGTTGGTTACACTGTACTAGAGTTGGTCTGACTAGGATACAAGGGTCTGAATGCCAGGAAATGGAGTGATCATTGAGGGCCATTTAGAGGTCGGCTCCCACAGGGGCTGTAATAGGCAGAACTCTCAGATGGCCCCAGGATTCTTGCTTCCTGGTGTACACACTCTGTATGATTCCCTTTGAGTGTGGGCTGGGCCTGTGAATATGACTGGGTAGTCACAACCTTGATTAGAATACACTCTGGAACAGAGGTGAAGGGATTTTGCAGATGTCATTAAGGTCCCATAACAAATGATTTTGAGGTAACCAAAAGAGACATGATTCTGAGTGGGTCTGACCTAAGCAGTGAGTCCTTTAACAGAGGGTCCGAAACTTGAAGCAGTGAAGACACTCTCCTGTTGGCCTTGAAGCAGCAAACAGCCAGGTTGTGGAGAGGGCCTTGTGCCAGGGAATGGTGGGTGGCCTCTGGTTGCTGAGGGTTTCAGCACTACAGCTGCAAGGAACCAGATGCCACTGATAGTTAGCAATCTTGGAAGACAACTCCAGGCCGCAGGTGAGATAGCAGCCCCGGCTGACACCTTGATTGCCGCCTGGTGAAACTCTGAGCACGAGATGTAGTCAAGCTGTGCCTGACACCTGACCTACACAGATTGTGAGATAATAAATGTGTGTTGTTCTCAGCTATTAAACGTGTGGTATTTGTTGTGCAGCATGGGAACTAACATAGGTGCCTACCTGTGAAAGGTAAGAGATAGGTGGATGTCACCTCTGTTGATTTCTCCTCATATTGTGAATTGGGAGGAAAATCCCCCAAGGAAGGAAAGATGCTGTTAGAGAAATGAGGGAATGGCAAGGCTGCTAGCAAAACAAACTTAGCTCTCAGAGTTTATTATAACATTTCAAACCTGGAGACCCTAGCTATTTCAAGGATGTGAATCATCAAGCAAACAATATCCTCCACTAATGTCTAAAACATTGTTCTCAAAATGTGATCTCTGTACGACCTGTAATGGAACTCTCTGGAGTGCTTGTTAAAATATAGGCCTCACTCCAGATATAGTGACTCAATCTCCGTGGGGGATATAGCTTAGAGCCATGCATTATTTTTATTTATCATTTCACAGAGTTTTTTCATTTGGAAGATTTTTGAAATCAGAAAAAAGTTGAAGTACAGCGAACACTTGTTTGCCTCTAACCAAGATTCAGTTGATGAAAATTTTACCCAATTTTCTTTATTTCTTGTATACATGTATGTGTACACTATTCTATTGCTGAACCATCTGCAAGTAAGTTACAAGCATTATGACACTTTACCCCTAAACACTTTAATATAGATCTCCTACAAATGAAGTGATCTCATATAATCACAGACCCTTACCACACTGAAGAAATGAAACATTGATGTATTATCTAATATATAGTAAATTTTTTCCAGTAGCCCTCAAAACTGCCCTTTAGATTATTGCTTCTCAAAGTTTGATTCATAAACCAGCAGCTTAGGCATCACAGTATTTTAACAAGAATCCAGTGGTTTCACGTGTGCATCAGTTGGAGAAGCCCCGTAGCAATTTTTTGATTGAGGACCTAATCAAGGATCATGTTGCATTTTGATTATCAAAGTTTTCTTTACCCTCTAACATCTTTAAACTAGAATAGTCCAAGGTTTTCCTGTTTTCTTTCTGTTCTCTCCTTCTGCTCCCTTTTTGTTTACCTCTCTTCCCTTCGTCTACACTGGCAAAAACAATGTGAAATTTAAAAACTCCTCTATGCTTTTGAAACTAACCACAGAAAATTGTGTAAGGGTTTATTTTTTTTTGTAATAAAGTATTTTTACATTAAAGTATGTACATTGTTTTTCTAGACTTAGTGCTATTGCACGTTTAACAGACTACAGTATAGTGTAAACATAACTTTAAAAAAATTTTATTGGAGTATAGTTGATTTACAATGTTGTGTTAGTTTCAGGTGTACAGCAAAGTGATTCAGTTATAAATATACATATATTCATTCTTTTTCAGATTCTTTTCCCATATAGGTTATTGCATAATATTGAGCAGAGTTCCTTGTGCTATACTGTAGGTCCTTGTTGGTTATCTAGTTTTTCGAAGTATTTTTAAAATTTTTCTTTTATTTGTTTGTTTATTTACTTATTTATTTATGGCTGCGTTGGGTCTTCGTTGCTGTGCATGGGCTTTCTCTAGTTGTGGTGAGCAGGGGATTCTCTTTGGTTGCAGTGCACGGGCTTCTCATTGTGGTGGCTTCTCTTGTTGAGGAGCATGGGATCTAGGCACATAGGCTTAAGTAGTTGTGGCATGTGGACTCAGTAGTTGTAGCTCATGGGCTCTAGAGCTCAGGCTCATTAGTTGTGGTACCCAGGCTTAGTTGCTCCACGGCACGTGGGATCTTCCCAGACCAGGGCTCAAACCTGTGTCCCCTGCATTGGCAGATGGATTCTTAACCACTGCTCCACCAGGGAAGTCCTGGTTGTCTATTTTATATATAGTACTGTGCGTATGTTAATCCCAAGCTCCTGATTTGTACCTCCCACCATGTTTCCCCTTTGGTAACTGTAAGTTTGTTTTCAATACCTGTGAGTCTGTTTCTGTTTTGTAAGTAAGTTCATCTGTATCATTTTTTAAGTTAGATTCCACATATGAGTGATATCATGTGATATTTGTCATTCTCTGTCTGACTTACTTCACTTAGTATGATAATCTCTAGGTCCATTAGACCTAGAGATTATTCAAATGGCATTATTTCATTCTTTTTTATGGCTGAGTAATATTCCATTGTATATAAGTACCACATCTTCTTATCCATTCCTCTGTCGATGGACATTTAGGCTGCTTCCATGTCTTGGCTATTGTAAATAGTGCTGCTATGAACATTGGAGTGCATGTATCTTTTCAAATTATGGTTTTCTCCAGATATATGCCCAGGAATGAGATTGCTGGATCATATGGTAGTTCTATTTTTAGTTTTTTAAGGAACCTCCATACTGTCCTCCATAGTGGCTGTACCAATTTATGTTCCTACGAACCGTGTAGGAGGGTTCCCTTTTCTCCACACGCTCTCCAGCATTTATTTTTTGTAGCCTTTTTTTTTTTTTTTTTTTTTGCAGTACGCGGGCCTCTCACTGTTGTGGCCTCGCCCATTGCGGAGCACAGGCTCCGGAGGCGCAGGCTCGGCGGCCATGGCTCACAGGCCCAGCCGCTCTGCGGCATGTGGGATCTTCCCGGACCGGGGCAAGAACCCGTGTCCCCTGCATCGGCAGGCGGACTCTCAACCTCTGCGCCACCAGGGAAGCCCGACTTTTTGATGATAGCCATTCTGACCAGTGTGGGGTGATACCTCACTGTAGTTTTGATTTGCACTTTTCTAATAGTTAGTGATATTGAGCATCTTTTCATGTGCTTCTTGGCCATCTGTATGTCTTCTTTGGAGAAATGTCCATTTAGATCTCTGCCCATTTTTTTACTGGGTCGTTTGTTTTTTTGATATAGAGTTGCATGAGCTGTTTGTATATTTTGGAGATTAATGTCGGTCACTTTGTTTGAAAATATTTTCTCTCATTCTGTAGGTTGTCTTTTCATTTTATTTATGGTTTCTTTTTCAGATTCTTTTCCCATATAGGTTATTACAAAATACTGAGTATAGTTCCCTGTGCTATATAGTATGGAAACTATTGACTGTGAATAGTAAAATGGTCTCTGGGTGGTGAGACTAGTGAGTTTTAATTTTTTAGTGTATTTCCTGCCAGTGTTTTGCAGAAAGGAATCATTGTAAAATCCTGACTTGCATTGTAAATTTCATAGGAGAACTTCCCATAACATTAAATATCAATCTAGCATTTAAAATCACCTCATAAATAATGTACGTTTATATACCATATTATTATTTTAATCTTCCTTTTATTGGACATTTAAATTGCTTCCGATTCTTCACTGTAACAGAAAGCTTTGTCCATACATCTATTACATCTCTGATTATCATTATAGAATCCTAGTGGGGTTGCTGGTGCAAAGCTTACAGTAGACTCTAACTGGGGTGTGTGCCCAGCTCATGTTGACTCCTTCAGAGGCTCTGGCTGTGTCATCATTCTCAGTCCTTGTACCTCATCATTCTGATTCAGGAACAGAGCACTTGAATTCAACCTAGTCCCCCTAAAAGATTTGGAAACCTGACAGAGGTAGAAAAGATGGGGTCATCTCAAGTAGGGACACGGTGCAATGACGTCAGGCTTCTGCAGCTGGGTTTTGACGCTGCAGTACTCCTACTCCTGTCCTTCCTAAAGCTAGTTTGTGCAGCCCTTGTTTGAATCATGTGAGCACTTTAACTCCTTCCTTTCAAATCCATGTCTTA
Source organism: Monodon monoceros (assembly GCF_005190385.1). Taxonomy (NCBI): domain Eukaryota; kingdom Metazoa; phylum Chordata; class Mammalia; order Artiodactyla; family Monodontidae; genus Monodon; species Monodon monoceros. The sequence goes on from NW_021703767.1 coordinate 55,083,734, forward strand.
TTTGTTATTCTGGGTTCCTTTCTGTTGCTACCACAAACGAAACCTCTAACTGATCCTGATGGTGGTTTGCATACAGCAGGCACATAGAGAAAGGTAGTACTGATATTTGGAATTAGCCATTGGACCTTGCTGAGGTAAAAAGCAGTGAGGCTCCCTTCTATGATCTGGGATAGAAATGTGAAAGCTTGTGGTAAGGGGTTGCCAGATATCTCACCAATCTCTCACTCTCAAGCAACTGGGCATCTCCTTGGGGGTATAGTTGAGTGTCTGGATAGCTGTTGCCAAAATTAAGAGAATGGAGGCTGGTGAGTCACCCTGGCCCTACATATTATACTGCTGGTTCTGGTCCAAGATCACAAAGTCTTTAAGTGGATGTGATAGGATTCAAATTTAGGCAGTCTCACTGTTTAGCCTTAGTTCTTAACCACTTCTTCATAGGCTCTGCTAAATGCAGCTAAGTCATCTTTTATGAAAAGATGCTAATGCCAACTGCCCCCACAGCAGAGTTGCCAGAGTTAACAAACCAAAAAAGAAGACTATCCATTAAATCTGAATTCCAGATAACCAATAAGTGATTTGTTTTCGTGTGCATATGTCCCAAATGTTGCCTAGGACATACTTGTACTAAAATATTATTAGCTGTTTATCTGAATTCAAATTTCACTGGAGGTCTTATATTTTATCTGGCAATTCTACATGGCCCAACTCTTTGTGTCTCTTTTCATTATTGTTCTCTAAGTCACACAAAGTAATTTAAATTCAGCACACACATGCCTTAGAGGAGACAGTGAAGAAAACATTTTCAGAGGAAATTTCAGAAATTCAGATTTGCTAAAATCATTGGAGTAGTGCTCACCAGGTAGTCTGTATTCAGTGAGCTAGCCTAGGCCGCCAGCTTTAATTTCAAGTGTGATGGCCTGATAAGTGCAAACCATTGCTTACTACTGTCCTACACTAGGTGACATTGAATTCCTTCTCCTCTATCATTCTGGGGTTTTCCTTGCTCTCAAAGTCTGCAAAAACTAAAAAAAAACCCATTAGTTTGGATATATCTGTATGTGTCTGGCCCATCTACCTCTCATTTTGTTCTGCTATTGGAGGTCAGAAAAATCTTCTTTCCTACAAGAGACAGATTGCTGAGCCAGGCTGAAGAGTCCTGTAAAAATGCACATTGCCAACTCTTTTCATAGGCCAGGACTACAGAGAAGATGCAGTGAAAATGGGATCCCTAAACTCAGCAGAGTTAAGAATCACAGTGAAGGCAAGTGATTGCAACCCAGGTGGATGTGGTCAGAGATCCAAAGCCAGTGTAGTAATCAGGGCTCAGGAAATAGACAACCAGAAATCTTTGGCTCAAATCAAACATGGGATTTTTAGGAATTAAATTGATTATCCAGCCTTTATAGTCTAGTTTTTGTTTGCTTGTTTGTTTTTACTTTTTTGATATATTAAAAAAAATCTTCAATTGTCATCAATATTTTCAACAGCTAAACCAGGGCACTGGTTGTGAATAAGGTATGACTATCCATATGTACATCTTTCAAGACTTTGAAAATATCCTAGGATGTGGTATTGCTTTTGATCAACTGTTTTGAAGGTACGGGGCATGAGAATAGTTACCATTTGGCTTTCCCACTCTAGGTAGCCTTCATAAAAGAGGTCAAAGAGCTGATGTAGGGATTCCAAAAGTTGTCAAGGATAGACATTTCTAGTATATACTCAGAGAAAAATGTGTTAATTATAGTCCCTCGGGGACCAGTGTGAGTAAACCTAGCTGACCCACAGATAGTCCTTCTGGGAAAATAGCATCCACTTCAAGTATTTACAACAGAGAGAATTTGATGCAGGAAACCACGTGATAGAGAAGTAGGGAAATCAAATAGAAGAGAGTGAGGAACTCAGGAAGCAGTAGGAAGTTACTTCTATGATGGAAGGAATTGATGCTATGGGATGCCAAGAATGAGGTCACCTTGTGGAATCTGGAACCCTGGCAGGTCTGCCTGACAGAAGTGTGAACCATGGAAAAGATGGAGCTCGTGCCAGAAATGCTGCCCAGCACATTATTCTTTACTCAGGTGGTGATTCTCATTGTAACTGCTGTCCGTATGTCGTTTCCTGGTAGGTCAGCCTCTGCTCAGTTCTGTTTGTTTCTATAGCTAGAAATTCTCCTACAGGGGTTCCTGGGTTCAACAAAGACACTGGCAAATTCAGGCAGAGAGAGGGAGATACCAACCAGTGCTACTAGGAAGATTTTTTAAAGTGAGGTGTCTTTGCCCATGTCCCCATCTGTTCAGGCAGTGAGATCCAGGCCCAGCATGATTCACTGTGGAATGATGATTCTGCTTCTCCTTGCATTGGATTCTGGTCCTTACTCTCCAAAGATTAGCTATCACCTTTGAGAAATATAAATTCTCTTATCTACTCACCTCTTTATCAAACCTATCTTCTGGTAATTCCTCCTTGTCTCACTTCTGTCCCCTCTAACCTTTCTCTAGACCCTAGCCCTTCTATGGATCTACCACCACCCTTGCCCTCCCTCTCTCCCCATGCCTACGGACACACTGAGTAACATTCCTTGGCCGCATTGCTCTCTCTAATTATGATCCTAATTCCCAACTACCTTACCTTAACCTTCTGAGTTGTATCTGGGACCATATCTATTGCCATTCCTTCTCACTACATACTAACTAAAGTTCTGTGAACCAGACTTTTTTCCCTACACAGCTGCTGCATCCAGGAGTAATAATAGACTTGACAAAGCCAATGCTCATTAAAATCAATGCTTCTCAGTTATCTGTAGTTAAATGAACAGGAAAGTTTTGTTTCTAATCTGTCATGGACAAATTCATCAGGAAGATGTAATAAAAATGGATTGCCAGAAAAATGAAATTCAAAAGAACATAAAATGCAAGCCTTGATTTTTTTTATTATTACATACAATAAGCATAGAGGTTTTGATACCAATTTGACAGAGTAATTTTAAATACTTATTCTCTATTCCTATACTTATATTATGAACCAGTAATAAACAGTTCACTGACTGGCACCACCCTGCAGATCCCCCACTTTGAGTAGCTCTGCTTTAGATAATATTCCCCCTCAAATTCTGCTTCTGTATGTGGTCCAAAAGAAATACTTCACCACCACCAAAACACTCTTATACAATATAGATATAAAAGAAGACATTTTATTCTAAGTCATGGCACAGGCTATAGTCATTCTTTCTGCCACTTACCCCTCAGCCAGAGCTGACATTTATGCCTTCCTTTTCCTATTACCCATTCTGTGATCTTACCTTGGGCCCGTCCCTCAGCTATTTCCCCAACAGGGTAACCTGAACCTTGATTCTTGAGCTGTTTTAGTTCTTGGTGCTCTTGCCTATAAAACAGAAATAGTCTCCCATTAGCTTCTTCCACAGAACATCAAAAACAAAAAACAAAATGGAAGGGATCCACTAAGTTCCTATCATATTCCTCCTAGCTGTACAGCAGTAATTGCAAGTCCCCTTATTAGTCGTGGTCAATCACCCCAGGCAAGACAGTTTCCCACTTTTCTGCCATTTTCCCCTGGCATGAAGAACCCAAATGACCAGTTTTAGCTTCCAGTTCAGAAGAACCATGCTGTGTCCCATGATAAAAGCATTCTTCCCTTAAGTACTAAAAGAAAGGATGAATGGACACTAAAGGGACAGTGAATAACAGTCATGAGAGCGGGTTAATCAGTTATACTTGTTAGACACACCAGTCCCTCTTCACTCTGTGGTTCTTAGATCCACATCTTGTAACCAAGGGGAGGCAGTGCCTTATTTAGCACACGGTTCGGAACCTAACCAGTAGTCTGCCAAGTAGTTATGTCATGTAGCTTCCAAGGTGGAAGAAGATGCCCTGTAAGATAGCAGAGCTAAGTTCTTATAGGCCATTCCACTATGTTAGAAGGCTAACAGCTTCATTGATAGTGAACATAAAAGAGTGAATTACATTTGAATTAGTCCCTGGCCTTCTTTCTTTGTTTTTGACCAAGGAACTCCCTTCACAGCCAATTTGGGTGGGATAATACGATGGTGTATGGAGTGTTCAGTAAGTCTGCAGTTGGTAGTTCTGACTGAGGCATGGCCGGGGGAAGTAGAAAAGGGAAATGCTGTCCCCTTCTCTAATGAAAGGGATTAAATATTATCCAACAAGAAGCTGATTTGTCTTTGTTAGGTATGATGCCACATCAGAGATGTGAGCTGATCCCTAAGGCTGACAAGCTGAGCACTCAGCTGTGGCAGAGCCTAGTCCACTTTGGTGCAGGAAAGGATTAGAGGGAAAGAATCTCTCTCCCTGCTGCCATGGCTCCCTTATTCAGGTTCCATGTGAATGCTTGCCAGAAAGGTTTCACCACCGAAGACGCTCTCAATCACATGAATAGGTAATGATGGAGTCAGGTCAGCTGGGCCTCCTTTTCCTGCTTGCTCAATGGACTCCTGGACAGTCTCATGCTCTGGATTCATTCGGAATGTTCTATACTAACACCGCTTTTCTCAATCTTCTAATCAGCCTTCTTCTGTAGCGTTGCCCAAAAATGTCCAAAAAAAGTGGTACAGAGCCTGGCTTAAGGCCTCTTCTTCATTTAGCCAAAACTACATTACACTCTACTCAACGCCCTACTGGACTGGAAGTTTCCCCTACTCCCTTGTCCTTCAGGGTTACCCACCAGGGGCTCTAGTCCTACAGAGCCTATTTACAGGTGGTGGCAACTATTACTCTGCAGAACCGTCCTTGGTGCTCAACAGCTTGTTAGAGGAACCCCCTTTGAGGCCATAAGTTCTGGTTGAAGATGAAACAGCAGCATGGTAGGCTCCATGGGCACGTAAGCAATCTGCGTGTGGAATTTATTTGTTCTTTCAGAGCTTGATGGAATGCTGGAAGGTGCGCTCAACTTTGTTTTTACTTTTGTTGTAGATATTGGATCTCTGATCTGTAGAATCTAAAACTCGAGTATCTTCTTCATAAACTCTGTGTTATCTGATCCTCCTAGACAAAATTTCTGAAAGAAATATGCCTTGCTAAAGGGAGTAAAGCCTTTCTTCAAAACCTAGGAGCTTTTATTGCAATTCTCTTATTAGGAATTGTCACAGGCATCGTTCAATATCTGGACCTGCCTCAGTCATTGTATTATCTGGTCAGCTTGGTCTGTGAGGAGACCAATATATTCATGTGCACGGATGCGTCAAACACATATACCCTGTGTTTGAAAGGTCAAAAGACCAACTTAAAGCTTTTATATTGTCCCTTCTCTAGTCTTAACTCTACAGACTCAACACTAAACTTACAGTGTTGAAGTACACATGATTATGTCATGACATGTCCAATTTATTCTTTCTACAAATGTTCATGTCCTAGTTGTATACTAACTTACTTTACTGCTATATAACCTTATTTTTAAAGGCTCCTTGAAACAATTATTTACTCTTTTTTTCTTTGAAAGAAAGAAGGAGAAGCAGGAACCCTAGAGAGTAAAGTAGCTAGGCAAACTCTTTTCTAGTTGTATAATAGAAAACTTCCATTATTTGCAAGGTAAAGCTACAGCTGAGAATCAGTATTTTCCTTTTAATGCTTACACTAGAAAGAAATAGGAATTTTAAGGTTAGTGTGGTTTTGTTGTTAGAAATCTCTTCCTATAAAAAACATAAGGCACATTACAAACTTCCGTTGACTCGTAACTAATGTTTATTTTAGCTTCAGGATTAAAAGCGGTTTTTCACCATTAGCAAGAAAATGCTTGTCTCTAACTTTACTCTGAATGCATGTCTCTAACTTTACTCTGGTACAACATGATACAACTTCTTTCAGTATTTTGTTGTAGTGGGAAAAGAGATTATTTTTTTCTTTTATTTATGTAGACAAAAATGGAGTCTACTTCCTGTGTCAGCAGCTCTTCCTCAGGTAAAAGACTTATTTTTATCTTGTGTCACTTTGGAATGTTTGGAGACATTTGAAGACCCAACTAACAGCAATTTAAACTTAACAGGAAGTCTAAAGATATAAAATCCATAACAGGCAGATATAGGGACTCAAAATATTATTAAAAACCCAGATTCTTTCCATCTTTCTGCTCTATTATTCTTATTTTGTTGACTTTGTAATCCTCATACTTGTTTCCTCACATCTGTAGGATGGCTGCTACAGCTCCAGGCATCAAAACAGTGTTCAGAAAGTAGAGGGAAGGGGTTTGCCATTAAGTTCTGCTCTTGCATCTATCCCTGTTACAAGGATTCCATAGAAATCCTCCCAACAGACCTCTGTTTATTTTTCATTGTCCAAAATAATATCAAAATGTTTGTTTTTTCAGTTTGATTTTAGTAGTTAATTTTGGATACAAAGCAGTACAAGAGGCTGGCCACACTTTCCTACTTCTTTAGTCTCAGAGTTAGGAGGAGGAAAAGGTGGACATACAGACATATAATTGGTTCAGTACTCAAGAGTGGGATAAATATGGTTAGCTGCCAGACTCTCAGTTTGCAAGAAAGTTGGGAAGTTCTGACTGGTTTGCACCCCTGACGCAGACCAAGCTCTTCACAGTGTTCAGCACCCCAGTTTCTCCTTTCCCAAATGAAGAGGACTTCTATCCCGCATGAGTCATGGTCATCTCATTTACATTTTCTGAACCCCATCTCAGTTCTCCTTTTAGCTAGAGGTGGTCATACCCTGCACAAGGCTGGGTGGAGGGCGAAGGATTTTGGTTAGCAAGAAAGGAAGGAAATGGTACCAGTGGCTATCACAGTGTCCTTTTCACTTTATCTATTTCACACTGTTAAGTTTGCTTTTAAATGGTTTTCTGTCACATCTATGTATTGATGCTTACAAGCTGGCTCCTTTTATTCATTTTCTAAAAAACAAATCTGACTTCATCATTAGCTTTCCATTTTCTTAGTATCGATTACAAAAATGGTCATGATTGAACCCTTGCACACCTTTCCAGCATTTTCTCTTCCAAGTTGCCTGCTTGTTTTTTTATGTTCTCTCTTTTAGATGCATCTTTGTTCTATTGTCTGCCTAGACTATCTTCCCTCATCCGCTTCCCTCTTCTCTTCCTTACAGGTCAGTTTCTCCTTATCTTTCGAAACCGATGCTTCAGGAAGCTTTCTTTAACACCCCGTCCCCTCTTAAGCTCCAGTATTTTTCCTCTGTGTTTCCATAGCACCTGGTGGGAGTCCTTAGTGCTGCCTGTATCTCTGCATTCTGATTTATCTGTTTATATAATCCATCTATCTTTTGGTACCAGACTGAGCTTTTTGAGATTAGGGACTATCTGACTTACAGTCCCGTGATCTGTAGGACATGTTCAAATTGTGTGGGGTTTTTTTGTTGTTGTTTGCTTGTTTGTTTGTTTTTAAAATAAATTTATTTATTTTATTTATATTTTTTTGGCTGAGTTGGGTCTTCGTTGCTGCGTGCAGGCTTTCTCTAGTTGTGGTGAACCGGGGATACTCTTCGTTGCGGTGCGCAGGCTTCTCATTGTGGTGGCTTCTCTTGTTGCGGAGCGTGGGCTCTAGGCGCACAGGCTCAATAATTGTGGCTTGTGGGCTCAAGAGTGCAGGCTCAGTAATTGTGGCGCACGGGCTTAGTTGCTCCATGGCATGTGGGATCTTCCTGAACCAGGGATCAAACCCGTGTCCCCTGCATTGGCAGGTGGATTCTCAACCACTGCACCACCAAGGAAGCCCCAAGTTGTTGTTTTTAATGACAGAAAAGATGGTAGGCTTGATGGATGACTGGGGTTCCATACAAAAAAAGATCTAGTCCTGTATCCTAGAAGGTCAGGATAAATTTGAGGTATTTCATTTTCTCTTGTTTCTCAGAACTTTAACGTTTTCTGACTTTAATTTAGAAATGGGTTGTGAGTAAAAGATAGGGCTGAAGCAATAGAGCTTTACAAACAAAAGTTGTTTGGCTGGATTGACTCTGAGCTGTACAGAAAGCTCGCTGGTACAAAGTCAACCTGATAACCACTGTACTTTGGCAATGACCTGCTGAGCTGTGCACACAGAGCTAGGCCAGCAGTCTTGTCTTTTCTTCTGGCTTATTCTTTGGGTTAGCTACAGCTTTAAATTCTAAGGACTGAAAACCCCTAATTCAGGTCTACATAGGCACATGTACCCGCCAGAAAGCAGTCCATTGTAAATCATCACTTAATGAACACTCTAAGTGTTGCCGAATGAGGTGGTATAGACCCCTGCTTGGGCCCTAGGCTGGCCGAGGGCCCCTGCCTCAGTGGGGAAGGTTCTTTTTCTGCTCGGGTTCATGCAGCCAAAAAACAAAACTGAATCAGAGATTGAAGCAGCACAAGCTTTATTCAATGGCCAGAGAACGGAGAAGCAGGAACTTAGTTCACAAATAACTGCTCACCTGGGGGACAATTAAGGCAAGATTTTAAGGGCAAGGCTAATGAAGGAAAGGCATATGCACTGGTTTTCTGGGAATAGGCTGGATTCTTCCTGGAACTGGGGTGCCATCTCTTTTCTGCCCTTGTATGGTCCTCTAGCATCTGGGTAGGAAGCAGGTCGAACCATCTTGGTGCAGACAGGCAGAGATCTTACTATAACAGTGAGATGGTAATGAGCTGCAGGGGGACCTTCGTCCCACTTTTGAAGCTCAACCAGCTTGCACCAGTTTTCTTGTAGTTAGACTCTCTTATTCCTGTGCTGTGAACACAGCTAGAGAGTATGGTTAGTTGTGGTTTTCTGTAGGTTTACCTGGAGGGAGGAGCAGGGGTATGGTTCTGGGGCAACAGCATTGGTAACATAGCAGCTAAGAATAAGTCTTGTCAAGATTGCGTTTTGCCTATCCTTCACACTAAATCCTTGATTCTGATATTTCTCTATAGGTCACTCAACCCTAAAACACCCTGATATGTAGATACAAAGAAGAGTTATTTACTTCTGTATTTGAAAGGATGATACAGGGATTGAGTTAGAATGGTTAATCTCATTCTGAGGAATACTGAATATATCACTTACCCTACAATAAGGTATTTAAATGCAGCAGCTGTGACCATCACAGGATGGGATTCTGATATCAGAATTAGGTGATAAACCTAAATCAACGTTAGGAAGGAAGCCTTCTATTGCAGTCTAGTCCAGATTCTTTGACCTCCAGGTACTGTTGCTGGCCCTCCGTAGTACAGAAACATTGTCTCGCACTATCTGTGGTGAGAATGCAGAGTACCGTTTTAGAGCTTTCATTATTTAGCTGAAATCCTTCCGTTGGACACAATCAACCCTAGTAGTTGGTCTGGTTAAAAAAAAGTGAGGTATCCAAATTATGTATTTTAAACATTTTTAAACTTAAAATACACAGCTGTCTATTCATTTTCTAATTTTTTGAGTGGAGAGCACCAAGGCCTTGTTCTGAGTATGGGGCCACTGTATGATTTTCTATATTATCTTTCTTACACAGACTAAATCAAAAACTCACCATCCAGTATTTCCAGTTTTTGTTTCTTAAAAGTGTCCAGGGAGCTTGGCATTTAGATTGTTAAAAAGAATTCAATTCCTTCTAGAGCTTTACAATTTGCTTTCAGTCTTTTACTATTGTTTCTCCCACACCTAATATAAATAGCTGAATTTTCTTCCCTCCTTTTTTGTGCTTTTATTTAGCTTCTCCAAAGCATTCATCTTATTTAACTTAGTTGTTGGAGAAACACCAAGTTTGTCTTGTCCTCCTGTTTAATCAATTAACATAATATATAGTTGAATTATTTAATGATGATAACACACGTTCTGAACAGAAGGGAGTAGAAGTAGACAGGCACAGCCAACAGGCTTCCTGGAGGCATTTGATGTGCCATGGGCATTTTTCAGTGTCTGTTAAAGAGGGAGAGGTGACTGTTTCCAGGAAGTTCTTGGACTTACGTCTGCACATGTTCCAAACTCACCTCACTTAATGCAGTCTTGTTCAATTACTTACTACCTTTATGTGATTGGCAGAACACCTGCTGTCTGCCTTGTTAACCCTGGCATTTTTTTTTTGTCTGTCACCTTGGCTTTGCAGCCTTCTTGCTAAAACAAAACAAAAAACAAAACAGAAAAAAACCCCTCTACTCTGCCCAGCTATATTCTTTCTCATATAGAGCGCTATTGAGGAGGATTATGTAATCTATGCTTTTGGCAAGAAGAAATATTTCATGATAGAAGTCTGAACTGGAAAATGGTCCTCGAAGGCTAGTAAGTGCCCTGGTCCCTTCTATGTAATGCAGTTTCCTTTACGTGTGCTTTGTCTAGGGCTCCACTTCTAGGAGACCAACCCCTTTGGAGATGGGGCTTTATGGACAAGAATGAAGCTTGTCCCATAAGGAAGAAAACCGTAAGGAAGTGTGGGAAGCAGGATGGGGCAGAGATAGAAGCTAAGCAAGGATGGGGCTTTAGGTGAAGTCTCAACCTCATTTCCATGGTGGGGCTCTGGACCACAGAATGTCTCTTGACTTGAAGCCACCACTGGGGCGCAGGGAAGGAGTGTAACCATAGCTTCCATCACCTAAGGACAAGCCTCTGAAAAAGGCTACAGTGATGTGAGCAGGTAGCACTAACTGAGCAATGTGTGCTTGAAAATGAATGGATAAAAGTGATTGCAGGGGATCTGAACAGGTGATTAATGGTCTGCTAACATACAAAATATCAAATATTAAATATGTGGCATTTTTGAAATAGCTACTTTTATTCGGCCCAATTTATGACCTCCCTAGATTTTCTTGGCCTCACCTGTTTCCTGGGCTTTTAACTGGTTGGACAAAGACAGCTCCTTCCCCAATGCCACTGCCACATTTCCAAACCTCAGCAGCTGACCCTGCCTCCCCTGGGGAGGCCAACTTCAGCATGTCTTCCATTGTACCCTGCACAGTGGAAGCTGCAACAGCTACAGGATCCAGACATGACCCAAGGAGACTCCCAGAGGCTGCAGTTTCCCTTGCCCCATATTTCCAGATTCAAAGTGTCATCCTGGGAGACATGACGTCTGGCTTCCTTAGTGGCTGTCCTGAGGGGCCAGGTGCACAACCAGAAAGAGCATGAGAGTTAAAGCCCCATGGGGTAAACTTTGACCAGTGGAGAAAACCTATAGGTAAGTTCCTTTTGTTCTCCTCCTCTGATGGATTGTTCTGAGGTGCTGTGTTTCTGCAGAGGATGCCTGGAGAGCATCCCCTGTGACTGAGCAAGTGGCTCTGTGTTCTACAGCTATGGCCAGCAGGGCAACCACTACCTAATATCTGCTTTTCCTCCTTTCTTGTTTCACTCCCCTTTCCCTTCACTCTTGCTGCCCTGTGGCTGCACCTTTTCACCTCCCCCAAAATGTGTTAGCACATACTTTTAACCTGGGTTCCAAACAAACCAAGAGCTACTCCCTACACCCGCACCCCACCCCCAAAATGAACTTGAAGCGAAGACAGTACCTCTAGAGATTCAAAATTTCAACCCAATATATGAATCCTCAAGCGGAGGATTTTCATCATAAAACAACAGGGGAGATTTTTTTGAGTAAGGAGAAGGTAATCCTAAAATTGTTCTTTTGTTCTTTTTTCTATCTAAACAAAGTCAATCCTATTAAAATCTAAGTGGATGCTGAGGAGAAATCCCTAGGATGCTACAGAGTTTTCCTTTGTTATGACTTCTTTCACAAATTGCCTCAGTGCCCTGAGCACTGTGGAGAGGCACTGAATTTAAAAACAAAGGAGCACCCTGGAAGCCACTTTTCCTGAAGGAATTCATAACGTGAACCGGCATGATTCAAGTGATGTGAAACATTCTTGTTTATTGAACAAGAAAATTGACCTTCTATGTGCAGCTGGTCATATTTAGGCCAGCAGTTATGAGGACAGGACTAGTCTTGACTGTTACTAATGTGCAGAATAGAGAATCTGACCTGAACACAAGTGAAGTTTGTCATTGTCCCAATTAGTGCTGATGGCCTCAGTCAGTGTGGTCTGTAGCTATTAAGATGAGTATAGGAGTAGCTGTTCTGTTCTCTTTATTTTATGTTGTAGAATGGCCTCAATTTTTTCTTCTGTCTGGTTAGTCTCAGCATCTGGATTTCTTTTTGCCATGTTTCATTACAGAGGCTGCTTCTCTTTGCCTTTCTCCCCCACATCTGGAATCCAGCCAAAATGTACCAGAACAAGATGCTTTCTAACATTTGAGCCCTTTTGTAAAGGGTGCTGATTGCAACTTGGGTAGTTTCAGTTTAATCCAAGGTGGAAGATTTCTGCTGCTTTTAGGGAAGAAAATAAATGTCTAAAAATAAAACTTAGGCATGAAAATAGGGCCAAATACTCATTAACTGCCTCACTTAGCTGAATGCTGAAATTATTTCAAAAGCGTTAAATCAAGCATTTGTGTAGAAGAGGTTGAGTCTGTTTTTTTATTCACAGTACTTTATCTTAGATGATAAACGGGTTACTGTAATTTCTCATTTTATCCAAAAGACATGAATTAACTAGTTTTCAGGGGCCTAATTTTCAGCTCATGCTGACCCTTGAATTGGAGCCCTTGTGTTCACAAGCCTTTTGGAATGTATGCTGTGGGCGAGTCAGTGTATCCATCCAAAGCTTGATAGGCTAGAGTTAAGAACTCGATCCGAGTGTGGCTGGAAGTCTCTGAAGGGATTTAAATAGGAGGCTGTTGTAGACTCATTTATATTTTTAAGGTGCGACCTCGGATGCTGTGTTGACAGTGGATTATAAGGAGGCAAAGGTAGAACAGTGGTATCCATCCAGATAACTATTTTCGATATCCAGGTAAGAGATGTTAGTGCCTTTGGAGTAGAATGGTAATGGTAGAGGTGGAGAGAAGTGCACAAATAATGGAGTTTTGTTTATACATTAACAAGAGACTGGTTAATGGATTAGATATGGGACATGAGGGAAAGGAAGAATCAAGGTTGATTTCTAAGTTTCTGGACTAAACAGCATGGAGGATATTGAGATAAAGACTGGAGGAGAAACAGGGTAATTTTTATGGTCTTGTTCAGGGTGGAGAACAATGGTAAAGGGAATGAGGTATAAATCAAGGGCTCATGTTCGTTGTGTGATGCCTTTAAGGCATCTAAATGAACAGGTCAAATGGGCAATTGAATATATGACCTTGACTCAGCAGATAAATTTAAGAATCCTTGGTGTACAGATGTCATTCAGAGCCATGGAATACAGGGATTTGTAAGCAGCTCTTTGCAGGAAACCACACTTAGCAGGAAACACCCTTGTCTTGTCACTTTAGCAGAGCTATATTGTAACTAATCTTAAACCAGACACCCCCATGCTCTACTCATCTCCAGCCCAAGCACACCTATCAAGTCTTTGGATCACACGATACCTTGCCTAACCTGTTGGTTCTTTCCGTAGATCAAAGAAGTAGAAATGAAGGATAAGTAATTAACAGATGACCAGATCTCTTCCCTAGCTTCCCCTTCAGTAATCTTGTGAACAAACTCTGTGAACAAGACAGCATCTAAAGAAAGATTACAAGAAGTCGAAAAGCCTGCACACAAGCCTGTACACAGTCGGGGATAGTGACGACTCTGACCCCCTATCTCAATGATTCACTGAAATTACTTCCCTTTTTCCCTTTAAAAATTTTCACAGCCAAGCAGAATCTTCGGAGTTGGTTTTGTGGGGACATGAGACTGCCTTCTTACCAGATTTCTGGCTTTCTGATTAAAAGCAGCTTTCCTTTCTATCAACACTTGTGTTTCTCTCAGGTATTGATTTTCAAGCAGCAAGCAGCCGGACCTGAGTTCAGTAACAGGCTTATCTAGGGAGAGAGTACCATGAAAGTATAAGTCCTGAGAACTTTCTATACTTTCACATAAATAGGGCAAGCAAAGGAGGAGGTCCAGTAAAGGACTAAGGAGGAGCAGCAATGAGGAAGGAGAAACTAGGAGAATGTGGTGGCCCAGAAACAAAGAGAAGAATCCTCCATAAAAAGGATAAGAGCCAATTATGTTGAATGCTGCTGTGAGATTGAATAAGATAGTGACGAATTGTATCCACCATTTTTGGCAACATAGAACTTCTTGGTGATACTGACAAAGGGTAGTTTATGACATGTCATGTAAGCAGGGGCCTGGAGTAGATTGGGGGGAAATTGTAAGGGGGAAATGGGGGTGGCTATTTAGACAATTATTTCACGAAGTTAATAGAGCTGAGAAATAGGTATATAGTTAATCCAGAGTCAGAGGAGAACGCTGTTTTTTCTCATGTTCTTTTTTTTTTAATATTTATTTATTTATTTGGCTGTATTGGGTCTTAGTTGCAGCACGTGGGATCTTTGTTGCGACATGTGGGATCTTTCATTGCGGCTCGTGGGCTCCTCTCTAGTTGTGGCACACAGGTGCCAGAGCGCGCAGGCTTAGCAGTTGTGACGCGTGGGCTTAGTTGCCCCATAGCATGTGGGAGTTTAGTTCCCTGACCAGGGATCGAACCCGTGTCCCCTGCATTGGAAGGCAGATTCTTAACCATTGGACCACCAGAGAAGTTCCTCTCATGTTCTTAAGATGGGACAGGGCTTCCCTGGTGGCACAGTGGTTGAGAGTCCGCCTGCCGATGCAGGGGACACGGGTTCGTGCCCTGGTCCGGGAATATCCCACATGCCGCAGAGCAGCTGGGCCCGTGAGCCATGGCCGCTGAGCCTGCGTGTCCGGAGCCTGTGCTCCTCAACGGGAGAGGCCACAACAGTAAGAGGCCCACGTACAGCAAAAAAAAAAAAAAAGATGGGATAAATTGAAATATTTTGCTCATGGGATGGATCTAGTAGAGAGAAAGAACCTAATCATAGAGTAGAGAAGGGATGTAATTACAGGGACAGATTTCTTGAATATAAAAAATGATGTGTGATGCCGAGCAAAAGTGAAGGATTTGGATTTGGGTAAGAGGAGAAGGGGAGACAGAAAGAGTGGACAGGTGTTAATGGGTTGGTTAAATTGGTGGTAGGGGGATGAGGGAGCATCCCTAGTTAATTTTAATGAATTAATGAATCAAGAACATTAGCTAAAAGGAGGATGGGAAAAGGGGATATTGGAAATTTCAAGAAAAGGTAGAAAATATTGCAGTCATCATGGAGAATGGGAAGTTGAACCTGTAGTACAAAAGTGGAAATGGAATGCTCCAGAGTTACATTAAACAAGGTGGAGTTAATTTTTGCTTGAAAGAGATTGATTAAATCTTAAATTGTTTTTTAATAGCCTATAAAGGTAAAATGTATTATTACATATTTACATATATTCATAGTAGAAAATGAATTTAATGATTACTTTTAATCTTACTATTCAAGAGATAAGCCTTGTGATATATATCTTTTCATATATTATACAAGCAAATACAACTATAAGAAAAAATATAAAGGTCTTATTTTCATAACTACTGCTCTTTTACAAGTTTTTACTTTGCCAAGCACTTTATTTTATTTTTGTTTTATGTTACATTATTTTAATAATATGTTGGTTCCTATTACATGAGAGTGATTTAATATTTCTATATATTTCAAAATAACCACCATGGGAAGTCTAGTTATGATCTGCCACATTACAAAGATATTACATAATTATGTACTCTATTTCCCCCACACTGTACATTTCATACCATGACTCAATTATTTTGCAATAGGAAGTGTGTACCTTTTAATCTCCCTCATGCATGTCTTTTCTTCCCCCTACTCCCTTCACCTGTGGCAACAACCTGTTTGTTCTCTGTGTCTATAACTCATGCTATTTTGTTATGTTCATTTGTTTTGATTTTTAGATTCCACATATGAGGGAAATCATACGGTATCTGTATTTCTCTGTCAGACTTATTTCCATTAGCAAAATACCCTCTAGTTCCATTCATGTTGCCACAAATGGCAAGATTTCATCCTTTTTATGGCTGAATAATATTCCACTGTATATGTATATCAAAACTTCTTTATCCATTCATCTATTGATGGGCACTTATGTTGTTTGCCTATTGGCTATTATAAATAATGTTGCAATAAACATAGGGGTCCATATATCTTTTCTAAGTGGTGTTTTCATTTTCTTTATATTTAGTTATTTAGTTAGTTGCACCAGGTTGTAGTTGCATAAGGCAGGCTCCTTAGTTGCAGCTCGCGGGCTCCTTAGTTGTGGCATGCGAACTCTTAGTTGCGGCATGCATGTGGGATCTAGTTCCCTGACCAGGGATTGAACCTGGACCCCCTGCATTGGGAGCACGGAGTCTCAACCACTGCGCCACCAGGGAAGTCTCTGGTGTTCTCATTTTCTTCAGATAAATACCCAGGAGTGGAATTTCTGGATCAGATGATAGTTGTACTCTTAATTTTTTGAGGAATCTTCATACTGTTTTTCACAGTGGCTACATCAGTTTCCATTCCCACCAACAGTGCACAAGGATTCCCTTTTCTCCACATCTTTGCCAACACTTGTTATTTGTTGTCTTTTTAAATTCTTTTTTAAATTGAGGTATAGTTGATGTACAATATTATATAACTTTCAGGTGATTCACAATTTTTAAAGGTTCTGCTCCATTTATAGTTGTTATAAAATACTAGCTCTATTCACCCTGTTGTACAATATATCCTTGTAGCTTATTTATTTTATACATAGTAGTTTGTCCCTCTTAATCCCAAGCTCTATCTTGCCCCTCACCCCTTCCCTCTCTCCACTGGTAACCACTAGTTTGTTCTCTATATCTGTGAGTATGTTTCTTTTTTGTTATATTCAGTAGTTTGCTTTATTTTTAAGATTCCACCTAAAGTGAAATCATGCAGTATTTATCTCTCTTTGTCTGACTTATTTCACTTAGCATTATACCCTCCAGGTCGAACCATGTTGTTAAAAGTGACAAAATTTCATTCTTTTTTATGGCTGAGTGGTATTTCATTGTATATATATACCACATCTTCTTTATCCATTCATCTGTTGATGGACACTTAGGTTGCTCCCATATCTTGGCTACTGCTATGAACACTGGGGTACATGCAACTTTTCAAATTAATGTTTTTGTTTTTTTCAGATATATACCCAGGAGTGGAATCGACGGGTCATATGGTAGTTTTATTTTTAGTTTTTTGAGAAATCTCCATACTGTTTTCACAGAGGCTGTACCAATCTACATTCCTACCAACAGTGTAGGAGGGTTCCCTTTTCTCCACATCCCCACCTACATTTGTTATTTGTGTTCTTTTTGATGATAGCCATTCTGGCAGATGTGAGGTGATAGCTCATTGTGGCTTTGATTTGCATGTCCCTGATGATTAGCAATGATGAGCATCTTTTCATGTGCCTTTTGGCTATCTACATTTCCTCTTTGGAAAAGTGTCTGTTCAGTTCTTCTTCCCATTTGTTAATTGGGTTGTTTGTTTTTTTGATGTTGAGTTGTATGTGCTGTTTATATATTTTGGATATTATCCACTTATCTGTCATATCACTTGCAAATACTTTCTCCCATTTGGTAGGTTGTCTTTTCATTTTGTTGATGGTTTCCTTTGCTGTGTAAAAAATTTTAAGTTTAATTAGGTCCCATATGTTTATTTTTGCATTTGTTTCCTTTGCTTTAGGAGACAGATCCAAAAACATATTGCTATGATTTATGTCAGAGTGTTCTACCTATTTTTTCTTCTATAAGTTTTATGATTTCTGGCCTTACATTTAGGTCTTTAATCCATTTTGAGTTTATTTTTGTATATGGCATTAGAGAATATTCTAATTTCATTCCTTTACATGTAGCTGTCTAGTTTTCCCAACACCACTTATTAAAGACTGTCTTTTCTCCATTGTTTATTCTTTCCTCCTTTGTCATAGATTAATTGACCATAAGTGTGTAGGTTTGTTTCTGTGCTCTCTATCTGTTCCATTGATCTATGTGTCTGATTTTGTGCCAGTACCATACTGTTTTGATAACTGAAGCTTTGTAGTATGGTCTGAAGTCAGGGAGCATGATGTCTCCAGCTCTGTTCTTCCTCAAGATTGTCTTGGCTAGTCGGGGTCTTTTGTGTTTCCATACAAATTTTAAAATTATGTGTTCTAGTTCTGTGAGAAATGTCCTCGGTATTTTGACAGGGATTGCATTGAATCTGTGGATTGCCTTGGGTGGTATGGTCATTTTAAAAATATTCTTCCAATCCATGAACACAGTATATCCTTCTATCTGTTTATGTCATCTTCAATTTCTTTCATCGGTGTCTTATAGTTTTCCAAGTACAGGTCTTTTACCTCCCTGCGTAGGTTTGTTCCTGAGTATTTTATTCTTTTTGATGCAATGGTAAATGGGATTGTTTCCTTAATTTATCTTTCTGATAGTTCATTGTTAGTGTATACAAATTCAACAGATTTCTGAATATTAATTTTGTATCCAGCAACTTTGCCAAATTCATTGATGAGCTTTAGTAGTTTTCTGGTTGCATCTTTAGGATTTCTATGTATAGTATCAGGTCATCAGCAAACAGTGACAGTTTTACTTCTTCCTTTACAATTTGGATTTCTTTGTCTTGGCTGATTGATGTGGCTATAATTTCCAATACTATGTTGAATAAAAGTGGTGAGAGTGGGCATTCTGATCTTAAAGGAAATGCTTTCAGCTTTTCACTGTTGAGTATGATATTAACTGTGGGCTTGTCATATATGACCTTTATTATGTTGAGGTATGTTCCCTTTATGCTCACTTTCTGGAGAGTTTTTATCATAAATGGATTTTGAATTTTGTCAAAAGCTTTTTATGCATCTATTGAGATGATCATATAGTTTTTATTCTTCAAATTATTAATGTGGTATATCACATTGATTTGTGGATATTGAAAAATCCTTGCATCCCTGGGATAAATCCCATTTGATCATGGTGCATGATCCTTTTAGTGTATTGTTAGATTTGGTTTGCTAATATTTTGTTGAGGATTTTTGCAAGTATGTTCACCAGTGATATTGGCCTGTAATCTCCTTTATTGTGATATCTGTGACTGGTTTTGGTATCAGGGTGATGCTGGCCTCATAGAATAAGTTTAGAAGGATTTGTTCCTCTGCAGTTTTTTGGAATAATTTGAGAAGGATAGGTGTTAACTCTTCTCTAAATGTTTGGTTGAATTCACCTGTGAAGCCATCTGATCCTGGACTTTTGTTTTTTGGGAGTTTTAAAATTACTGATTAAATTTTATTACTGGCAATAGGTATGTTCATATTTTCTGTTTCTTCTTGGTTCAGTCTTGGAAGATTGTACATTTCTAGGAATTTGTTCATTTATTCTAGGTTGTCCATTTTATTGGCATTTAGTTGTCCACAGTAGTCTTTTATGATCCTTTGTGTCTCTGTGGTATTGGTTATATCTTCTCCTCTTTCATATCTGTTTTTAATGATTTGGGCCCTCTCTTTTTTTTCTTGATAAGTCTGGCTAAAGGTTTATAAATTTGTTTGTCTTTTCAAAGAACCAGCTCTTATTTTCACTGATCTTTTCCATAGTTTTTTCAGTCTATTTCATTTATTTCTATTCCAATCTTTATGATTTCTTTCCTTCTACTAAATTTGAAGTTTATTTGTTCTTTCTCTAGTTGCTTTAGGAGTAAGGTTAGATTGATTATTTGAGATTTTTCTTGTTTCCTGATGTAGGCTCGTATCACTATAAACTTCCTCTTTTAACTGCTTTTGCTGTGCCCAATAGATTTTGGATCTCTGGTTTTTCATTTTCATTTGTCTCCAGATATTTTTTTAATTTCCTCCTTGATTTCTTCAGTGATCCGTTGGTTGTTTAGCAGCATATTGTTTAGCCTCCACATGTTTGCTTTTTCAGTTTTTTTTTTTTTCCTTGTAGTTGATTTCTAGTCTCATAGCATTGTGGTAAGAAAAGATGCTTGATATGATTTCAATTTTTCAGAATTTACTGAATCTTGTTTTGTGTCCTAGCATGTGATCTATCCTGGATAATGTTCCATTTGAACTTGAAAAATCTATATAATCTGCTGCTCTTGGATGGAATGTTCTATATATATCTCTTAAGTTCATTTGGTCTAATATGTTTTCTTATTGATTTTCTGTCTGGATGATCTATGCATTGAAGTAAGTGGGGTGTTAAAACCTCCTACTGTTATATTACTGTCAGTATTTCTCTTTATGTCTGTTAATATTTCCTTTATCTGTTTAGATGTTCCTGTGTTGGTACATATATATTTACAGTTGTTATATCTTCTTGGATTGATCTCTTGATCACTATGTAATATCCTTCTTTGTCTCTTGTGACAATCTTTATTTTATAGTCTATTTTGCCTGATAGAAGTATTGCTACCCTGCTTTATTTGATTTTCATTTGCATGGAATACTTTTTCCACCCCCTCACTTTTGGTCTGTGTGTGTTTTTAGATCTGAAGTGATTCTCTTGTAGGCAGCATATATACAGGTCTTATTTTTGTATCCATTCAGCTACTCTATGTCTTTTGACTGGAGCATTTAGTCCACTTACATTTAAAGTAATTGTTGATATGTACGTTCTTATTGCCATTTTGTAATTGTTTTGGTGTTGTTTTTGGTTCCTTTCTTCTTTTGCTCTTGTCCTTTGTTATTTGATGAGTATCTTTAGTATTATGTTTGGATTCATTTCCCTTTTGTGTGTGTTTATACATTATAGATTTTTGGTTTGTGGTTAACATGAGTTTTATATATAACAGCTTATATATGTATCCATGATTATTTAAAGTTGCTGATCTCTTAAGTTTGAACACTTTTTTTAAAATATAAATTTATTTATTTGTTTTTGGCTGCATTGGGTCTCCATACAAATTAAAAACTTTTTTTTCTTTTTTTAAATTAGTTTCTTGGCTGCATTGGGTCTTTGTTACTGCACGTGGGCTTTCTCTAGTCACAGCGAGCAGAGGCTACTCTTTGTGGTGGTGCACAGGCTTCTCATTGTGGTGGCTTCTCTTGTTGTGGAGCACAGGCTCTAGGCACGCAGGCTTCAGTAGTTGCAGCACGCGGGCTCAGTAGTTGTGGCGCACGGGCTTAGTTGCTCCACGGCATGTGGGATCTTCCCGGACCAGAGCTCGAGCCCATGTCCCCTGCATTGGCAGGTGGATTCTTAACCACTGCACCACCAGGGAAGCCCTGAACACATTTTAACAACTGTAACAACCTTGCATTTTTATGCCCTCCTCCATGTTTACTGTTTTAGCATAATATTTTACATATTTTGTGTATCCCTTAACTATTCATTGTGGATATAATTTTACTACTTTTGTCTTTTAGTCTTCCTCCTAGCTTTATATGTGGTTGATTTACTACCTTTACTGTTTACTTGCCTTTTTGAGGTTTTTCCTTTTGTAATCTTCATACATGACCTTTTCTTTGTGCTTGGTGAAGTCCCTTTAACATTTCTTGTAAAGTTGGTTTTGTGCAGCTGAGCAATTTTGCTTTTGCTTGTCTGTAAAGCTTTTGCTCTCTGCTTCAGATCTGAATGATAGCCTTCCCTGGTTGAGTATTCTTAGTTGTAGATTTTTCCCTTTCATCACTTTACATATATCACGCCACTCCCTTCTGGCCTGCAGAGTTTCTGCTGAAAAGTCAACTGATCGCCTTATGGGAGCTCCTTTGTACATCACTTGTTGCTTTTCACTCACTGCTTTTAATATTCTTTATCTTTAAATTTTACCACATATTTTTTGTGTGTGTGTGTGGTACATGGGCCTCTCACCGCTGTGGCCTCTCCCGTTGTGGAGCACAGGCTCCAGACGTGCAGGCTCAGCGGCCATGGCTCACAGGTCTAGTCACTCCACGGCATGTGGGATCTTCCTGGACTGGGGCACGAACCCGTGTCCCCTGCATCGGCAGGCGGACTCTCAACCATTGCGCCACCAGCGAAGCCCTAAATTTTACCACTTTAATTGCAGTGTGTCTAGGTGTGTTCTTTGCGTTGATCCTGTTTGGGACTCTCTGTGCTTCCTGGACCTGGATGTCTGTTTGCTTTCCCAGGTTAGGGAAGTTTTCAGCTATTATGTCTTCAAATATGTTCTCTGTCCCTTTCTCTCTCTCTTCACTTTTTGGTACCCCTATAATGTGAATATTAGTGCATGTGATATCCTGGATGTCTCTTAAACTGTCCTCATTTCTTTTTATTCTGTTTTTTCTATTCAGCTTCAGTGATTTCCACTACCGTTTTCCAGTTCACTGACCTGTTTCTCTGTATCATCTAATCTATTGATTCCTTCTAGTGTACTTTTCATTTCCATTATTGTATTCTTCGTCTCTATTTGGTTCCTCTTTATATCTTCTAACTCTTTGTCAAAAACTTCTGACTTTTCACTCTCTTCATCCATTCTTCTCCCAAGTTCTTTGAGCATCTTTATAATCATTCCCTTGAATTCTTTATTGGGTGGATTGCTTACCTCCACTTCACTTAGTTTTCTTCTGGGGTTTTATCTTGTTCCTTTGTTCAGAACACACTCATTTGCTACCTTAATTTGCCATTTTTATTTCTATGTATTTGGTAGGTTATGTTTCCTGACTTTGGAGATATGGCCTTTTATGGGAGGCATCCTGTGTGTCCCATCAGTGCTGTCCCCTCTGGTCACCAGAGCTGTATGCTCTAGTGGCCCTCCCTTGTGGGCTGCATGTGCCCTTCTATTGTGGTGGGCTGACTACTGTGGGTGGTCTGGTAGGTGTGGCTGGCCCCTGGTCCTGCTGGTTGCCAGGCCTTGTGTTGTGTAGGGGCTTCCAGCCACTGGTGGGTGGGCCCACATCGTGTGGTGGCTGGCTGCAGAGCCCCAGGGGGCCCTGGGGCTAGTTGTAGCCCATTGGTGAGCAGAGCTGGGTTCTGGGTGGGTGGTTACTCAGCCAGGGGTCCCAGATATAGTGTCAGCCTACTGGTGGGCAGGACCAGTTTTCTGACACTGCTGGATATGGGCTCTAAGTTGTCCCAAAGCTGGTATTGGCCTACTGCTGAGTGCAGCTGGATCCTGGGGAGGTTGACTGAGGGGTCCAAGGTGTCTTGTAGCTGGCGTTGGCCAGCTGGTCGGCATGGCTAGGGTTCAGGGGTGTCCAGAGCAGGTGTCTTCCTGCTGGTGGGTGGGGCCTGCGGCCAGGGTGTCCTGGGAATAGAGCCTGTCAACTGGTGGGTAGAGTCATTTCCTGGGGTTTCTGGCTACATGGCCCAAAGTGTCCCAAAGCTGGTATTGGCCTGCTGGTAGGTGGGGCAGGAGCCCCAGGGGTTCCAGAGATGATGCCATCCTGCTGGTTTGTGGGCTGAATCCTGATACAGAAGGCTGTGGGACTGCAGTGGTCTTGGGGCTGGTGTCCGCCTGCTGGTGGGTTGGTCCATGACCTAGGGGATCCAGGGCTAATGCTGGCTCAGTGCTGGGCCAAATTGTGTCCTGCAGTCTCTGGCTGCCAGGCTAGGGATCCTGGAGATGATGCTCGTTCTCTGGTGGGCTGTGCAGGGTTTAATTCTGGATCATTGGTGGACCAAGCCAAGTCCCAGGTTCTCTGGCTACATGGCCTGGGTGTCCTAGAGCTGTTATTGATCATCTGGTGGGCAGGGTGGGAGCCCAGGGGTCCCAGGGCTAATACTGGTCCACTGAGAGTACAGCTGTGTCCTGGGGCCCCTGGTTACAGGGACCTGAAGGTCTCAGAGTTGGTGTTTGGCCTGCTGGTGGGTGGGGCGGGGTCCCAATGGCTAGCTTTGGGGCCCCAGGACTCCCAGGCCTACTGCTGGTGTATATTGGGTGGGGTTGTGTCCTGGATCCTCTGCTGGACAGGGCTGTGTCCTGGGGCTGGTGAGGCCTCAGGAGGTCTTGAGGTAGCAGGCTTGCTGGTGGGCAGGGCTGAGTTGTCGCCACACTGGTGCTGACAAGCTGGTGGGAGAGGGCAGGTCCCGTCACTAATAAACAAGAGGGAGGATTCCAGAATGGCACTTGCCAGCACCAGTGTCCTCACCATAGAACGACCTCCCCAAAATGGCTGCCACCAGTGTCTGTGTCCCCAGGGTGTGTTCCAATTGCCTCCTGCCTCTCTGGGAAGCTCCTAAAGACCAGGAGGTGAGTCTGACCTAGGCTCCTTTCAAATTACTGCTTCTGCCCTGGGTCCCAGAGTATGTGAGATTTTGTGTGAGCCCTTTAACAGTGGAGTCTCTATTTCCCACAGCCATCTGGCTCTCCCGAATGTAAGCCCTACTGGCCTTCAAAGTCAAGCATTTTGGGGGTTCATCTTCCCAGTGCAGCATACTTGGCTGGTGAGGTTGTTGTGGGGCTCAGACCCTTCACTCCTTGGAGAGAAGCTCTGCAATTGTAATTATGCTCCTGTTTGTGGATCACCCACCCAAGGGTGTGGGTCATGACCATACCACATCTCTGTCCCTCCTACCCCCCTCTTTGTGGTTTCTTCCTTATATCTTTAGTTGCAGAAGATTTTTTCTGGTAGTCTTCAGGTCTTTATCATCAACAGTTGCTCCGTAAATGTAATTTTGATGGGCCTGTGGGAGGAGATGAGCCTAGGGTCTTCCTACACTGCATTTGGCCACTTGCCAAACATTTTAGCTATTGCTCTGAGAAAGATGGAAACTATTAGAGTGATGATTTTGACATATGGCAAATGTTTTCCCTATTTATTTGTATTCTAATATGTTTTTCTTGCTTTTCCAGTTTTTTAAAGTTTTGTTTTGTTTTGTTTTTGGCTGCTCCACTCAGCTTGCAGGATCCTAGTTCCCCAACCAGGGATCAAACCTGTGCCTTGGCAGTGAAAGCACGGAGTCCCAACCACTAGACTGCCAGGGAATTCCCTGCTTTTCCCATTTTTATGTAGACATATCTGATATAGAAAAGTATAGCCATGTTAAAAAGGCCCTTTTCCAAGGCTGCATATTCATTTATTTTAGTATTTAAAATGTAAAAATGAAACTATAAATTATTAATTTACCAGGTTTCATTTTGATAGGATATTATGAAGGAATCTAACTTTATTTTTTAGAATAGTTTTAATCATTCTTGCATCTCATATCCTACAACAGATTGAGTACAACTTCGTAATAGTAGAGCTCCCAAATGATTTCTTCAAAATTTTCTTTTAGAGGTTTTAAAAATTATCTATAATCCCATCACTAGAGAAAATCAGTTCTATTTACTTACTTGAATTTATACCATGTGTGTATGCATTTTGCCATCTATATTTTCTCACTTTTTTTAGTTTTCAAAGTACTGTTTGTAAACCATGATTTTAACGGCTGCTTCATAATTTGCACAATTATTGGACTTAAGAATATGTTTTCAGGTTTTGTTTTACTGTTTTTTTAATGTGTGATTATAAATAACACCATAGTTAACACCATTGGCATTTAATTTTTTTTTTTACATCTTTAATGGAGTATAATTGCTTTACAGTGGTGTGTTAGTTTCTGCTTCATAACAAAGTGAATCAGTTATACATATACATATGTTCCCATATCTCTTCCCTCTTGTGTCTCCCTGCCTCCCACCCTCCCTATCCCACCCCTCCAGGCGGTCACAAAGCACCGAGCTGATCTCCCTGTGCTATGCGGCTGCTTCCCACTAGCTATCTACCTTACGCTTGGTAGTCTATATATGTCCATGCATCTCTCTCGCTTTGTCAAAGCTTACCCTTCCCACTCCCCATATCCTCAAGTCTATTCTCTAGTAGGTCTGTGTCTTTATTCCTGTCTTACCCCTAGGTTCTTCGTGACATTTTTTTTCTTCAATTCCATATATATGTGTTAGCATACGGTATTTGTCTTTCTCTTTCTGACTTACTTCATTCTGTATGACAGACTCTGGGTCTATCCACCTCATTACAAATAGCTCAATTTCGTTTCTTTTTATGAGTAATATTCCATTGTATATATGTGCCACATCTTCTTTGTCCATTCATCCGATAATGGACACTTAGGTTGTTTCCATCTCCGGGCCACTGTAAATAGAGCTGCAATGAACATTTTGGTACATGACTCCTTTTGAATTATGGTTTTCTCAGGATATATGCCCAGTAGTGGGATTACTGGGTCGTATGGTAGTTCTATTTGTAGTTTTTAAGGAACCTCCACACTGTTCTCCACAGTGGCTGTATCAATTTACATTCCCACCAGCAGTGCAAGAGTGTTCCCTTTTCTCCACACCCTCTCCAGCATTTATTGTTTCTAGATTTTTTGATGATGGCCATTCTCAACGGTGTGAGATGATATATTATTGTAGTTTTGATTTGCATTTCTCTAATGATTAATGATGTTGAGCATTCTTTCATGTGTTTGTTGGCCGTCTGTATATCTTCTTTGGAGAAATGTCTATTTAGGTCTTCTGCCCGTTTTTGGATTGGGTTGCTTGTTTTTTTGTTATTGAGTTGCATGAGCTGCTTATAAATTTTGGAGATTAATCCTTTGTCAGTTGCTTCATTTGCAAATATTTTCTCCCATTCTGAGGGTTGTCTTTTGGTCTTGTTTATGGTTTCCTTTGCTGTGCAAAAGCTTTTAAGTTTCATTAGGTCCCATTTGTTTATTTTTGTTTCTATTTCCATTGCTCTATGAGGTGGGTCAAAAAGGATCATGCTGTGATTTATGTCATAGAGTGTCCTGCCTATGTTTTCCTCTAAGAGTTTGATAGTTTCTGGCCTTACATTTAGGTCTTTATTCCACTTGGAGCTTATTTTTGTGTATGGTGTTAGGGAGTGACCTAATATAATTTTACATGTACCTGTCCAGTTTCCCCAGCACCGCTTATTGAACAGGCTGTGCTTTCTCCACTGTACATTCCTGCCTCCTTTATCAAAGATAAGGTGATGATATGTGTGTGGGTTTATCTCTGGGCTTTCTATCCTGGTCCATTGATCTATCTTTCTGTTTTTGTGCCAGTACCATACTGTCTTGATTACTGTAGCTTTGTAATATAGTCTGAAGTCAGGGAGCCTGATTCCTCCAGCTCCGTTTTTCGTGCTCAAGATTGCTTTGGCTATTCGGGGTCTTTTGTGTTTATGTACAAATTGTGGAATTTTTTGTTCTCGTTCTGTGAAAAATACCAGTGGTAGTTTGATGGGGATTGCATTGAATCTGTACATTGCTTTGGGTAGTAGAGTCATTTTCACAATGTTGATTCTTCCAATCCAAGAACATGATATATCTCTCCATCTATTTCTGTCATCTTTAATTCCTTTCCTCAGTGTCTTATAATTTTCTGCATACAGGTCTTATGTCTCCTTAGGTAGGTTTATTCCTAGATATTTTATTCTTTTTGTTGCAGTGGTAAATGGGAGTGCTTGCTTGATTTCACTTTCAGATTTTTCATTATTAGTGTATAGGAATGCCAGAGATGTCTGTGCATTAATTTTGTATCCTGCTACTTTACCAAATTCATTGATTAGCTCTAGTAGTTTTCTGGTAGCATCTTTAGGATTCTCTATGTATAGTATCATGTCATCTGAAAACAGTGACAGATTTACTTCTTCTTTTCTGATTTGGATTCCTTTTATTTCCTTTCTTCTCTGATTGCTGTGGCTAAAACTTCCAAAACTATGTAGAATAAGAGTGGTGATAGTGGGCAACTTTTTCTTGTTCCCGATCTTAGTGGGAAGGCTTTCAGTTTTTCACCATTGGGGACAATGTTGCCTGTGGGTTGGTCATATATGGCCTTTATTATGTTGAGGAAAGTTTCCTTTATACCTACTTTCTGCAGGGTTTTTATCATAAATGGGTGTTGAATTTTTTCGAAAGCTTTCTCTGCATCTATTGAGATGATCATATGGTTTTTCTCCTTCAATTTGTTAATATGGTTTCTCACATTGATTGTTTTGTGTATATTGAAGAATCTTTGCATTCCTGGAATGAACCCCACTTGATCATGGTGTATGATCCTTTTAATGTGCTGTTGGATTCTGTTTGCTAGTATTTTGTTGAGGATTTTTGCATCTATGTTCATCAGTGATATTGGCCTGTAGTTTTCTTTCTTTGTGACATCCTTGTCTGGTTTTGGTATCAAGGTGATGGTGGCCTCGTAGAATGAGTTTCGGGGTGTTGCTCCCTCTGTTATTTTTTGGAAGAGTTTGAGAAGGATAGGTGTTAGCTCTTCTCTAAATGTTTGATAGAATTCTCCTGTAAAGCCATCTGGTCCTGGGCTTTCGTTTGTTGGAAGATTTTTAATCACAGTTTCAATTTCAGTGCTTGTGATTAGTCTGTTCATATTTTCTATTTCTTCCTGATTCAGTCCTGGCATGTTGTGCATTTCTAAGAATTTGTCCATTTCTTCCAGGTTGTCCATTTTATTGGCATAGAGATGCTTGTAGTAATCTCTCATGATCTTTTGTATTTCTGCAGTGTCCGTTGTTACTTCTCCTTTTTCATTTCTAATTCTATTGATTTGAGTCTTCTCCCTTTTTTGCTTGATGAGTTTGGCTAATGGTCTATCAATTTTGTTTATCTTCTCACAGAACCAGCTTTTAGTTTTATTGATCTTTGCTATCGTTTCCTTCATTTCTTTTTCATTTATTTCTGATCTGATTTTTATGATTTCTTTCCTTCTGCTAGCTTTGGGGTTTTTTTGTTCTTCTTTCTCTAATTGCTTGAGGTGCAAGGTTAGGTTGTTTATTCGAGATGTTTCCTTATTTCCTCTTTGATTTCTTCAGTGATCACTTTGTTATTAAGTAGTGTATTGTTTAGCCTCCATGTGTTTGTATTTTTTACAGATCTTTTCCTGTAATTGAGTTCTAGTCTCATGGCATTGTGGTCGGAAAAGATACTTGAAACAATTTCAGTTTTCTTAAATTTACCAAGGCTTGACTTGTGACCCAAGATATGATCTATCCTGGAGAATGTTTCATGAGCACTTGAGAAAAATGTGTATTCTGTTGTTTTTGGATGGAATGTCCTATAAATATCAATTAAGTCCATCTTGTTTAACGTATTATTTAAAGCTTGTGTTTCCTTATTTATTTTCATTTTGGATGATCTGTCCATTGGTGAAAGTGGGGTGTTAAAGTCCCCTACTATGAATGTGTTACTGTCGATTTCCCCTTTTACGGCTGTTAGTATTTGCCTTATGTATTGAGGTGCTCCTATGTTGGGTGCATAAATATTTACAATTGTTATATCTTCTTCTTGGATCGATCCCTTGATCATTATGTAGTGTCCTTCTTTGTCTCTTCTAATAGTCTTTATTTTAAAGTCTATTTTGTCTGATATGAGAATTGCTACTCCAGATCTTTTGGTTTCCATTTGCATGAAATATCTTTTTCCATCCCCTTACTTTCAGTCTGTATGTGTCTCTAGGTCTGAAGTGGGTCTCTTGTAGACAGCAAATATATGGGTCTTCTTTCTGTATCCATTCAGCCAATCTGTGTCTTTTGGTGGGAGCATTTAGTCCATTTACATTTAAGGTAATTATCGATATGTATGTTCCTATTCCCATTTTCTTAATTGTTTGGGGTTCGTTATTGTAGGTCTTTTCCTTCTCTTGTGTTTCTTGCCTAGAGAAGTTCCTTTAGCAGTTGTTGTAAAGCTGGTTTGGTGGTGCTGAACTCTCTCAGCTTTTGCTTGTCTGTAAAGGTTTTAATTTCTCCATCAAATCTGAATGAGATCCTTGCTGGGTAGAGTAATCTTGGTTGCAGGTTTTTCTCCTTCATCACTTCAAATATGTCCTGCCAGTCCCTTCTGGCTTGTAGAGTTTCTGCTGAGAGATGAGCTGTTAACCTTATGGGGATTCCCTTGTGTGTTATTTGTTGTTTTTCCCTTGCTGCTTTTAATATGTTTTCTTTGTATTTAATTTTTGACAGTTTGATTAATATGTGTCTTGGCATGTTTCTCCTTGGATTTATCCTGTATGGGACTCTCTGTGCTTCCTGGACTTGATTAACTATTTCCTTCCCCATATTAGGGAAGTTTTCAACTATAATCTCTTCAAATATTTTCTCAGTCCCTTTCTTTGTCTCTTCTTCTTCTGGAACCCCTATAATTTGAATGTTGGTGTGTTTAATGTCGTCCCAGAGGTCTCTGAGACTGTCCTCATTTCTTTTCATTCTTTTTTCTTTATTCTGCTCTGCAGTAGTTATTTCCAGTATTTTATCTTTCAGGTCACTTATCCGTTCTTCTGCCTCAGTTTTTCTGCTATTGATCCCATCTAGAGTATTTTTAATTTCATTTATTGTGTTGCTCATCATTGTCTGTTTCATCTTTAGTTCTTCTAGTTCCTTGTTAAATGTTTCTTGCATTTTGTCCATTGTATTTCCAAGATTTTGGATCATCTTTACTACCATTATTCTGAATTCTTTTTCAGGTAGACTGCCTATTTCCTCTTCATTTGTTAGGTGTGGTGGGTTTTTATCTTGCTCCTTCATCTGCTGTGTGTTTTTCTGTCTTCTCATTTTGCTTATCTTACTGTGTTTGGGGTCTCCTTTTTGCAGGCTGCAGGTTCGTAGTTGCCATTGTTTTTGGTGTCTGTCCCCAGTGGCTAAGGTTGGTTCAGTGGGTTGTGTAGGCTTCCTGGTGGAGGGGACTAGTGCCTGTGTTCTGGTGGATGAGGCTGGATCTTGTCTTTCTGGTGGGCAGGTCCACGTCTGGTGGTGTGTTTTGGGGTGTCTGTGGATGTATTATGATTTTAGGGAGCCTCTCTGCTAATGGGTGGGGTTGTGTTCCTGTCTTGCTAGTTGTTTGGCATAGGATGTTCAGGACTGTAGCTTGCTGGTCGTTGAGTGAAGCTGGGTGCTTGTGTTGAGATGGAGATCTCTGGGAGATTTTCGCCATTTGATATTATGTGGAGCAGGGAGGTCTCTTGTAGACCAGTGTCCTGAAGTTGGCTCTTCCACGTCAGAGGCACAGCACTCACTCCTGGCTGGAGCACCAAGAGCCTTTCATCCACATGGCTCAGAATAAAAGGGAGAAAAAGTAGAAAGAAAGAATTAGTAGAGGAAGAAAGAAAGAGAAAGAAAGAAAGGAGGGAGGGAGGGAGGGAAGGAAGGAAGGAGGGACAGAAGGAAGGATGGAAAAAAGAAAGAAAGAAAGAAAAAGTAAAATAAAGTAAGATAAAATATAATAAAGTTATTAAAATAATAATTATTAAGAAAAAACATTTTTAAAGATAAAAGAAAAAAAAAAAAAAGGACGGATAGAACTCTAGGGAAAAATGGTGGAAGCAACACTATACAGACAAAAATCTCACACAGAAGCATACACATACACATTCACAAAGAGGAAAAGGGGAAAACATCATAAATCTTGCTCTCAAAGTCCACCTCCTCAATTTGGGATGATTCGTTGTCTATTCATGTATTCCACAGATGCAGGGTACATCAAGTAGATTGTGGAGCTTTAATCCGCTGTTTCTGAGGCTGCTGGGAGAGATTTCCCTTTCTCTTCTTTGTTCTCACAGCTCCCGGGGGCTCAGCTTTGGATTGGGCCCCGCCTCTGCGTATAGGTCGCCGGAGGGCCTCTGTTCTTCGCTCAGACAGGACGGGGTTAAAGGAGCAGCTGATTCGGGGGCTCTGGCTCACTCAGGCCCGGGGAGGGAGGGGCACAGAGTGCGGGGCGAGCCTGTGGCGGCAGAGGCCAGCATGACGTTGCACCAGCCTGAGGCGCTCCGTGCGTTCTCCCCGGGAAGTTGTCCCTGGATCCCGGGAACCTGTCAGTGGCGGGCTGCACAGGCTCCCCGGAAGGGAGTTGTGGATAGTGACCTGTGCTCGCACACAGGCTTCTTGGTGGCGGCAGCAGCAGCCTTAGCATCTCATGCCCGTCTCTGGGGTCCGCGTTGTTAGCCGTGGCTCGTGCCCGTCTCTGGAGCTCCTTTAAGCAGCGCTCTTAATCCCCTCTCCTCGCGCACCAGGAAACAAAGAGGGAAGAAAAAGTCTCTTGCCTCTTCGTCAGGTCCAGACTTTTCCCCGGACTCCCTCCCGGCTAGCCGTGGCACACTAATCCCCTGCAGGCTGTGTTCATGCCACCAGCCCCAGCCCTCTTCCTGCGATCCGACTGAAGCCCAAGCCTCAACTCCCAGCCCCGCCCGCCCCGGCGGGTGAGCAGACAAGCCTCTCAGGCTGGTGAGTGCTGGTCAGCCCTGATACTCCGTGCGGGAATCTCCCTGCTTTGCCCTCCGCACCCCTGTTGCTGTGCTATCCTCCGCGGCTCCAAAGCTTTCCCCCTCAGCCACCTGCAGTCTCCGCCCACGAAGGGGCTTCCTAGTGTGTGGAAACCTTTCCTCCTTCCAGCTCTCTCCCACTGGTGCAGGTCCTGTCCCTATCCTTTTGTCTCTGTTTATTCTTTTTTCTTTTGCCCTACCCAGGTACGTGGGGGTTTTCTTGCCTTTTGGGAGGTCTGAGGTCTTCTGCCAGCGTTCAGTAGGTGTTCTGTAAGAGTTGTTTCACATGTAGATGTATTTCTGGTGTATCTGTGGGGAGGAAGGTGATCTCCACGTCTTACTCTTCCGCCATCTTCCCGGAAGCCTCGGCATTTAATATTTAATTGAATTTATTTTTAGTATATTTCCTAGAAAAGCAATACATGTCCACTGTAGAAAGCTTTAAAAATAACCGACAAAAACTATTATCCAGAGAACCACTATTTAACGTATACCAAATCTTCATTCATTCAACAGCCATTTTTCAATACCTATTATATAACAGGTACTGCTTTAGATGTGAAACCTGTTCTTCAGAGTTAACATCCTTCTGTAAATTTAGTGATATGTCATTTCAGCCTGCTATGTGCAGAAATGTGTGTACTTTTAAAAAGGGACTATGCTTCTTAAAAGTAGCATTGTAATCTGATTTTTCTCCTGTAACATTAAAAGCTTCTTTTGATGCCATTGACCCATATTTTACAGTATTATCTTTAATGGTTGCAGAAGAATTATTTGTGTCAATGTACCATAGTTAATTTAATGAATCTCCTACAGGCAGACACTTTAATTCTTTCTTTTCCAATTCCTGTTTGTACTTAAAATCTGTAACTTGTATATTTTGCTTCTCTTTGATAGTATAACTCATATGACCTCCACATGACATGAAGGCACAGGCAGCTCTGTCTTTCTTCTTCATTCTTATACCATCTCTATGTGGATCTCAAGGTAAGCACCTTTATAATACACCCAAGTGTCAGTTGTTTGTATCATTAGATAGGAACATGAGCCACAGGGCAAGGGAGCTGTTTCCTCTGTAGCCATCGCTTGTCAACTTTTCTAACTTTTCTTCTATCTACTCTAAGGTTCTTTCTAATCTGTTATCTGCTACCAAATATAAAATCACTAGAAAGGCAAGTTTGATTGATTGGTTGATTTGGTTTTTTTTTTTAAGTGTAAGCTTGGTACTTACTTGACACTTGACAAAAGGCGTTACCAGCTTTGCTAGGCCCTGTGGCAGGCATTTTAAATTATCCAATGAAATATTAGAGGTGTTTAGTAGAGCAATTAGGGAGGTCGACAAAAACACTCCTTTTCTTTCCCACCTTTCCATGTCTTTCTTCTCAGCTTGATGCCACATTCCTCTAGCCCTTGGTACAGAGATAGACTAAATCTCTCTAAGGCAAAGGGGGACATAGAGTGGAAAGAGCCTCAGAGGAGGGGGCAGAGGAAAAAGACTTTGTGACAAGGCCATATGAACACCCGATTATCCCATCTAGGGTAGCTTTGACCAAGGTCAAAGGAGTTTAGTCCATTGTCCGTAAGATAAGGTCCTTTCCAGTGCAAATATCACAGAATTCATAGATAGGGCATATGATCTACTAAAATGTTTTGTGAATTGGTTAAAAAATCTGGATACTGCCTTCAGTGATTATGAAATGGGTAAATAGATTTTCTTTGCAAAAACCTGATTGTGATGAGTCCATTTGCTTTTTAAAATCACCTTCTGAAGTTGACAGTAAAAAAATATATATAAATATATATATATATATATATATATATATACACACACACACATATACAAACTTATATATATTAGGAGGATTGGACCTCTACATTTATATCCAGAATAATATTCCTTAACTATATTTTGATGGACTCATAGTATATCCTGAGAGTTGTCTTAAAGCCAAAATAAATGAATCACTTCATTTCCCCTTTTGGACTCCTCCTCTTATGTGCACCCTTTCTTGAAACTAATGTCTACATATTCCCAACAGACCCCTTAATGCAGCATTGTCTTCTACATGCTCCAAATATTTCCTAACCCAGCCAAGTTTATTCTATTCTTTTAGGGCCTGCTAGCTCCAGCTAGCTGGATAAACTAATTTGTTATTGTTATAGTAGGTGTTAAAAATGAATGTGTTCAGGAAATAAAAATCAACAGGAATCTTTAATTTATATAACATACATAATTTCCAGCAACTGTAGCAGGCCAGGATCAGAGGAGAGATGAGACTATTGATCAAGCATGGAACAAAGTTTCTATGCTTTATGCTGTTGTCAATTCTCATGGTTACATTGAATACAACAGATACTCGATTGAAATTGCAGACACTCAAACATAGAGCTTCATGGCTTGTTTCTAGTAATTAGACTAGCAAGTGTTCTTGATAGATGATGTGGTCTGTTAATGATCAGGCTGCTGACCTAGGATAGTTCTTCTAGGTAGTCCTGATATAACGCTTGATAAGCACCCATCACTAATTCTCTTCATAACTGCTCTTGTTTTTAGATACGTTCTTTTTAGCTTCCTTAAGTCATGTTCCTATGAGTGAGCAAATAGTCATTGGAAGACTTGATGAAGGTGTAATTCTCCCTTGCTCATTTGAGAGTGGGCCCGATGTTGTAGTTCACTGGAAGAATCAAGATAACTATGTTTACTCATACTACAAAGACAGTGACCAGTTGGAAAAGCAAGATCCCAGATATGTAAATAGGACATTCCTCTTCCTTGGTGAAATTCACAATGGGAATGCCTCCCTATCTTTCAAAAGATTAAAGCTTCAGGATGAAGGAACTTACATATGCTACGTGGGAACATCACTTGGAAAAATCATAAACAAAGTGGTACTAAAAGTGGGAGGTAAGTGTACATATACCATTTTATAAAACATGACAATGATACCATTCCATGTTTTCTGTAATGCCTTCTTCTTAATTTAATATGCTATGGGCTTCCTTCCAAGATAATACATACAAACTACCTCATTATTTTTAATGCATAGTGTCTCATAGTTTAGACATGCTATAATTGATGCACCCGTTCCTCCATTAGTAAGTATTTAGGTATTTCTAGTGTTTTACGTTACAAAAAATGTTGTGATGAACATCCTTATATTTAATACTGGGAAATGGTCTGAAACAAAAGTATCAGAAGTAAAATTTTAATATGGCACTTATACCAGCAGCAAAAGAGTATACATTTTCCCCTTAAGTCTTATCAACACCTAATATTACCCATCTTAAGACATTCTGCCAATATGATAGCTTAAAAATATTGAATTGATTTAAATTACATTTTTCTGTTTTCTAAATGAAGTTAATTGTAATACTATATGCTTTCCTCCTGTTTGTATTAACTTCATTTATCTAATCATTTATTTATTGGGAGGGGCATTTTCTAATGGGTTGTTTTATCTAGCTCATGTTCTTTCTCCCTCTGTTCCATTTATCTGCTTCAGACCTTGACTCAGAAATCTAAGAATTATGGGTAAACAAAGAATCAAAAAGGCTCTGAGTCAGTACCTGAAGAGTACAAACTGCTGTGTGAACTCTAGTTTATCAGCTTTGACACCCACATTTTGACTGCTCAGTGAGGCCATTAGATTTTTTTCTAGAATTCTTTCTAGAGAATTGAGCTTGCTAGTTGCTATGTATCCATACATGCTCTTTTTTCCTTGTAGATCACCAGACTATATCTTAAGGTTCTACAGAGTTTTTGCTGTTTTTCCTTTCAGAAACTGCCAAGTTTTGCTCGCAAAGCTTAGCTTTTCATTTCATGGATATTAAAATAATGTGTTCTGCGCAGATGGGCTAAAAAGAAGCTAATGACAGTTCCTCACGTGCCCTTCTTTCTCCCACATAGCTTTTGTCACACCTGTGATGAAGTATGAAAAGAACACCACAAACAGCTTCTTAATATGCAGTGTATTAAGTGTTTATCCTTATCCAATTATCACATGGAAAGTGGATAATACACCAATCTCTGAAAACAATAAGGAAGAAATCGGATCTTTGGGTCCTTTTTATATTAACAGTAGAGTAAATATTACAGGATCAAATTCATCTTATCAATGTGCTATTGAAAACACATTGCTGAAGCAAACATGGACAGGGAGATGGACAATGAAAGGTAGGCTCCACAAGGCTTTCTGTGTACCTGTGCTGTCAGAGATTGGGAGGGAATGGGGTTTGATTTACAGGTTAAGAGAAGAACACAAAGGAAGGAAATGCATTTGCAGCAGTTAGAAGACCAGGACTGGAGTCCCAGATCTAATATTACTGGCTCTGTTACCTCACGCAATCATTTTTACTTCTGAGCGCTGGTTCCTGGTTGGTAAAATGGAAGTAATTCTTACCTTGCAAGGTGTTTATGAGTTGAAGGAAAACAGTTGTGAAATGGAAAGCAGAAAATACATCCATGAACATTACTATATTTCTCTATGGTTCTTCTACATAGAATTTTCTACCTGCATTGGACTTTAGAAGATCAGAGGAGAAGGAAAGGATACTTGTTTCCCAGCAGGTCACAACCTCTGATTCTTGCCAGTTTTTCAACCAACAGAAATTAGTATTGCTTCTGTTTAGTCTCTTTCTGTTTAGTCTTCTTAAGTAGTATTAGCCCATTAATCTTTATCAACACCTCTACTCCTTCCTCTCATTTATTTGAACAAACTCAAACTCTCACCAGTCTCTATATCTATAAGCTACTGTTTAAGAAGAGTTTAAGGAGAAGAAAAATTAATTTGGCACCATTTATCTAATTCTGAGGAAAATTATCAATATTCTTTTATACTTCACTAGAAGCAAAGCAAATTTTTTCTGTAAATCTCTATTATATGGTGAAAGTGGAGGTTAGCTTTCCTTTTTGGCCTTCTCTTCCCCTGAGTTTCTTTTTTTTAATATTTAAATTTATTGAAGTATAGTTGACTTACAATATTATATTAGTTTGGGGTATAAAACATAGTGATATTTTTATAGATTACACACCATACAAAGTTATTATAAAATATTGACTATATTCCTTGTGCTGGACATTACATCTTTGTGACTTATTTATTTTGTAACTGAAAATTTGTATCTCTTAATCATCTTTAACTATTTCGCTTCTCTTCCCATCCCTCTCCCTTCTGGTAACCACTAGTTTGTTCTCTGTATCTGTGAGTCTGTTTCTGTTTTACTATGTTTGTTTTTTAGATTCCACATATAAGTGAAAACATACAGCATTCGTCTTTATTTCTCTACTTATTTTACTAATTATAATACCCTCCAGGTCCATCCATGTTGTCACAATAGCAAGATTTTATTCTTTATTTATGGCTTGGTAATATTCTACTTTGTGTGTCTGTGTAACTCAAATCTCCTTTATCCATTCAGCTGTCAATGGGCACTTGGTTGCCTACGTATCTTGGCTATTGTAAATAATTGTTCTATGAGCTATGAACATTGGGGTGTTCTTTTTGAATTAGTGTGTTTGTTTTCTTCAGATAAATACGCAGGAGTCAAATTTCTGGATCATATGGTAGTTCTATTTTTAATTTTTGAGGAACCTCCATCATGTTTTCCATAGTGACTGCACCAGTTTAAATTCCCACCAACAGTGCACAAGGATTCCCTTTTCTCCACATCCTCACCGACACTTGTTATTTGTTGTCTTTTTGATAACAGTGATTCTGACAGGTGTGAGGTGATATCTCACTGCAGTTGCATTGATTTGCATTTCCCTGATGATTAGTGATGTTGAACATCTTTTCATGTGCCTGTTGGTCATCTGTATGTCTTATTTGGGAAAATGTCTACTCAGGCCTCTGCCCATTTTTAAAAATCAGATCTTTTTTTGTTTGTTTGTTTCATATTGAGTTGTATGAGTTCTTTATATGTTTTGGATATTAAACCCTTACCAGGTATTATATCATTTACAAATATCTTTTACCTTTCAGTGGGTCACCTTTCAGTTTTACTGATGGGTTCCTTCCCTGTGTAAAAGTTTTAAAATTTGATTAGGTCTTATTTGTTTATTTTTGCTTTTGTTGCCCTTGCCTGAGGAGACAGATCAAAAAAGTATTGTTAAGACTTATATCAAAGAGCATACTACCTATATTTTCTTCCAGGAATTTTATGATTTCAGTTCTTACATTTAAGTCTTTAACTTGTTGTGAGTTTATTTTTGTATATGGTATGAGAAAATATTCTAGTTTTATTCTTTTACATATAGCTGTCTAGTTTTCACAACACCACTTATTAAGGAGACTGTCTTTTTTCCACTGTATATTTTTGCCTCCTTTGTCGTAGATTAATTGACCATAAGTGCATGGGTTTATTTCTGGGTGCTCTATTCGGTTCCAGTGATCTATGTGTCTGAGCTTTGTGCCAGTACCATACTATTTTGATTACTATAGCTTTGTAGTGTAGTTTGAAGTCAGGGAGCATGATAACTCTAGCTTTCTTCTTTCTCAAGTTTTTTTGGCTATTTGGCCAAAAAAATCACTAATCATCAATAATTTGTGTTTCCACACAAACTTTAGAATTATTTGTTCTAGTTCTGTGAAAAATGTCATGGGTATTTTGATAGAGGTTGCATTGGATCTGTAGATTGCTTTGGGTAGTATGGACATTTTAACAATGTTAACTTTTTCCAATCCATGAACACAGAATAGCTTTCCATTTATTTGTATTGTTTTCAATTTCTTTTATCAGTGTCTTACAGTTTTCAAAGTACAGGTCTTTCATGTCCTTGGTTAGATTTATTCCTACATATTTCATTCTTTTTTATTTAATTATAAATAAGACTTTTCTTAATTTCTCTTTCTGATATTTTTTTATTAATGTACAGAAACAACTGATTTTTTGTACATTGACTCTGTATCCTGCAAATTTATTGAATTTGTTTATTCTAATAGCTTTTTGGTGGAGATTTTGTGGTTTTTTATGTATGGTATCATGTCATCTGCAAATAGCAACAATTTGAATTCTTTTCTTCTAATTTGGGTTGCCTTTTTTTTTTTTTTCTTGTCTGATTGCTGTAGCTAGGATTTCCAATACTATGTTAAATAGAAGTGGCAAGAGTGGCATCCTTGTCTTGTTCCTGATCTTAGAGGAAAAGCTTTCAGCTTTTCACCCTTGAGTATGACGTTACCTGTGGGTTTGTTATATATGGCCTTTTTATGTGAATGTATGTTCTCTCCAAACCAACTTTGTTGAGAGTTTTTATCATAAGTGGTTGTTGAATTTCGTCAAATGCTTTTTCTGCGTCTTTTGAGATGATTATGTGATTTTTATCCTTTGCTTTATTAATGTGGTATATCAGATTGATTGATTGATTAAACCATTGATTGATTAAACCATCCTTGCATCCCTGGGAAAAATTATACTTGATCATAACATATGATCCTTTTAATGTGTTGTTGAATTAATTTGGCTTACAATATTTTGTTGAGGATTTTTGAATCTATGTTTTTTGGGGATATTGGCCAGTAATTTTCATTTCTTGTAGTGTCTTTGATTGGTTTGGTGTCAGGGTAATGTGGCATTGTAGAATGTGTTTGGAAGTGTTCTCTCCTCTTCAATTTTTTGGAATAGTTTGAGAAGGATAGATATTAACTCTTCTTTAAATATTTGGTAGAATTCTCCTGTGAAGCCATTTCATCCTGGACTTCTGTTTGTTGGAATTTTTTTAGTACTGATTCAGTTTCATTACTAGAAATCAGTCTGTTCAGCTTTTCTATTTCCTCCTAAATTAGTCCTGGAAGAGTATAAGTTACTAGGAGCTTATCCATTTCTTCCAGGTTGTCCTATTTGTTGATGTATAACTGTTTATAGTATTCTCTGATGATTGTATTTCTGTGATATTGGTTGTAACTTCTCCTCTTTCTAATTTTATTTATTTAGCACGTCTCTTTTTCTTGATGAGTCTGGCTAAAGGTTTTTCCAATTTTGTTTATCTTTTCAAAGAAACAGCTCTTAGTTTCATTGATCTTTTCTATTGTTTTTTGGTCTCTACTTCATTTATTTTCACTCTGACCTTTGGTATTTCATTTCTATACTAGCTTTGGTCTTTATTCATTTTTCTTTTTCTATATCCTTTAGAAAAGATACGTCATTTGAGATTTTTCTTGTTTCTTGAGGTGGGCCAGTATCGTGATATACTTCCCTCTTGGAATTGCTTGTGATGCATCCCATAGATTTTGGAACATTGTGTTTCTATTTTCATTTGTCTCAAGGTGTTTTTTGATTTCCTCTTTTATTTCTTCATCAACACTTTGTTTTTTAGTAGCATATTGTTTAGTCTCCACGTTTGTGCTATTTCCAGTTTTCCTGTAATTGATTTCTAGCTTTATACTATTGTAGTCAGAAAAGATGTTTGATATGATTTCAGTCTTCTTAAATTTATTGAGACTTGTTTTATAACCTAGCATTGTGACCTATCCTGGAGAATGTTCCATGTGAAGTTGAAAAGAATGTATATTCTGATGTTTTTTTGTATGGAATGGTTTCTAGTTATCTATTAAGTCCATTTAGTCTAATGTGTCATTTAAGATCATTTGCTTATCTGGGAAACTATTTCTTCAATTCTGAATGATAACCTTCCTTGGTCGAGTAACCTAGGTTGTAGGGTTCTTCCCCTTTCAGAATTTTAAATATATCATACCACTCCCTTCTAGCCTGCAAAGTTTCTGCTGAAAAATTAGCTGATGGTCTTATAAGAGTTCCCTTTTATGTGACTCTTTGTTTTTCTCTTGCTGCCTTGAAAATTTTTTTGTCTTTAACTTTTGCCATTTCGATTATGATATGTTGGTGTAGATCTCTTTGAGTTCATCTTGTTTGGGACTCTTTGAGATTCCTGGACCTGAATATCATTTTCCTTCTTCAAATTAGGAGAATTTTTAGCCATTATTTCATCAAATATGTTTTCTACCCCTTTCTCTCTTCTCCTTCTGGGACACCTATAATATGAATGTTAGTATGCTTGATGTTGTCCCAGAGGTCCCCTTAAACTATCCTCATTTTAAAAATGTATTTTTTCTTTTTTGTTGTTCTGATTGGGTGGTTTCCACTATTCTATCTTCCAGGTCACTTACACATTCTTCTGTATTACCTAATCTGCTCTTGATTCCCTCTAATTTTCATTTCAGTTATTATATTCTTCAGCTCTTTTTTATATTTTCTAATTCTTTGTTGAAGTTCTCACTGTGTTCCTCTGTTCTTTTATTGAGTTTGGTGAGCATTTTTTGTTGTTGTTTTTTTTTGCCATACTCGGGCCTCTCACTGTTGCTGCCTCTCCCTTTGCGGAGCACAGGCTCCGGATGCACAGGCCCAGCGGCCATGGCTCACAAGCCCAGCCACTCCGCGGCACATGGGATCCTCCCGGACCGGGGCACAAACCCGCGTCCCCTGCATCAGCAGGTGGACTCTCAACCACTGCGCCACCAGGGAAGCCCCTGGTGAGCATTTTAATGACCATTGCTTTGAACTCTTTATCAGGTAAACTACTTATCTCCATTTCATTAGGGTAGTTCTTTCATTTGGGACATATTTCTCTGTCTTTTCAATTTGTTCAACTCTCTGTTTGTGTTTATAAAATTAGGCAAGACAATTACCTATCTCAATCTTGAAGGTATGTCCTTTTGTGAGAGTCTCCCTATGCAGTCTCCGTGTGCCCAGTGGCTTTGGTGGGAGAGCTGGATATGAAGCAAGCATGGAGAGGGGCCTTTTCTGGGGCACACCAGGGCTATCACTGGCACGGGCTGGAGCTGGGGGGTGGGGTGAGCTAGAGTTGGAGCCTGGTATGGGGCTTCTCCTGAGGTGTGTGGGGGCTGCTGCCTTGGCGAGGGGTGGGGACTAGAGCTGAGCCAATCACAGGCCAGGGCTTCTTCTGGGGCATGCTGGGGGTGCAGCCTTGGTAGGTGCAGGCTGGAGCCAGGGGGGCTAGAGCTGGAGTCTGGCACAGGCCAGGGCTTTTCCTGGGGCATATGAGGACTACTGCCTTGACAGGGGTGGAGCTGGAGCAGTGCAGGGTCTCCCTCATGGGTGTGGGTCCTGACTAGATCACTTCTCTTCCCCTCCTATTCACCTTGGTGTATTTTTTTTTTTATATCCTTAGTTATAGATGAGCCATTCTGCTGGTCTTCAGGTCATTCTCAGAGAGAGTTGTTCTATATGTAGCTGTAGTTTTAGTGTGTCTGTGGGAGGAGGTGAGCTTAGGGTCCTCCTACTCTGCCATCTTGGTCCTGCCTCTACCCCTGAGTTTCAAATTCTCAAAATATTCACCAAGAAGACACTAAAAATATGAATTATTCACTACCTTTATATGATGTCAATAGTGTGAGCAGCCAGTGTTCTCTGTTCATCAGCCAGGCAGCAATGGAAACATGGGAAAGGGTTGAAAATATTAAATTGCAAATATTTTCTAAGGAAAATCATAATTTCCCATGTTTATTCAGAAATGAGTATCCTGGCGTTCCAACAGTTCCTGAGGCTCAGCGTTATTTTGTCTTGTTGAGGATCTATTACGTACCAAGCTTTGTCACTCTCAGACTGTGAACTTAAGAACCGGATGTGTACTAGATGCTGTGGACTCTTACTTCTGGATCCACAGCATCTAGTACAAACATGTAAAAATAAAACTAAACCAGGAGTAGCATACAAAGAGAGTGAGTAACTCTGTTCACCATGGTTGGGTATGGATCAGGTTTTTACAGAACATATGCTTAAGGAAGTTGCATAAGGGCAGAATTTTAAAAGAGCAGTAGGAAATTCCAGGAGAACATAGGCATTCCAGGCAAAAAACATACTGTACACAAAAGCACAGAGGAGTAAATATTGCTTGAATTTGTGGAAATATAAATGGTTGAGGGTTAAACTGAAGTATCAAAAGATAAGCCTAGAGTAGAAGGCAAAAACCAGATCAAATGGCTTCATCTTGCTGAAGAGCTTGAGCCAGCCCTGGAGGTAGTATGGAGCCAAAGAAGGATACGAAATATTGGAGCAACTGGAAGCGGCATTTTAGATGGCTTGCTTTGGCATCACTCTCGCACAGGTGGACTGCAAAGTAGGTATGTCTAGAACCAGGGAGAACAATTCATGGTAGTCCATAGAGGCCAGCTGACAGAACTAGAGAATAGGAAGGACAAGATGGAGTTAGCTCTGGAGGGACAAGCTAAGAATACCCAGCAGAGTCCCTGTTCTAAGAGCTCGGTCCAGTGAGGAATTACCTGCACAGTTAGAAATATACTTCTTACGTGCAAGAAAAGAGACTCTGTCTTGAAAGAGAGATTAAGAAGTGGTTGAGACCATGAAATTAGCAGAGACTGCCACGGTGTAGATAGTGACAAGGACGTAACTCCAGCACTCAGGGTCAGCAGAGGAAGATCACTGAGTTTAAAAGGCTGATAACCATAGCAACATTCTTGAGTGATCACCGTCAGGCTGTAGGAGTTAAAAACCAGGTGTGTCACCTCCCTAGCTGGCCCAGGCTTAGGTCTCCTGAAGCCTAAGCTTAACCTTGGTGGGAGACTTTGAAATAGTGGTAGTAAAGCTTTTAATAAACTCCACAGTACAAATATCTCATTGCTTTCCAAAAGGTATTTTCAAAGATATTTCTAGGTGTAACTTAGAAAATTCATTTGAAAATTTTGTTTTCATTAATCTTTACTTTTCTATTCTGTTTTTAGATGGCCTTCGTAAAAAGCAAAGGGAAAACGTTTCACTCTCGTGTAAACATGAGAACAGTTTTTTCCTACCAAATGAAGATTTCAGGGTCACTTGGTCCAGGGTGGACAGTGGGAATTCTTTGGTCCTGGCTCAATTTCTGAACTCCTCACAAGAAACAATTATCAATGAACCCCTACTTTCACGGAACAAAGATCTGATAAACCTGCATGACTTCTCTTTGACTTTGAAGGATCTTCGTCTTTCAGACAGTGGAGAATACCTGTGCAACATTTCTTCAAGCAAATATACTTTACTCACCATCCAAACACTGCATGTAGGTAAGTTACAAGTAGGGTTGCATAATGGGTTTCGGGTACAGCGTTAGAGATTGTGAACATCAAACAGGAAAATTAGGTTGCCATTTCAAGAATACCTTTGAATAGAATTTCTGAAAATACTGTCTACAGGGATGCTTCCAGTCAAGACAATCTCCTTCCTTCAACCACAGGCAAGTCTTGCATTGAAAAAAAAAAAAAAGAAATTACTCCCAGAAGATTTCCTTTTTAGGGTTTCAGGGCTTCAGAAATGAAGAGGGAACCTATATGTTTTGTTACTCTGTGGGCTGAGCATCTTCAGTTCCTGCTTACCACTGTGCCTCAGGGTCT
The DNA here is from genome assembly GCF_005190385.1 of Monodon monoceros. Taxonomy (NCBI): domain Eukaryota; kingdom Metazoa; phylum Chordata; class Mammalia; order Artiodactyla; family Monodontidae; genus Monodon; species Monodon monoceros. The sequence continues at coordinate 55,128,113 of NW_021703767.1, forward strand.
GGGTTTGGGGAGTTGAAGCTGTGTAGGTACAGGAGGAAGTTAGAATTTGGACTCTGCTGGATGCTGGGGAAGCATGGTCTGTGAATCTGGTGAAAACAGTTACCAAAGGGCATTTGAAACATTACGTGTATGCCTGATTCGGCTCATTTTTTTTTTTTACCTCTATTGGTAGCTAACTGGTAAAACTCATTAATTAAAATATTTCTAGTCCAGTATCCATAGAGTCATAGACTGTGTACTCATGAAGTTGACTTTCAAGATGGGCTGATCACCCTTACCCTTAAGTGATCAACTTGACATCATGGGAGACCATGGCACTTCTCTTTCTATTCTTTATTAAAATATAAGTCAGTGGAACGTATGTTTTAGAAATATTTTTATCATTATAGTTATGAAAATTAGGAGAAATAACAGATTTGAAGGTTTGGAGATTCTATGTAGTGCGTTTTGGAGATAAGAATACAGAGTTGTCCTTGGGTCAAGGACAACTTCAAATAGATAGAAACTTCAAGACACTGAGTGATAACACTCCCTTTGCAGAGTTGCTACTTTGAGGGTACTGAAAACTGAGATGCAGATGAAGCTCCTATTTTTCCCCAAAATAGGACTGTCACTTTTACATAAAATACAGTTAAGCTTTAATTCTATTTTCTTAAATGTTGGATTCATTTTGGAGTTTAGAAAAATAATCAGGAAGAAACAGTCTGAAGACCACATCTGGCCCATCTTTCTAATTAGAGGTCTAATTTTCAGTTTACACAAAGTGAAGCAGCATGACCATTCCATCTCTGTCAAAGAAAAGCTTTTCAGAACCTCTCATTCTGAAGTAAAATACCGGTCAGTTGAGACTGCAAGAGGGTTTGCCCATACTTCCCCCCAGAAAGAGGTCTATAGCAGGAACTACCCCATCAGGGCAGGGAACAGGAGAAACACTCTTTCAAGGAAACTTGCTGTTCTGTACTGAATTGCAATTTTCTGCTTGCTGCCTTGCCCAGGAAATACTGCAGTATTTGAAAAGGAGGCCCAGATAGCGGGGCTGATGATTCCTAGAGTCTGGATCTTCTCTAGAAAGGTTGCACTGAATTGAATGAAATTAAATAATTCTTGCTAAATTTTGCTACTGAATCAATATGTGATCTTGGACAAATCCCTTTACAGATGGGGGAACTGAGGGTCATGGATAAAGTAAGAAGCTATACATTGCAGAATTTTCTTCAGGAGGAAAAATATGCCTATGAAAACACTTTAGGAAGTCAACATTTCTACTTAATTACTCCTTCTCTACGTGGGTATAGAATTTCAGGATGACAAATGTGTGGAGAGATTAATGTTTTATTGGTTGTAAAACATTAAGTAAAAGTATATTCATAAAAATTGACATCTATTATACAGAGCTGTTCATTTTAAAGAAAAGCCATAATTATCTTCCCCCCTGAATTTGACCTCTGTTCTCTAGTGCTTGCTCCTTACTCTTTGGTAGAACATGGATTATAAGATTAGCTGGTTCTGACTTTGGTTACTCAAGGTCTCCAAGTTTCTGGCGTCTGAGTTCCCCACTTCCTTTAATACCAATTATAACAATGCTAGTTCCAGCCAAGATGCTGAAAAGAGTTCTGGCTCCTCCAGTTATTCCTGAGGAGCTCCAAGCACTATTGGTTATCCTGGTGGTCACCTGTCACCTTTTACTCAAGATCATGGCTCCTACTCAACTCTTCTCATCCCCTCTGCACTGCTCATCTCTGTCCCTCTAGGATCCTGCCTTGTCCAAGCCAAGGGTACACTGCAACCTCCCTTCATCCCCCAAGGAATACACTAGGCTGAGGCTAGTTTGTAGTCATAATTATTCCTTTGTAAAAGTGTGTTGATTATCTTATTACAATAAAAAACAATAAAGACTTAAAATACATAGAAGACTCATTGTCTCTCAAGTTTTCAGACTTTTTCTCTCCTGACTCTCATCCCCACTAGGCCCCAAATTGGTTAATATCACAGCTTTGGCAGGTTTCCCACAATAGACACATTGAGGTTGGGAGTTATTATTTATGCTCATGAACAACTCTGGTCCAGACAGGGCTGCTGTTCATATCTTTAATGGGTCTTTTCACTAGGAAGAGTTTTTTCACTAATATGAAATCTGTCTCCCATCCAGAACGCAGAAATAGCTAGTTATAAAATTAGTAAACATACTCTACTCACCATCTATACATTTTCTTTTATTTTCTGGTAACTTTTCTTCCAGCTTATAGACTTTTTGTTGAAGCAAGTCAAGAAACAGTTGTCGGAACAATTTCAACATTGGTGGCAGTCATGGCGGCAATTTTGTTGCTTTTACCTCTAGCTGTTAAATCAAGAAGATGCAGATATTACTACACAGGTAATATCTCATGGAGGATTTGGTCTTGTGCCTGGGTGTTCAGGTAGAGGTGTATCAAAGATAAACACCTGCAGCTGCACACCTACACTGCTGCTAGGCATGTAAATAGATCTGAATTTTCTGCAGAGCTGTTTTTAAACTTTTTCAAAAATTCTTTAAAAGGTGCCCACATTTCCACCTAACTATTTACTTCTAGGAAATTATCCTGAGTTAAATGGTCAGAGACACAGCAAGCTATATACAAGCACATCCATTGAATCACACTGCCAGTTTTTCATTGATTTTTTTTTTTTTTTTTTTTTTTTTTTTTGGCGGCACGCGGGCCTCTCACTGTTGTGGCCCTCCCGCCACGGAGCACAGGCTCCGGATGCGCAGGCTCAGCGGCCAAGGCCCACGGGCCCAGCCGCTCCGCGGCATGTGGGATCCTCCCGGACCGGGGCACGAACCTGCGTCCCCTGCATTGGCAGGCGGACCCCCAACCGCTGCGCCACCAGGGAAGCCCCATTGAATATTTTAATAATAACAGGAAATTGATTAAATGAATTGAAAGTCACGTGTTATTTAAGTTGTTTTATTTCTCTTTTTTCTACTAAAGAGAGAAAATTTAGATATGGCAGTAAAATAATACACAGGATGATCTGAATTATCTTGCATTGAAAAATAGCTGGAAAGAAGCCAAAACGTTCTTTGCCTTTGTAGAGAGGTACTACACATCTCTCCACCACACATCTGCCCAGGTACTTCTATTATGTCTGGACGTCCTTAGGTCCCTGGGCTCTGTTTTCGCTTTCTTTTGAGTTTCGCCTACAATTGCTACTGCTCAAAACAGCATTGTCCTTGATGGGCTATTTTATTTTAATCCTTGTTAAGTTTTTAAAAAAACTGTTTTCTAAGTTTTCTGCTAGAAAACTGTGTTACTTATAGCAGTTTAATTACTTGTAGTAATTTAACATGATACGTTAAGATTCCATGGTCACAGGACTTCTAAAAAGACTTTGCTTTTATCAACAGAATTAGATCTATGAAAAGCTTGAATTTACTTATTTCCACATTTTACAGGTCAGAAAACTAGAATCCAGAAAGTTAACACAAATTCTAAGTAGGTATGTGAAACAGACTCTTATAAGCACCACCCAAGATGACCCAGCTAACCAGTGGCAGAGGTAGATCTAGGCCCCAAGAAGCTCTCCCTCCTTTCATAATCTCTCCGAGAAAGCTCTGAGTGTCCTGGGAGGTTTAAATAGATCCCATGTCCCTTCTTTTGATTGATATTTGCCTATTGCCCCCGCTGAAGTTAGGGTTATTTGATATAGCGGACACCATTATTGAAGGTAGGATTTTAAGGGTGATAGTGAGTGAGGATTTCACCAGTTGTAGCCCTGTGATTGTTTATACTAATAGGTCAGTCCCCTTACTTGTTGCTCCTCTTAGCTGCCAGAAGTAGAAAAAGATGGGAGGTTGCAGGTAGTCTAGTTTGTCCCCCACATGTAAACCCTAATATAATGATACTTGTGATTAGATTAGGTTCCAATTATAGGACAGGGGGCACTACATACTGCTCAAGAAGGATGGTTTAGTTTCTATATTGGAAGTGTGCACAAGTCCAACACAAAGTACCTGGCACACTCAAAACTGGACAAAGGGGAGCACAGAACATAGTGCATTCCCCCAGAACTTTGCTAGAAAACCTGAACTTGAAGGGACAAGAAGAAAGAGCAGTGCCCAAAACCTGCAAGGAGAGTCATGGAACAAGCTGTGTTGTAAGGAGGGCGACCTTCACTCAGAGGACACAGATAGACTATAGGGAAGGAGCTAGAATAAGTACCTGAATTTGCCCTTCCCTCCCTTTGATCTCCACCCCAACTGGAAACCAGAGGGCAGAGAAGCCCTGCAGGTAGAACCCATCCAGGTCAGCTTCCCGTGGCAGAGAGCAGGATGGATCCTGATTCTGGAGGAGCAGTCCGGAGATATCAGAAAAAACCACGTTAGGGTATTGACCACTTAAAATAAAAAGAAGTTCCACAGTTCTGTAGTTAGGTGGGCTGAAAATATATTTCAAGCTGTTAAACTAAAAGTCACAAAACCTCCAGTTCCCAGGCTGTTGTTTCATATGACCATGGCTTGTATGTCTTTTTAAAGTCCCTTTTCTATTACTCTGTTTTAAAATGCCCTTAGTATAAATTATCCTAGATTTTAGCAAGACCCAGAAGGAAGGCCTTCCTTGAGAAATGACATTATGTCTCTTTTTCCTATCCATCACCACCTTGGCTATTTTCCATTGTTTATATCTGGTAGGAATCAGGCCAACAATCTTAAAGAGCCAGGAATTCCTGGCCTGGTTGAATTGCCTTTATCCCTGCTTTGGAGGACCCTGAAACAGCCACAAGAATTTACTGCTGTCTGTTTCTGATGAGGTATTTGTACATTAAATGCATTTTTAATGCTGTTTGTTGGAAAAAAGATTTGAAGAGGGGAGTAACTAACATGCTTCTAATAACATAATTATACTGAGGAGGGAATAAGGGAGAATTTGGGTGTTTGCAAAGCCATGTTTTTTTACGTTCTGTTTTTTCTTGTAGAGGGGCATCCATCTACTGATCAGAGATCTAGCCATGACGGTACTGCAGAAGAAAACGTGGTAAGGCATTTCCTTTATCAAACTATTTATAGTATAAGGATGCTACCGTAAAAGGTAATTGAAGTTTTGACTGATTCACACATCATCATGCAGGACTTTTACACAGAAAAAAAGGCAGGAGGGATTGCAGGATAATAGAATGGGGAAAAAAATACACTTAGGCTTTTCCCACTGTAATTAAACATGCTCTACTTGCTTAAATAAGTGTGTGCTCTTATCATCTCCAACTGTTATTTGTAAAGATGATTTCAAATGGCACTATGTACCAATATACTTATTATTCTGATGGAAACATGGGATTGCATAGGAGTGGAAGGCAATACAGACAGATAAAGAAGAGAAAAGCAGACTATAATTTCTGCCCGGACTCAGACTGCTGACCTTCTACACTTTTCCAGCCACTTCTAGGTTCCTTCAGAACTTATAATTCACTTACGAATTATAGCTTGATTGCATACTTCCTTTTTGCTGCACACCTTTTATTATTTATGAGTTCCATTAATCAGAATAAATAACAGTAAAGAGTGGGGTAAACTTGTTTTTCTACTTGTTAAAATCTCAGGAACATCTAGCAGGAAAATTAAAATTAACTGATAAGACCCAGACTTCATAACTACTTATTTTATAACTGTCTCATGGATCTTGGATTACAGATGCAAACAGTAGCTTAAAGCTCCCTCCTCCCAAAAAAACAAAACAAAACACTACCAGCATTAAATACTTAAGATAAAAATGGTTATTCTGACATGAACAACAGTGATTTTGAGTCCATTTTTCTTGGTTCTAGGCTCTTTCAGAATATTCATTCAGTAAAGGAAGTGAAGACAGGAGTTGACAACACAGCACAAACATCCTTAATATCCAGTGATCTCACCTCCCCTTTCTTCACTGCGATTCCAGCAATGGCTTGTCATGACCCAACAATTCTGCCATTGCAAAGACTTGTGATAGTGGAAGGAGAATAATTACCTTCTTTCTCACGCCCTAAGAATCATTCATTGACCCCCCTACATGCATCAAGATTATAAATGCCTGGATGCCAAGGGTTCCAGTTCAGCTTGGAAAAGAACTATCCCATTCATTTACATTCCTGCTGCAATCAGCCCAGGAGGCTACAGTGAGGTTTCCTCCAAGAACTCAGAAGAAATGAATCACTAAGAAAGAGATGATTCAAAATCTAATTAACTAATGATGGGTGAGTGGTAGAAGCAGAAGTCACTTTAGTGAAAAGGTGAAAAACCAGAGCCTAGAAAACAGGCAATGGATTTGCTAAAGTATTGTACTCTAGTTTTATATGAATGGTTAATATCAGTTTAATCAACTAGATTTAGTATGGTGAGTCTTAGGGACCCCCAAAGAGTAAGAATGTCAGTATCTCTAAGACTACCCAGGGTGCAAAGGGCCCTATCAACTCAAGAATTGACATCTCTGGGATTGGGTTGTACCCTTCAACACCAGGGTTTGCATAGCTGATTCACTTTGTTATAAAGCAGAAACTAACACATGATTGTAAAGCAATCATACCCCAATAAAGATGTTAAAAACAAAAAATACTACCTGATCCAATTTTCTTTATCAGCTGAACTTCTTTCACAATCTCCTACTTTGCACATAGCTCTGTTGACTTCAGGTATTTGCTACAATGTTGTGACCAGTGTTCATCACAAACGGTAAAGTATTAAGGACGCTTAAAGAAAAACTTTAGAAAAGCACATAAGACACTTGGTGAGGAGAAAGTGCTCAGAATTGCTCTAGTCTACTTACGGTGATGAGGGTGATAAATTTAAAGACCAAAGCCAACACACTGAGGATGGTGGACAAGAAGGACTCTGTGTCCTTTGACGCCGCTGAGTCCCTGAAATTATCTTAGAGCCACCTGTGTGAAGCAGGTTGGATCAGAGAGGCAGACTGCTGAGAACGACAGAATAAGGCTTTATTATAGAGATTCAACATTATAGAACTGTGGGCACTGGTGAAGAAGTCTGCACCAGGCTCTCCCCTCTGCATCTGGTGCTGGGCCTGAGGTCGCTGTCGGTCAGTTGTGCCAGCGGTCAGGAAGGACAGCTGGACACGGACTGAGGAAGGACTGGAATTTATAAGAACAAACTGGACCCCATGCAGTCTCTCAGGGCCTCCAAAGTCAACACTATGAGTGACCTGTAAGATGATAAGCTGGCGCCCACTGCCATGGAGCTGCATACCTGCCGGGCGAGGATCCTGAGAGGAGCTGAGAGAGCTGCGGGTCCACAGAGCTGTGGCCCATCCCAGCTAGCTCACCTTTTCAGCCTGGAGTAATATTTGCCAGCTATCACTGTGCCTGGGGCCATACAATGACCTTATGAGCACAGAAAGAACCCAGCTGTTCCTTCACTTCTTCCTCTCAAATCTGGTGCATAGTTCTCTTGTGACCAACTTTAATCCAGAACCACACAGGAAACGTACCTCCAGCTTAGCCAAATTGGTACAATACAAAGACAGCATACCAGCTATCACTGATCTGAACATCTTGAGTGGGTGTTGTTTCAGTATTGCACAAGTATGTAGCCTATATGTAGCCTACATGGTTGTCCAGCAGGAGGGTTTTACCTACAAGTGCAAAATGACCAACTATGACTATATGTAAATCACTATAGAATGCTAAGAAAAACCTGTTGTCTCCCACCATTAGTGGCTAGAAATATAGACTCACGGATGTAGAAAGAAGGCCAGCAGAGTTCACTAACTTCAGTAATAACCATTTACCAATATGCCTTAGTCCCCGTGGGCCATAACATAGCTCATGTCTTCTGTGAATATTACTCATTAAGAAGCAATATGGACAAAGTATTTTTTTAACATCAGAATTTAAAAGATTCTTGCATCTATTTAATTTTTCATGGGAAATGTTTACTTGCCTCTGAGGAAAGTTAAAAAAAAATCAAAAAAATCCCCACTACACTTGGAAGCAACAATATTCCCTTTTATTATTTCATTTTCTGATCACCTTGTTTAAACTACTTTTGACACAGCATAAACATGTTTTTTAAAATGTCTGTTTCACAAATGAGTGGATATATCAAAACAGAGACTTATAGACACAGAGAACAAACTAGTGGTCACCAGTAGCGGGAGGAGTAGAGGGAGGGGAAGGGGATTAAGAGGTACAAACTACTAGGTATAAAATAAATGAGACACAAGGATGCAATGTACGGCACAAGGAATATAACCAACATTTTATAATAACTTTAAATGGAGTATAATTTACAAATGTCGACTCACTATGTTGTACACCTGAAACTAATATAACGTTGTAAATCAACTATACTTCAGTAAAAAAATTAAGTGTATGTTTCAAATGCAACTTAAGTTTCTGGCCATAAAACAGTACCTCCTTGTACTTCTCCAGCCTCTGTCCTTTATAAACAAGGACTGGTCATTCTTCATGAACCTGAAAAACAGAATATCAGCGTGTTCTGTGAGATTCCTGTGAATTTCATTAGTGCACCGCATACCAAGAACCAAACCCAGTGCTTTCCAGACGTAAGCAGGACTTAGCCAACTCTTCATTAGCTTCAAAGGGAGGCAGGGAATTGAGGCAATTATCTGCATGAGAGAAAGCAGACACCGGTAATTCACTGCAAGGGTGTGCTCGGTCACTCAATTTTTTGCTCGCCTTGCGTTGCCAGCGAAGGCAGCGCCCTCTATAGAAGACCCCATGAGGGAGACACTAGCCACATCACCGATTTGCTCCACAGACCTGATGCACAGTTCTATGAGAAAACCTTTTCCTTTGGTTTATGACAGTTGAAGGAATTTCAGGCTCTCCTCCTGTGAATGGAAAACAGTTAGTCATTGCACTGCCAAGGACGATTTTCCTATTCATCTCTGGCCTCTCAGAAGCAATTTCTGCTTCACTCATTTTATTCTTTGTTGGAGATAATCGTGACAAAGTCGAATGCATTACATCTGTTTCCGAGGCCCTTCGACCTCCTGCAGCTGAGTGCAATTGCCGCACGTGTGAAGTATTTCCCTAAACAAATCCATTACGTGGGGTTGCTGGGCAGCTTCTGCACAGAAGACCCCAATCTGAGGCCATAACACTTCTCAAACTGAGGCCAGAGTTCAAACCACTTAACTGGATCTCTCCATATAGGCCTTATCCCTGAGACAACTACTTGCTCATTGATAGGAAATTTCTGGAGTCTGCAAATGTCTCACATTTCTCATATTTGGATCCAAATATATTCAATATAACCAACTAGTCTCTTCTTCAAAAGAGATCCTTCGCCCTCCCATAAGGTAGTATTTATTATTGGCTGCCCTATCTACTTATCTTGAATGGTTATTAGTAATTCATTTATAATAAATAAGAAAGACCAAGCATGTACCATGTTTTTAAAACTGAAATGGCGGTGCCTGTGCTAAGTACTCTGTAGGCATTCTGTGGAGGGTATCCAACCTCCTTTAAAGCCAGATCACACTTTAAAACTGTGTTTCTGGGAACAATCTCAATGAGGAAGCTTAGGCTACTCTAACTGCCACAGTATGAAGTTTGTGTCCCCGCCCACAAAATTCATAGGTTGAAATCCTAACCCCCATGGTGATGGTAGTAGGAGATGGGGCCTTTGGGAAGTGATTAGGTCATGAGGGTTGAGTCCTCGTGACTGGGATTAATGCCCTTATGCACAAAAGACCCCAGAGAGCTTCTTCCTTCTCTTTCTACCCTAGGAGGTTACAGTGGGAAGAGGGCCGTCTACAGGGAAGTGGCCCTCACCAGATACCATATCTGCCAGCACCATGACCTTGGACTTCCCAGCCTCCAGAACCGTGAGAAATATTTGTAGTTTGTAAGCCATTCAGTCTCTGGTATTCTGTTATGGCAGCCTGAACAGACTAAGATAATGACGCTGCCAAGCCTACAGTTTAGTGCTGTCACTCTATCACTTTACCTGGAAAATTAGGGCACTGGCCCCTACTGTTGGATCAGAACTAAAGTTTGGGGGACCAGAGATGTAGACAGTCCCTTTCTCTGTTTTAGGGAAGATAGCTAAAAAGCGGGACTCTTGCATTTGTTCTCATTCATGGCCTCAATTTTTTTTTTTTTTTTTTTTGCTGTACGCAGGCCTCTCACTGTTGTGGCCTCTCCCGTTGCGGAGCACAGGCTCCGGACGCGCAGGCTCAGCGGCCATGGCTCATGGGCCCAGCCACTCCGCGGCATGTGGGATCCTCCCGGACCGGGGCACGAACCCGTGTCCCCTGAATCGGCAGGCGGACTCTCAACCACTGCGCCACCGGGGAAGCCCCATGGCCTCAATTTTAAACGTGTCCGCCTGGGGTCTCCATATCAATATGATACAAAGTCACATACTTGCCCACAATAGAAGGAGTTCACTTAGAATTTCAAGCAGATGCATCTGTGCTTCTTTAATCATCTTTGCTCCCTGGACTTCTGACGGTTCTACCCACATGAATCTAGGCCCTGGAGCTCAGAGCCTGCACATTAACCTAGAATTAAGCATTTGAGAATCATAAATACAGTGTGCATCCCACTCAAATGCTTAGTGCTTCATACTCCCTGGACAAGTAGAATTAATAATTATAGGAAAATTTTGTCAGAACCAGTTTGTTTTTTTTTTTTGCGGTACATGGGCCTCTCACTGCTGTGGCCTCTCTTGTTGCGGAGCACAGGCTCCAGACGCGCAGGCTCAGCGGCCATGGCTCACGGGCCCAGCCGCTCCGCGGCATGTGGGATCTTCCCGGACCGGGGCACGAACCCACGTCCCCTGCATCGGCAGGCAGACTTTCAACCACTGTGCCACCAAGGAAGCCCCAGAACCTGTTTTTTAATGTAGTTTTTTAAAAGCCTTTAAGAGAGGAACAAGAAATTTCCATGTGATGACATGAACCTGAAACACAAATGCTTTAAAAGTTAGAGCAGAGCTGAATATCTGACGTACCTTTTCTCCAAACTCTTTTGCTTTAATCTTGAGCTTATTAACTTGAGATTCGGCTATCTCTGCCCTTTACTTAGCTCCATTCTACTCATGTTGCTGCTTCTTATACTTGGAAAGTTATTGACTAGCTTCTGCTTCCTGTAAAAATAAAAAATGAAAAAAAAAAGGAATCCCTGAGCCTACTAGTCATATTTTTGTTCTTCTCTGACATTAGAAAGTTGAGAAATGTGTGAAAGGAATCAAAACTTCTGAGTATTGAATGGAATATCATATATTGGTATGATATATATGGATTCAGATTCCTAGCAGGCACCAGATCCATTTTATAACTGTTGTTCCCTGGAAATTTAGAACATGGTCAGCACTTTCCACAAACTGGATGTAGTCCAGCTTTCACAGATTTGGTATGTGATAGATTTACCACAGTTATTTGTTTTGTAATCAGTTTAACATCCTATGCTGGGTAGAGGGAGCTTGTCTTTACAATTATAAGGGTCAACAGGTAATTATTAGACATAGCAGTATTTTAGCCCAAAGCATTTAAATAATCAATTCAAAACCCTTCAAGATATATTATTATTAGGCATAAGCCAGTATATATGGTGCTCATAAATTACATTCCATGGAGCTATGGCTACTAACCAGGGTTGACAAGTACATTTCAAGAGATGGTAGTTTTGGCCACAGTTATGTCCAGGCGCATCAGATAAAACGACTGTGGGCTGCATTTATGCTCAAGCAAGGTTTTAGAGTGAGGAAAGCCCTAGGGTGAGGAAGGTCTCAGGGTGATTACGCAACCAAAAATTTTCCATCTTTACATGATACCATGCTGTTATTTGGCTCATTTTTTTGCCATGCACATGATTGGGCATAACCACAAGGTCAAGGGAGAGAGCTCTGTCTCCCTGAAGGGAAAAGTTGCACAAATTTTAACGATAGGTAATAATTCTAGCATGAGAAAAAAACAGAATGAGCAGACTTTAAGCTGAGCTGGTCCTCTCTGACAAGCTGCTCATCTAGCTTAGGGCCACATACCTCCATTAATCAAAAGTAAATGGGGGAGAGGGGAAGATGATGGAAGAGTACAACGCGGAGATCACCTTCCTCCCCACAGATACATCAGAAATACATCTACACGTGGAACAACTCCTACAGAACACCTACTGAACGCTGGCAGAAGACCTCAGACCTCCCAAAAGGCAAGAAACTCCCCACGTACCTGGGTAGGGCAAAAGAAAAAACAGAGACAAAAGAATAGGGACGGGACCTGCACCAGTGGGAGGGAGCTGTGAAGGAGGAAAGGTTTCCACACACTAGGAAGCCCCTTCGCGGGCGGAGACTGCGGGTGGCGGAAGGGGAAAGCTACGGAGCACCGGAAGAGAGGACAGCAACAGGGGTGCGGAGAGCAAAGCGGGGAGATTCCCGCATAGAGGATCGGTGCCGACTGGCACTCACCAGCCCGAGAGGCTTGTCTGCTCACCTGCCGGGGCGGGCGGGTCTGCGAGCTGAGGCTCCGGCTTCGGTCGGAGCGCAGGGAGAGGACTGGGGTTGGCTGCGTGAACACAGCCTGAAGGGGTTAGTGCACCACGGCTAGCCGGGAGGGAGTCCAGGAAAAGGTCTGGAGCTGGCGAAGAGGCAAGAGACTTTTTCTTCCCTCTTTGTTTCCTGGTGCGCGAGGAGAGGGGATTAAGAGCGCTGCTTAAAGGAGCTCCAGAGGCGGGAGCGAGCCAGAGCTAAAAGCGCGGACCCCAGAGACGGGCATGAGCATGAGACGCTAAGGCTGCTGCTGCCGCCACCAAGTAGCCTGTGTGCGAGCACAGGTCACTATCCACACCTCCCTTCCGGGGAGCCTGTGCAGCCCGCCACTGACAGGTTCCCGGGATCCAGGGACAACTTCCCGGGGAGAACGCACGACGTGCCTCAGGCTGGTGCAACGTCACGCCGGCCTCTGCCACCGCAGGCTCGCCCCGCACACCGTACCCCTCCCTCAACCCGTCCTGAGTGAGCCAGAGCCCCCGAAACAACGGCTACTTTAACCCCGTCCTGTCTGAGCGGAAAAACAGACGCCCTCCAGGGACCTACACGCGGAGGTGGGGCCAAATGCAAAGCTGAGCCCCTGCGAGCTGTGAGAACAAAGAAGAGAAAGGGAAATCTCTCCCAGCAGCCTCAGAAGCAGCGGATTAAAGCTCCACAATCAACTAGATGTACCTGCATCTGTGGAATACATGAATAGACAACGAATCACTCCAAATTGAGGAGGTGGACTTTGAGAGCAAGATTTATGATTTTTTCCCCTTTTCCTCTTTTTGTGAGTGTGTGTGTATACTTCTGTGTGAGATTTTGTCTGTATGGCATTCCTTCTACCCTTTGTCTTAGGGTTCTATCCGTCGTTTTTTTTAAATTTTTTTTCTTAATACTTAATTTTAATAACTTTATTTTATTTTACTTTACCTTCCTTCCTTCCTTCCTTCCTTCCTTCCTTCCTTCCTTCCTTCCTTCCTTCCTTCCCTCCTTTAGACAATGAATCATCCCAAATTGAGGAGGTGGACTTTGAGAGCAAGATTTATGATTTTTTCCACTTTTCCTCTTTTTGTGAGTGTGTATGTGTATGCTCCTATATGAGATTTTGTCTGTATAGCTTTGCTTCCACCATTTGTCCTAAGGTTCTATCCGTCCATTTTTTTACTTAATAATTATTTTTCAATTTAATAACTTTATTATATTTTATTTTACTTTACCTTTTCTTTCTTTCCTTTTTCCTTCCCTCCTTCCTTCCTTCCTTCCTCTCTCCCTCCCTCCTTTCTTTCTTTATTCTTTCCTTCCTTCCTTCTTTCTTTCTTCTTTCCTTCCTCCCTTTCTTTCTTTCTTTTTTCTTCCTACTTTACTAATTCTTTCTCTCTACTTTTTCTCCCTTTTATCCTAAGCCGTGTGGATGAAAGGCTCTTGGTGCTGCAGCCAGGAGTCAGTACTGTCCCTCTGAGGTGGGAGAGCCAACTTCAAGACACTGGTCAACAAGAGACCTCCCTGCTCCACATAATATCAAATGGCGAAAATCTCCCAGAGATCTCCATCTCAACACAAGCACCCAGCTTCACTCAATGACCAGCAAGCTACAGTGCTGGATATCCTATGCCAAACAACTAGCAAGACAGGAACACAACCCCACCCATTAGCAGAGAGGCTCCCTAAAATCATAATACATCCACGGACACCCCAAAACACACCACCAGACGTGGACCTGCCCACCAGAGAGACAAGATCCAGCCTCATACACCAGAACACAGGCACTAGTCCCCTCCACCAGGAAGCCTACACAACCCACTGAACCAACCTTAGCCACTGGGGACAGACACCAAAAACAACGGGAACTATGAACCTGCAGCCTGCAAAAAGGAGACCCCAAACACAGTAAGATAAGCAAAATGAGAAGACAGAAAAACACACCACAGATGAAGGAGCAAGATAAAATCCCACCAGACCTAACAAATGAAGAGGAAATAGTCTACCTGAAAAAGAATTCAGAATAATGGTAGTAAAGATGATCCAAAATCTTGGAAATAGAATGGAGAAAATACAAGAAACATTTAACAAGGAACTAGAAGAACTAAAGATGAAACAAACAATGATGAACAACAAAATAAATGAAATTAAAAATACTCTAGATGGGATCAATAGCAGAAAAACTGAGGCAGAAGAACGGATAAGTGACCTGGAAGATAAAATAGTGGAAATAACTACTGCAGAGCAGAATAAAGAAAAAAGAATGAAAAGAAATGAGGACAGTCTCAGAGACCTCTGGGACGACATTAAACGCACCAACATTCGAATTATAGGGGTTCCAGAGGAAGAAGAGACAAAGAAAGGGACTGAGAAAATATTTGAAGAGATTATAGTTGAAAACTTCCCTAATATGGGAAAGGAAATAGTTAATCAAGTCCAGGAAGCACAGAGAGTCCCATACAGGATATATCCAAGGAGAAATACGCCAAGACACATATTAATCAAACTATCAAAAATTAAATACAAAGAAAGCATATTAAAAGCAGCAAGGGAAAAACAACAAATAACACACAAGGGAATCCCCATAAGGTTAACAGCTGATCTTTCAGCAGAAACTCTACAAGCCAGAAGGGAGTGGCAGGACATATTTGAAGTGATGAAGGAGAAAAACCTGCAACCAAGATTACTCTACCCAGCAAAGATCTCATTCAGATTTGATGGAGAAATTAAAACCTTTACAGACAAGCAAAAGCTGAGAGAGTTCAGCACCACCAAACCAGCTTTACAACAAATGCTAAAGGAACTTCTCTAGACAAGAAACACAAGAGAAGGAAAAGACCTATAATAACGAACCCAAAACAATATAGAAAATGGGAATAGAAACATACATATCGATAATTACCTTAAATGTAAATGGACTAAATGCTCCCACCAAAAGACACAGATTGGCAGAATGGGTAAACAAACAAGACCCATATATATGCTGTCTACAAGAGACCCACTTCAGGCCTAGAGACACATACAGACTGAAAGTAAGGGGATGGAAAAAGATATTTCATGCAAATGGAAACCAAAAGAAAGCTGGTGTAGCAATTCTCATATCAGACAAAATAGACTTTAAAATAAAGACTATTAGAAGAGACAAAGAAGGACACTACATAATGATCAAGGGATCGATCCAAGAAGAAGATATAACAATTGTAAATATTTATGCACCCAACATAGGAGCACCTCAATACATAAGGCAAATACTAACAGCCATAAAAGGGGAAAGCGACAGTAACAGATTCATAGTATGGGACTTTAACACCCCACTTTCACCAATGGACAGATCATCCAAAATGAAAATAAATAAGGAAACACAAGCTTGAAATGATGCATTAAACAAGATGGACTTAATTGATATTTATAGGACACTCCATCTAAAAACAACAGAATATACATTTTTCTCAAGTGCTCATGGAACATTCTCCAGGACAGATCATATCTTGGGGCACAAGTCAAGCCTTGGTAAATTAAAGAAAATTGAAATTGTATCAAGTATCTTTTCCGACCACAACGCTATGAGACTAGATATCAAATACAGGAAAAGATCTGTAAAAAATACAAACACATGGAGGCTAAACAATACACTACTTAATAATGAAGTGATCACTGAAGAAATCAAAGAGGAAATTAAAAATTACCTAGAAACAAATGACAATGGAGACAAGACAACCCAAAACATGTGGGATGCAGCAAAAGCAGTTCGAAGAGGGAAGTTTATAGCAATACAAGCCCACCTTAAGAAACAGGAAATATCTTGAATAAACAACCTAACCTTGCACCTAAAGGAATTAGAGAAAGAAGGACAAAAAACCCCCAAAGTTAGCAGAAGGAAAGAAATCATAAAAATCAGATCAGAAATAAATGAAAAAGAAATGAAGGAAACGATCGCAAAGATCAATAAAACTAAAAGCTGGTTCTTTGAGAAGATAAACAAAATTGATAAACCATTAGCCAGACTCATCAAGAAAAAAAGGGAGAAGGCTCAAATCAATAGAATTAGAAATGAAAAAGGAGAAGTAACAACTGACACTGCAGAAATACAAAAGGTTATGAGAAATTACTACAAGCAACTCTATGCCAATAAAATGGACAACCTGGAAGAAATGGATAAATTCTTAGAAATGCACAACATGCCATGACTAAATCAAGAAGAAATAGAAAATATGAACAGACCAATCACAAGCACTGAAATTGAAACTGATTAAAACTCTTCCAACAAACAAAAGCCCAGGACCAGATGGCTTCACAGGCGAATTCTATCAAACATTTAGACAAGAGCTAAGACCTATCCTTCTCAAACTCTTCCAAAATATAGCAGAGGGAGGAACACTCCCAAATTCATTCTATGAGGCCACCATCACCTTGATACCAAAGCCAGACAAGGATGCCACAAAGAAAGAAAACTACAGGCCAATATCACTGATGAACATACATGCAAAAATCCTCAACAAAATACTAACAAACACAATCCAACAGCACATTAAAAGGATCATACACCATGATCGAGTGGGGTTTATTCCAGGAATGCAAGGATTCTTTAATATACGCAAATCAATCAATGTGATAAACCACATTAACAAATTGAAGGATAAAAACCATATGATCATCTCAATAAATGCAGAGAAAGCTTTCGAAAAAATTCAACACCAATTTATGATAAAAACCCTCCAGAAAGTAGGCATAGAGGGAACTTTCCTCAACATAATAAAGGCCATATATGACAAACCCACAGCCAACATAATCCTCAATGGTGAAAAACTGAAAGCATTTCCACTAAGATCAGGAAAAAGACAATGTTGCCCACTATCACCAGTGGTATTCCACACAGTTTTGGAAGTTTTAGCCACAGCAATCAGAGAAGAAAAGGAAATAAAAGGAATCCAAATTGGAAAAGAAGAAGTAAAGGTGTCACTGTTTGTAGATGACATGGTACTATACATAGAGAATCCTAAAGATGCTACCAGAAAACTACTAGAGCTAATTAATGAATCGGTAAAGTTGCAGGATACAAAATTCATGCACAGACATCTCTGGCATTCCTATACACTAATAATGAAAAATCTGAAAGTGAAATCAAGAAAACACTCCCATTTACCACTGCAACAAAAAGAATAAGATATCTAGGAATAAACCTACCTAAGGAGACAAAAGACCTGTATGCAGAAAATTATAAGACACTGAAGAAAGAAATTAAAGATGATACAAATAGATGGAGCGATATACCATGTTCTTGGATTGGAAGAATCAACATTGTGAAAATGACTCTACTACCCAAAGCAATCTACAGATTCAACGCAATCCCTATCAAACTACCACTGGCATTTTTCACAGAATTAGACCAAAAAAGTTCACAATTTGTATGTAAACACAAAAGACCCAGAATAGCCAAAGCAATCTTGAGAACGAAAAACAGAGCTGGAGGAATCAGGCTCCCTGACTTCAGACTATACTACAAAGCTACAGTAATCAAGACAGTATGGTACTGGCACAAAAACAGAAACATAGTCAATGGAACAGGATAGAAAGCCCAGAGATAAACCCACACACATATCATCACCTTATCTTTGATAAAGGAGGCAGGAATGTACAGTGGAGAAAGGACAGCCTCTTCAATAAGTGGTGCTGGGAAAACTGGACAGGTACATGTAAAAGTATGAGATTAGATCACTCCCTAACACCATACACAAAAATAAGCTCAAAATGGATTAAAGACCTAAATGTAAGGCCAGACACCATCAAACTCTTAGAGGAAAACATAGGCAGAACACTCTATGACATAAATCACAGCAAGATCCTTCTTGACCGACCTTCTAGAGAAATGGAAATAAAAACAAAAATAAACAAATGGGACCTAATGAAACTTAAAAGCTTTTGCACAGCAAAGAAAACCATAAACAAGACCAAAAGACAACCCTCAGAATGGGAGAAAATATTTGCAAATGAAGCAACTGACAAAGGATTAATTTCCAAAATTTACAAGCAGCTCATGCAGCTCAATAACAAAAAAACAAACAACCCAATCCAAAAATGGGCAGAAGACCTAAATAGACATTTCTCCAAAGAAGATGTACAGACTGGCAATAAACACATGAAAGAATGCTCAATATTATTAATCATTAGAGAAATGCAAATCAAAACTACAATGAGATATCATCTCACACTGGTCAGAATGGCCATCATCAAAAAATCTAGAAAAAATAAATGCTGGAGAGAGTGTTGAGAAAAGGGAACACTCTTGCACTGCTGGTGGGAATGTGAATTGGTACAGCCACTATGGAGAACAGTATGGAGGTTCCTTAAAAACTACAAATAGAACTACCATATGACCCAGCAAACCCATTACTGGGCATATACCCTGAGAAAACCATAATTCAAAAAGAGCCATATACCAAAATGTTCATTGCAGCTCTATTTACAATAGCCCGGAGATGGAAACAACCTAAGTGCCCATCATCAGATGAATGGATAAAGAAGATGTGGCACATATATACAATGGAATATTACTCAGCCATAAAAAGAAATGAAATCGAGCTATTTGTAATGAGGTGGATAGACCTAGAGTCTGTAATACAGAGTGAAGTAAGTCAGAAAGAAAAAGACAAATACCGTATGCTAACACATATATATGGAATTTAAGGGGGAAAAAATGTCATGAAGAACCTAGGGGTAAGACAGGAAAAAAGACACAGACCTACTAGAGAATGGACTTGAGGATATGGAGAGGGGGAAGGGTAAGCTGTGACAAAGCGAGAGAGTGGCATGGACATATATACACTACCAAACGTAAGGTAGATAGCTAGTGGGAAGCAGCCGCATAGCACAGGGAGATCAGCTCGGTGCTTTGTGACTGCCTGGAGGGGTGGGATAGGGAGGGTGGGAGGGAGGGAGATGCAAGAGGGAAGAGATATGGGAACATATGTATAACTGATTCACTTTGTTAAAAAGCAGAAACTAACACACCATTGTAAAGCAATCATACCCCAATAAAGCTGTTTTAAAAAAGAAATACATCAAAAATAAATAAAAATAAATAAAAATTAAAGTTTAGCCCTTACATTAAAAAAAAAAAAAGTAAATGGGTGGGCTTCCCTGGTGGCACAGTGGTTGAGAGTCTGCCTGCCCATGCAGGGGACACGGGTTCGTGCTCCGGTAGGAAGGTCCCGCATGCCGCGGAGCGGCTGGGCCCGTGGGCCATGGCTGCTGGGTCTGTGCTTCTGGAGCCTGTGCTCCGCAATAGGAGAGGCCACAACAGTGAGAGGCCCGCGTACCCAAAAAAAAAAAAAAAAAAAATGTAAATGGCTAGGAAATCCATGAGGTTGCAACTGCCTCAGGTACTTATCACTGCCTCGATTTCCTGCTTATAACTTTGTATGTTTAGCTGAAGATTATCCATCAGAGTCTGCATCCTGCTCATATTTTTCATAACTTCCTCTGCCTGCAATGTATAGGTATGTATGTGAAGGTGATTTGAAGGATTCAGCAGTATGCATTGGGTGTAGCCCCACATGAGGTAATGAGAGTAAGGAAATTTTATTAAACACCAAATTTAGAGTTACGATTTGAAAAATTGGTTTAACTCTACTCATCCCAAGTTGTAAGAAATTAATAAACACAGTTCAGAGTAATGACAATCATTTCTCCTGATCCACCACAGAACTCCCAGCCTTTGCTAAAATGGAAGTTAAAGCCACTAGTTTCAATTTGGTCTTCAGCCCTCCCAACCCAGCCAAGCCACATCTGCCTGTGGTTTCTCAGTGCCCGCTTCCAACCCCAATCAAATCAATTCCTCCCTTGAACTTTCTAGTTGATCCTTGGCTTTGGATAATGGAACTATAGGAAAATTTAAGTTTTCTGGAATTCTGGTGGGGGCATCAGCAGAGATAGTGAGGGAAATCCCATAAGCTGTGGGGACTGTTTGGTGTGTTCTCATTGCTTCCACTGCAATCTAGGCTTGGGCTGGAGAGAGAAAATCTAGTGAGGTGGTGTTTCTCAACCATGCTCTGTGAAGCCCTGGGTATTCTGAGGAGAAAGCAGTGGAGAGACAGACATGTAGGAAGGCTCTGCACGTCACCCCCTTTACCACACCCTTTTAACTAGAGTATCTCCACTTTGGAGCTGTTGAATTTCACTGAAGAAGAAAGTGCCTCAACTGGCTGATGACTGAGATGAATAATTTACCCAAGACATACCCCCACTGCTCAAAAATTTTTTCTGGCTCCATCTTACCTATTCTATCAAGTATCAACTTTCTTGGTGGTTTTCATGGTTTCTCCACTTACCTCCCACAGCCCTCCACAATCTCCCTTCACTCCAACTAGTCTCATCTCGTATGCGTCCATAGCTATCCTGCTTGTTCCCTCCTTGCTAGGTTTAACCATTATCCCCCAGGACACACCACAGAGGCAGCAGACAGAAATGCCCAGTGTTTTCTTGAAAGAGGCCTATTTGCTTCTCTTAGTAGCTTCAGCCCAAGGGGAAGGTTTCTAATTTAACATACATCAAGGGGCTGACTGCATTACTCTCCAGAGACCAGGGAGGCTGGTGGGCACTCTCTTCACACTGTCCCTCTGCCTCACTCCAGGTTGCTGGTATCTCTTGCAAAGGAACTTGTGCACATGTTTGGTGGCCCATTTTTACAGCTGCTCCCAGGGGACACCCCTTGAAAGCTTGGCTCTGGTGGCCAGCAGGACTTACATTCATGGGTCCTACAGTACTGCAACAAACAGAAAGAGTTTCCAATTGGCAACCACCTGCTCCTTCCAGGGCAGTAGCAGCAGACTGAAATGCCTGGGAAAGCCAGTGGGTACCATCTTCCCATGCCCCACCCAGGTCACCAGTATCTCTGAGAAAGGAGCTTATGCACAGGTCTGGTGCACTGACTTTTGTAACTAATGCTCAGAGGATACATCCCTTGATATCCTGTCTCCAGTGACCAGCAGGGCTTGTGTTCACAGGTTCAACAGGATGGTAGCAAACAAAGAAACAGTTCTTAACTGGCTGTCACCCCAAGGGTCAGAACAGAGGAAACAGAAATTCCCATCCCCCAGTCTTTCCTGGAAGAGGTATATTTGCATATTTTAAAAGCTCCCACCTGAGGGTATGGCTTCCAATCAGCCTGCATCTAGGTACTGACCGAGATCTTCCCCTTTGGGACACTGACAGCTCTTGGACACCCTCAACTACTGGGAGCCACTAAGAACAAAGAAGGCCACTTGGACAATCACAAAGGTTTCAGAGACAACAAAGAGCTAGGGTAGGGTTGAACGATAAAGACCTTCTCTTACATGAGACTACTCATTCAAGACTGGGAGAGGTAGTTGTTTTATCTGACACATATAAACCAACACAGAGAGTAAAAAAAATTAAGAAACAAAGGAATATGTTCTAAATGAAGGAACAAGATAAAACCCCAGAAAAGGATAAAGTGATTTACCTGATAAAGAGTTCAAAATAATGGTCATGAACATGCTCACCAAGCTCAGGAGAACAATGGATGAACAAAGTGAACATTTCTAAAATGAGAAAATATAAGAAAGTACCCCAAACATAAATCACAGAGATGAAGAATAGAATAACTGAATTAAAAAATATAATAGAGGCATTCAACAGTAGACTAGATGAAGCAGTAGAAAGGATCAGTGAACTTCAAGACAGGGCAGTGGACTTCATCCCATTAAAGTAGAAAAAAAAAAGAAAATGAGTAAAGACAGCTTAAGGGACTTATAACATCAAGTGGACCAGCATTTGTATTATAAGGGTCTCAGAAGGGAAAGAGAGAAAGAAAGCAGCATAAAAGTGATTTGAAAAAAATAATGGCTGAAAACTTCCTTAACCTAGGAGGGAAACAGACATCCAGATTCAGGAAGCCTAGA
This sequence comes from Monodon monoceros, assembly GCF_005190385.1. Taxonomy (NCBI): domain Eukaryota; kingdom Metazoa; phylum Chordata; class Mammalia; order Artiodactyla; family Monodontidae; genus Monodon; species Monodon monoceros. The sequence continues at coordinate 55,150,478 of NW_021703767.1, forward strand.
GTTCCCAATGAGATGAACCCACAGAGACCCACACCAAGACTATATTAAATAGTAAAAAGTTAAAGACAAAGAGAGAATCTTAAAAGTAGCAAGAGAAAAACAACTTGTTACATACAGAGGAAACTTCCATAAGACTATCAGATTTTTCAGCAGAAACTTTCCAGGCCAGAGGAAAGTGGCACAATATATTCAAAGTGCTGAAAGAAAAAAACCTGCCAATTAAGAATTCTCTAATGGCAAAGTTGTCCTTCAGAATTGAAGGACAGATAAACAGTTTTCCAGATAAGCAAAAGCTGAAGTTCAGCACCACTATACTGGCCGTACAAGAAATGTTTAAGGGACTTCAAGCTGAAACAGAAGGGCACTCATGTGTAATAGTAAAGTATAAATCTCACTGATAAATATAGGTTAAATTCAGAATAATCTAATATTGTAATGGTGGTAGATAAACACTTATAAATCTACTATGTAGGATTAAGAGACAAAACTGGTAAAAATAACTATACTACAAAAACTTGCTAATGAATATACAAGATAAAAAGATGTAAATTGTGACATCAAAAATAAAAAACATAGGTGGGGAGAGAGTAAAACGTAGACCTTTAGAATGCAACAAAACTTAAGTTGTTATCAATTTGAGAAAGACTGTTATAAATACAGGTTGTTTTATGTAAGCCTCATGGTAACCACAAAGCAAAGCCCTATAGTAGATACACAAAAGATAAACATAAAGGAATCTAGCGCACCACTACAGAAAATTATCAAAGCACAAATGAAGAGAACAAGAGAAGACAAAAAGAATAAAAGACTTACAAAACAGTCAGAAAACGATTAACAAATGGGCAATAAGTACATACCTATCAGTAATTACTTTAAATGTAAATGGACTAAATTCTCTACTCCACACTGAGTGGCCAAGTGGATTAAAAAACAAGACCTATGTATCTGCTGCCTACAAAAGACTCATTTCAGATATAAGGGCTCACACAGACTGAAAGTGAAGGGATGGAAAAAGATACTCCATGCAAATGAAACCAAAATAAAGGTGGGGTAGTTATACTTATATCAGACAAAGTAGACTTTAAGACAAAGGCTAATAAGAGACAAAAGGGGTCACTATATAATGATAAAGGGGTAAATCTAACAATATGATACAACATTTGTAAATATTTATGCACCAACATAGGAGTATCCAAATCTATAAAACAAATATTAACAGGCCTAAAGGAAGAAATAAACAGCAATTAACATACGGGACTTCAATACCCCACTTTCATTGAAAGATAGATCATGCAGACAGAAAATCATTAAAGAAACATTGGCCTTAAATGACATGTTAGATCAGATGGACTTAGACATATGAAGAACATCTCATTCAAAAGCAACAGAATAAACATTATTCTCAAGTACACATAAAACATTCTCCAGGATACATGATATGTTAGGCCACAAAAAAACTCTTAATAAATTTAAGAGGATTGAAATCATGCTGAGTATCTTTTCTGACCACAATGTATAAAACTAGAAACGAATTACAAGAAAAAAATAATAATTTACAAATATATGGAGATTAAACAGCATGCTACTGAACAACCAACGGGTCAAAGAAGAAATCAAAAGAGAAATAAAAAATACCTTGAGACAAATGAAAATGAAAATACAACATATGAAAACTTATGAGACTCAGCAAAAGCAGTTCTAAGAGGGAAGTTCATACTGATAAATGCCTTTATTTATTTAGGCTGTGCCACATGGCATACAAGACCTTAGTTCCCTGACTGGGGGTCGAACCTATGCCCCCTGCAGTGGAAGCATGGAATCTTTTTTTTTTTTTTTAATTTTTTAACATCTTTATTGGAGTATAATTGCTTTACAATGGTGTGTTAGTTTCTCCTTCATAACAAAGTGTATCAGTTATACATATACATATATCCCCATATCTCTTCCCTCTTGCATCTCCCTCCCTCTCACCCTCCCTATCCCACCCCTCTAGGTGGTCAAAAAGCACTGAGCTGATCTCCCTATGCTATGCGGCTGCTTCCCACTAGTTATCTATTTTACATTTGGTAGTGTATATATGTCCATGCCACTCTCTCACTTTGTCCCAGCTTCCCCTTCCCCCTCCCCATATCCTCAAGTCCATTCTCTAGTAGGTCTCCGTCTTTATTCCCATCTTGCCCCTAGGTTCTTCATGACCATTTTTTTTTCTTAGATTCCATATGTATGAGTTAGCATATGGTATTTGTTTTTCCCTTTCTGACTTACTTCACTCTGTATGACAGACTCTAGATCCATCCACCTCACCACAAATAACTCAATTTCGTTTCTCTTTATGGCTGAATAATATTCCATTGTATATATGTGCCACATCTTCTTTATCCATTCATCTGTCGATAGACACTGAGGTTGCTTCCATGTCCTGGCTATTGTAAATAGAGCTGCAAAGGACATTGTGGTACATGACTCTTTTTGAATTATGGTTTTCTCAGGGTACATGCCCAGTAGTGGGTTTGCTGGGTCGTATGGTAGTTCTATTTGTAGTTTTCTAAGGAACCTCCATACTGTTCTCCATAGTGCCTGTATCAATTTACATTCTCACCAACAGTGCAAGAGGATTCCTTTTTCTCCACACCCTCTCCAGCATTTATTGTTTGTAGATTTTTTGATGATGGCCATTCTGACCAGTGTGAGATGATATCTCATTGTAGTTTTGATTTGCATTTCTCTAATGATTAATGATGTTGAGCATTCTTTCATGTGTTTGTTGGCAATCTGTATATCTTCTTTGGAGAAATGTCTATTTAGATCTTCTGCCCATTTTTGGATTGGATTGTTTGTTTTTTTGATATTGAGCTGCATGAGCTGGGAAGCATGGAATCTTAACCACTGGACTGCCAGGGAAGTCCCATTGCCTACATTTTGGAAACAAGAAAAACCTCAAATAAACAACCTAATTTTACACCTCAAGGAACTAGAAAAAGAACAGCATATGAAGCCCAAAGTTAATAGAAGGAAGGAAGTAAGAAAAATCAAGGTGGAAATAAACAGAGACTAAAAAAAAAGAGTAGAAAAGATCAAGGACGCTAAGAGCTGTGTTTTAAGATAAGCAAAATTGACAAGCCCTTAACTAGACTCACCAAGAAAAAAAGAGAGAGGACTCAAATAAAATCAGACATGAAAGAGGAGATGTTATAACTGATACCATAGAAATACAAAGGATCATAAGAGACTACTAGGAACAATTATGTACCAACAGTTTGGACAACCTAGAAGAAATGGATAAATTCTACAACATACAACCTACCATGACTGAATCGTGAAGAAATTGAAAATCTGAACAGACCAATTGCTAGTTAGGTCATAAAATCAGTAATCAAAAACCTCCCAACATAAAAAGTCCAGGTCCAGACAGCTTCACTGGTGAAGAAGAAGCTTCACTGGTGAAGAAGAATACCAATCTTTTCTAAACTATACCAAAAAATAGAAGAGTAGGGAACACTTCCAAACTCATTTTCTGAGGTCAGGATTACCCTGATACCAAAACTGGAAGAGGATATCACGAAAAAAGAAAACTATAGGCCAATATCCCTGATGCATATAGATGCAAAAATCCTCAAAAAATATTAGCAAACTGAATTCAACAATACATTAAAAGAATCATACACCATGATCAACCAGGGTTTGTTCCAGTGATGCAAGGATGGTTCAACATCTGCAAATCAATAAATGTGATACACCACATTAACAAAATGAAGGGTAAAAATCATATGATCATCTCAAAAATGTCAGCAAAAGATATTTGACAAAATTTAACATTCATTTATGATAAAACCTCTAAACATAGTAGATATAGAGGGAAAATACCTCAGCATAGTAAAGGTCATATATGACAAACCCAAACCTGTCATAATACTCAGTGAAGAAAAACTGAAAGCTTTCCCTCTCAGATCAGGAACAATACAGGGATGTCCATTCTTGCCGCTTTTATTCAACATAGTACTGGAAGTCCCAGTCAGAGCAATTGGGCAAGAAAAAGAGATAAAAGGCATCCACATTGGAAAGGAAGAAGTAAAAGTCTCTCTATTTACAGATGACGTGATATTTTGTATAGAAAACCCTAAAGACTTCAATAAAACTGTTAGAACTAATAAAAGGATTCAGTAAATTTGCAGGATACAAAATCATTATACAAAAATCAGTTATGTTTCTGTACACTAAAATGAACTATCACAAAGAGAAATTAAGAAAACAATACCATTTATAATTGCAACAAAAAGAATAAAATACTTAGGAATAAATTTAACCAAGAGGAGTGAAAGATTTGCACACTGAAAACTATAAGACATTAATGAAAGAAAGTGAAGAAGACACAAATAAGTGGAAAGATATTCTGTGCTCATGGATTGGAAGAATTAATGTTAGAATATCCATACTACTCAAAGCAATCTACAAAGTCAATGCAATCACTACCATAATTACAATGGCACCTTTCACAGAAATAGAATGGAACCACAAGAGACCCCGAATAGCCAAAACAACCTTGGGAAAGAAGGACAAAGCTGAAGGCATCATGCTCCCTGATTTAAATTTCAAACATATTACGAAGGTATAGTAATTGAAACAGTATGGTATTGGAATAAAAACAGACATGTAGATCAACTGAACAGAATAGAGAGCCCAGAAATATTCATATATAAATGGCCAATTTATGACAAATGAGTCAGGAATATATAATGGGGAAAAGACAGCCACCTCTTCAATAAACGGTGTTGGGAAAATTGGACAGCCATATGCAAAAGAATGAAATTTGACCGTTATCTTACACCATACATAAAAATGAACTCAAAATGGATACAAATTTGAATCTAAGACCTGGAATCATAAGACTCCTAGAAGACAACACAGAGGGTAAGCTCCATGACATTGGTCTTGACAAGGATTTTTTTTTTTATTTGATGCCAAAAGCAAAAGCAATAGAAGCAAAAATAAACAAGTGGGACTACATCAAACTTTAAAACTTCTATACAGCAAAGGAAACTATCAACAAAATGAAAAGGCAACCTGTGGAATGGGAGAAAATATTTTCACATCATTTATCTGAGAAGAGGTTAATATCTAAAAAAATAAAGAAATTATACAACTGAATATCAAAAAAATTAAAAACCTGATTAAAAATGGATAGATGATCTGAATAGACAATTTTCCAAAAAAAACATACAAATGGCCAACAGGTACATCAAAAGGTACTCAACATCACTAATCATCAGGGAAATGCAAATCAAGACCACAATGAGATATCATCTCACACTAGTTAGAATGGCTATCACCAAGAAAATAAGAAATAACAAGTGTTGGTGAGAATGTGAAGAAAAGGAGTCCTTGTACACTCTTGGTAGGAATGCAAATTGGTGTAGCCACTATGAAAAGTAGTATGGAGTTTCCTCAAAAAAGTAAAAGTAGAACTACCATATGATCCAGCAATTCCTCTTGTAGGTATTTATCTGCAGGAAATGAAATCACTATCTCAAAAAAGATATCTTCACCCCCATGTTCATGGCAACAGTATTTACAGTAGCCAAAATATGGAAGCAATCTAAGTATCCATCAACAGATGAACAGAAAAAGAAGATGTGGTGTGTGTGTATACACACACACACACACACACACACACACACACAAACACACAGGAATATTACTTGGCCATAAAAAAGACGGAAATCCTGCCATTTGTGACAACATGGATGGATCTTGAGGGCATTAAAATAGGTGAAATAAATCAGTCAGAGAAAGACAATATATTATCTCATCTATATGTGGAATCTAAAAAACTGAACTCACATAAATATGAGAACGGATTAGAGGCTGCCGGGGGGGTGATTGGGGGTGGGGGAAATGGGTGATTGTGGTCAAAAGGTACAAACTTCTAGTTATAGGATGAATAAGTCCTGGGAATGTAATATAGAGCACGGTGGCTATAGTTAACAATGATGTATTGTATATTTTAAAGTTGCTAAGAGAATAGATCTTAAGAGTTCTCATCACAAGAAAAAAAATTTGCAACTATGTGGGGTGATGGGTGTTAACTAAACTTGTTGTAATAATCATATTGCAATGTAAACATATATCAAATCATTAAGTTGTACACCCCAAAGTGATACAATGTTATCTGTTATTTATATATATATATATATATATATATATGAAGGAAGGGAGGGAGGAAGGAGCGTTTGGTTTAACCAACTCTTTGTGTTGCCTAGAGCACTCCTCCCCCACTCCCACCTTAAAGTACAATCTGATAGTAGATAATTAATTACTAATGTTAAACTTCCTAAGGCAGGGGCCAATATATAAGAAATAACCTGACTGGGGAAATGAGATATCTACTTTATAAATAAAATCCCTCTTTGTTTTAATCTGCCTAGCTCTCTACCTCTCAGGTTTAAGAAACTTGAAGACTCATAGAATTATGTGGTCATAGGGAATTCCAAACCCAATAGAGGTTTAACTGCTTAAAACCAATTTACTCAGGTGAGTAAATTTACAGTGTGGTAAAGGAGGCCACACAGAAGAAAACTGAAAAAGGCTAGGTGGCTGCTGATATTAATGTTCCCCCCACGTGGGGAGGGAAAGCCTCTGTTAGGTTTAGGTTCACATCTCAGCTCCCTCCAAGGCATTAAGTAACTGTGGTTGCCATAGTTGTGCAGGGCTCAGATTTCCCTTCAAGAAAACAACCTGCCACTCAGCTGTGAGGAGTGCAGGTACCTGAAACCCTCCAACTGCAGTGCCTTTGGGATCTGCTGTAGCATTTATACTGAGATCACACACTCCCCAAGCATCCCCAGTCGATAGTGGGGCACAGCCAAGTTACCAGGAGCTGGCATTTTTGCCCAGCATCGGACTTCTTACAGCAATCTATGTGCTGGAGACTTGCCCAGAGCTGCACTGCAACCGGAGGCTCCTTTTATCCCATCCTCCTTCCTTCACCCTTTCCTTTCACAGGTGTCAGACTCGCAAGGTGCTCTGAAAGCTTCCTCTGCCTCAGCCTGCTTGCTCTCCCCTTTGCTCTTCCCAGGTGTTACCTCCAATAAATCTCTTGTACTTTAGCCCCATCCTGGCATCTGGTTCCTGGAGAACACACCCAAGACTAAATTTTTTTTTCTTATCCCTAGAAATGAAGATACTATATCCATATTTAGATTGGTAAGGATTAAATAACATCTACACACAGATCCCTGAATATAGGAAGCAGACAAAGGTAACATGGAGCAGGTGGATGGAAAGGTGGGAGGAGGGGAGGAAAACTGTCTTTACCTTCTATAACGAGTACAGGTTCCTAATCCTATGTCCTGCTTTATAGCATACCTTTTTAGACACTGGGGAGAGGAAAATAGGATGAATTTCCAGATGCTAGAGGGACATATTGGGGAAGATAAATGCTCAGTGGGGACTGGCCATAGAACTGTTGTGGATGGGGTGACACTTGATTCCCTTTTCCAATACAGTATGATCTTCCTGGAGGATTTTTCCTAGGAAAGGAAAACCGTATTTATGTCCCTTTCAAAATGACATTTCACAATGGCATCTACAGTGTACTGTCACTAAACACCCTGCCTCATAGTCCTGATGGTTATTTTGATGTTAAAGGAGAACAGATTGAGTTGACTCAACATCTACCTTGAACATTTCAAAACCAGGCATTGGTATCAAAGAACGTGGAGAGCTCTCTAATGTCTCTTTAAACTGACAGGGTCTAGCCTGTTATCTTGCATAAAAAGGTACTCAATAGGTATTATCTGACTTGATGGCAGAAAATCACTGCATAATTGAATAGATATACTCTAAACATTGGGCAGACACTTGGAAGAAATCAAGAAATACACCACCATACTAGTACAAGGGAAACACTAAGATTATGGCTACCAAGAAACAAAGATAAAAATACAATAGAATAAGATTGTATTCCTTGGGACAACAGAAACCAAAGAAAGTATAGCTTTGGTGCATTGTTGTATGATGAACCTGTTTACAGAAGAAAACTGTAAGAATAATCCATAGGAAAATAGAAAGAAAAAGCCAGACATAACTAACAAGCAGCATTTTGCTTCCTCGTGTTTTATCCTTGCTCAAAAAAGAGTAGAATAGCACACCTTTCATGTTCCCCAGGTGTTTACTTCCTCAGCCACACATTCCATGGGCACATTCCCCAGTGTCAGACTGACCCGCCTTAGAAAAGAACCACTTATTCAGCAAAGAAGAACTGTGCAAATAGCTCATTTCATTTCATCTTAATTAGCCTAAGATGATGCTTCTGAAGCGTTCTGCTTTCTTATCAACACTATCCTTCCTACTGCAAGGAAGGAAGACTTTGATGTCTTTGACACCAACTCAACCTCAGGGACCAGCATCAGGACCAGCAGATCTTGTGTGAGTGCTGTCCAAGTTGCTGTAAAGCAGGCGCCTAGGATGGGTTTGCCTTTTCATTGGAACAAGCCGTACTGTGCAGCGGAGAGGGCTAGAAAGTGACCTTTGGCATCTGTGTTTAACAACTGAAACACATGCACTTACTCTGTGCTAGGAAGGTGCTGGGCCCAGAGTGGTGAGCGAGACTGTGCCTCTGCTACCATGGAATCTCTGGTCTTCTCCATTTGAAGAAAAGGGAGGAAAGGCTAGAAAATGAAAACACAAGTGAAGGAGTACGTTGTTATTTTGGCAATACATTAGTTACAATACATTACTCTAAGAAGTCTGCCCACCTCTTTTCAGTTATTTGCTTAGACCAAGGCTAGTCTACAGGGAAACAGTCAGAAAGCTGCAGGGGCCTCTCAGCATTTGCTGTGTTTCCACCTGGCACCAGCACCAGATAGAGTCCTCGGTGGCCTGGAGTGTTCATGCGGCCAGGAAACAAGAGTGGAAATGTCCCCTGCTCCAATTAAGCTAGCGTCCGTCCCAGGCAACCTGCTGGCTGAGTCACCCCCCGCCCCCTTCCCCGTCTCTGCCAGTCACTTCATTTACACATTGTTCTCACTCAGCCTCTCAAAGGAAGACGTCTTTCTGAAAGTGCTTGCAGACATTATGTGTGAAAAAAACAAGGAGAGTATAAATAGCTTTTCCCTTCTAATTGCAACTTGCTGCTCACATTTTGCTTCCTGAGAGCTCTGAAAAGGGACTACCCCAAACCAATAACAGCACAGGAGCCCTGGAAGGGCAGGTTGATGTCTCCTGCTGAAGGAGACCAAAGATGGAGAGCGAACTACAGAACACCTAGGGGGTCGTTTCAGACTTGAAGGAGCCCAGGGTAGAGTGCAGCCAGGGGAAGAGGGAGTGGCTTTCTGGAGTACCTGGTGCGTCAGCTCTTTGATGCATCGCTCAAACCTGCGGGCTCCCCACTGGGCCTCTGCGATGCGTCGGACTTCGCTTTCCAGTTTACCACCCAGTTCACGGACCTGCAAGCAAACCACGGTCTCAGATTACAGGCGGGCAGCCAGCAAGCCAGGCGGGCATTGCATTTGCCTGTCGGCACGATCATTTGAAATAGTGCCACCACCAGGGAAGATGGGTTCACTCTCATTCTGGCCGTGGTGAAACAGGGCAAACTCTCTGGGAAAACCGCCTTGCCAAAAGTGAGCTGGCTGAACTATGTGAGCTCATAAAAGGGCTGTTTAGACTCAAGGATGTGAAAGACTAATCCATGCAGAGGTGATAAACTTCCCCTCTTGGATTACAAAATGACACACACGTGTGTATTACGAGTGTACGTAGTGTATATAGAGAGAATAAGCTATATATAACACTCTTTAAGAATTCAGCCAATGTACTGCCTCATCTTAAGCTATTTTCTCCATGTTAAGCTCTGACTCTCTAAAGAAATCCGGCTGTGAGTTTCTGTCACACATATGTCACCCACAGCCCCATAGCCCTGCCTTGTGGGAGAGCTGTAGTGCAGATGAACAGCTGGCCTACAGCCTTTCAGTTATACAACCAAGGTTAACATAATATTCATTCAACAAATATTTGTTGCCTACTATGCACCAGACACCAGGGCCAGGGATACAGCAGGGAACAAAACAGACAAAAATCTCTCCCCTCTATAAGCATCCATTCTAAGGAAGGGAAACACCAAATGAAACAAAGTAAAATACAGACTATGTTAGATGGTGATAAGTGGTATGGAGAGAAATAAAGCAGCACACGGGTTAGGGGGTTCAAGGCGGAGGGTGTGTTTCATATGATTTTGCAATCACACCAACTATGCAAGTTGCATTCAGAAGGTCTAGCTTTTATCTCTGTGTTCTCCTCCTATGAGTAATTGTTTTTATTAGTCCTTGTTTTATTCTGTCACCAATTCTTTTTGAAAATACAAGCAAATGTGTACATGTCTTCATATTTCCCCTCTTTCTTGCACAGAAGTTTGTATACCCTCAACATCGCCTGTACCTTTTATCATCATTATACCACTAGCCATGATCTCCAGGACATTACAGAGCTCTTCCTCGCTCCTAATCAGTGTGATTATATGGATGTACCATAAATGTGCATTGGTATTCCATTATACGGATACACCATAAATGTGCAAAGGCAATACTTTATTTTTCAGGGGCCCTTCTGAACCATGAAATCCCAGTCAAATATTCTTTCCATCCTTATAGCATTTGTCACATGACCTATACGGTGTCACTGAAATTGATTCAATAATTTTAAAAATCCTATTTTCAAGCTAGGTCTTCCTATTTATTTTTGAGCTCCCTAAAGGCAGGTACTACATCATTTCTGTCAGGCCTTACTATATTTTCACCAAGTCTTTTTTGATCCTTGATTTAGTTATTTCCCTCCCCTTTCTCTGGCTGTTAGGAGACGGGCATTCTCCACAGAGGAAATAACAGGAGCAAAGGCACAGAAGCAAGACTGCGAGGGTGTGTTTGGAAACAGTTGGTCTCCCTGGCTGTGGGGAGCCCTAGAGCTGGTGCAGGTGAGCGGGAGGTACCGCATTGTCACTTAGCAGGATGGCGGATTGCACCCAGTCCAAGAAAAGTCCTATTTAGTGGCCCAAAGTCAAAAAGAATGAAAGAATATACTGAGCTCTGACACTGTCAAAGATCTGAACATGTTACAAGCAAAAGTGAGGAGGGAGGCAGGGACTATCTGGTGTGATATTACGGGACAATAAGGCTTCGAATTGGGAGTTGTCAAGACCCCATGATTATGCAGGTGAACTCCTACCCTGGATTCGAGTTTCTGGCTTTGCTTTCTATTCCCTATCACGGCAGTCTGCTCAGCGTCATCCAGCCTTTCCTGTAAGTCTCTGTCCGCTCCATGTTCTCTCTCATCCTCCGCAAGCGGGCATTGGTATCTTGCTCCTTCTTCAGTTCTTCTGACACGTTTGCTACCTAGAAAAGAAGGAAAGGGACTGAGACAGTCCAGCAGCCAATCAAGCTTAACATTTCTACCCACAGTCTTCTGCTCCTGATGTGACTAGGTGCCATGCCTTGCCTCTGCGTACTTAATCTCTTCCCACCACGCTCTCCCTAACCTCTGCGGCCCTCGAGTTTGTTAACCAGAAGGCAATCACGATAGCAGCAGCTACTGGAGATTAGGGTGAGGGGTGTGGAAACAGACCAGAGATGAAACACCATGTGAATATTATTATACAACACCTGTATTGAAAGAAAGATGACCAACTGAAGGTACAGCTTTTAACTGAGTAAAGCACCACGACGCGTCCTGTAACATCATGCACCAGGAAACATGTGGAGTGCCTATGAGAACCTTTTTCACGTCTCACTTCTATAATTCTGTGATTCGCAACTGCAAACAAATTTAGGCTCCAGGAATTTGGTAGCAACTGAGGCTCTCAGTGCCAATAATCTGGCACAAGGAGGGTTAATTCTTGTGAAGCCCACTCTTGGCTTTGGCTATGTATACTAAGGGCTTGGTGTCTTGCTGCAGTTGTTAAGAACTGTTTCATGACTCTCTCAGTGCCTTTAATGTAAGAACACTGCCCTCCCAGACAAAGTTTCTCTGTCTATCAGGTTACCAACCATCTGTATAATTTAAGTGTGAGACGTCTGTGTAGATGGTGGGGGCAAAGAATGAATGACGGAGGTAACTGGGTTCTGCTATGTGGGGCTGGAACTCACAGCTGAACTACTGGAGGATTAAAGTGAGGAAAGAGGTAGTGAGTTCATTTCTCAGCATTGCCAAGGAAATCTTATAAAGGTGAGGTTATGCAGATAGAGTCTTCCTAACGTGTGACTGCATATACCTACCAATCAGGAGTAAAAGCTCTTTTAATTCCTTTCTATCTATGTGGATTTTCGTGAATGTTAAGCATATTATTTTTTCCTTGGCCAAATGCTTTTAAGCTTTCACACACCTCTTTTCCATCAGAAAGCGTCTGCTTTGATACAAAATGGCTGAGTGCTAGGCACGCTTCCCCATTCTTTTGGATTCTATAGTGAGCTGGTAGCTAGGATTTGGTGCAAAGGTTTTGTTTAGCTCCCCAAATGCTAAATAACTCAGTAAGCTTTTCCCTCCTCTTGAATTTTAAAATGACTAATGTAAAATCGAATTGAATATCTTGTCTCCTCGATTCCCATACACTTTTTAGCGAGAGCATCAGTTTTCATTCACAGGGCGAGGTCAGGGCTGCTGCGTGTGTTTGTGTGTCTGATGGACTACACAGACCACCTGATGGGGATGGAGTGGGTGGAGGCTGGAATCAAGCCCAAGCTCTGCTCAGCAAGCACTGGCATTTGCAAGGCTGGGTTCTTCACACACAGACTTCTCCTCACCTCCCTCCTCCATGACATTTTTTTTTTTTTTTTTTTTTGCTAAGTATTGTCTTCTGCTTGCCATGCCTTTTGAGAGAAGTCTGCATCTACCCACAGTGGGGGTCCAGCAGGTGTCTTTTTCCAGTTCCCACAAAGGTGCAGTCAAGGCAGCCAACCCTGAGCTTAGTCTCATTCAGGAAAAATACCACTATCAACAATTTTAAACTTGCAGATAAGGAAGGAACACCAATCCTGAAGCCCTTCTTCACCAACCTGACTCTGTTACTGAAGCAATAGTATGGGCTGTAAAAAATAAGTGAAATAGGGACTTCCCTGGTGGCGCAGTGGTTAAGAATCCACCTGCCAATGCAGGGGACATGGGTTCAAGCCCTGGTCCGGGAAGATCCCACATGCCGTGGAGCAACTAAGCCCGTGCGCCACAACTACTGAGCCTGCACTCTGCAGCCCGTGTGCCACAACTACTGAAGCTTGCATGCCTAGAACCTGTGCTCTGCAACAAAAGAAGCCACTGCGATGAGAAGCCCATGCACCGCAATGAAGAGCAGCCCCCGCTCACTGCAACTAGAGAAAGCCCATGCACAGCAATGAAGACTCAATTCAACGCAGCCAAAAAATAAGTAAATAAATAAATAAATTTTTTAAAAATATAAGTGAAATAAGCATTCTTTGCAGATCATCATAAAGCTATTACAGACCCCAGGAAAAATAGCTATGGGTAAGGAAACACAAGAGGAATTGTTTCTAGACACTAGATATATTGATTCGCAAGTGGAAAGTGGATTAACTTTTTAAAAAATCTCTTGCTTTCATAAGATTTTGCCTATGGCAATTCAGCTGCTCCTTTTCACTGTGTGGACAGGGTGGAAGGGATGAGCCAGCTGGCCTAATTTTTCAAAATGGGGACAGAGGCAGAGGGGTCAGCTAACTTCCCGCTAGCTATATGGAGAATCAATGGAATCCTTTTTGTCTGCAGCTTAGCACCTGCCCCTTGGCTACCGCTCCCATCAACTCTGAAAGACAGGAGTAAGCAGACAGTCAATGGACCCACCTCAGTAGGTGGCTTCTTGGCCTTCTCTTCTGCACTTTGACACCCTCGCATCGCCTCTTCAGCTTCCTTCTGCATCCTGGCAGCATCAACCTCCAGTTCCTTCTTCTGGCTGAGGAGACTCGTGTTCTAAGGAAAAGCAACATCCTCATTAGGCAAGTTGAGATCATTGGTGCAAAGGCAAGCTGGTCTGTTCAGGACATGCAATGGGAGGGGCTCTGGCCAGAAGTGTGTTTTCCTCTCCTCAGCCACACTCATGAAGCCATACTTCCAGGCCCAGGAGACCACATTAGACTTGAATGCAAGGGATCTCATCCATTAGAGGTTTAGTACTGGAGAGATGACAGCCTGAGTCAGAAAGGAGAAATGGACCCAGACAACCTACAAGCCCCAAACATGTGTTTGGTTTTCAGCTGGCTGAGGAATATGTTTTTCTGCCTTTTGCTCTTTGATGGGGAAGGAGCAAGTGTCCCAGAGCAGAAGTCAGGGTCAAAAGCAGACATGTGGAAAGCAGGGGTTTAGGGAATAAAACTCAGTTTCCTGCATGCTGCTCCAGGGGAAGAACATCTTCCTCACTATCTACCTCTGCTTCTATTAATTTTGCAGTGAGGGGGTGGGCAAAGCAATTTAGATGAGCCTCATCCCCCAGGCCTGAGAAACCTCCATTACACTGGAGGATTATTTGTGTTCTTTGGCTGACGCTGCCCTAATCCTTTCCTTCCTGGGTTGTGACATTAGAGGCTGAAACTCCTTTTTGGTCTGTGTTTGTAGCACAGTTTTTCTGAGGGTGTGAAATCTTAGCATAGAGAATGTATTTAAAAGGCATAGCCTTCCTATTTTTAATTTCTCTTCTGTTCATTCACTTTTCCTCTAGCTAGTACCTCTCTCAGTGGCAAGATTAAGCCTTTGGAAATAGGAAGAGAGAAATTCCAGCCTCACAGGTTCTACCCTACTTCCTTGATGGCGTGAAGCATCTTCATCAAGGTTGCCTCCTCTGTCCTTATGGAGAGCCAGGCTCTGTGTGCCTCAGGCCTCCCACTGCCATGGGTGTGGCCTGGAGGGATGAGGGTATTTCCTGGAGTATGCTGGGATGCTCACTGCACATAACTCCATAGGAACTCTTTCTTTGTAAAGAAAGGTACAATATAAATGGTGATTCGTTTATACCTAGAATCATTTAAAATCTGCTAGGGAGTTGATGGTTAAAATCATTTCAAGCTGAATGATTGGTTCGGTTTGGGAAGCAGCAGGTGAGGGAGTATTGTGCAGAAGAGCAATCTAGATTGTCACAGCTCAGGTTTGAAAAAGGACACATGCAATTAGACAAGGATAAGTTTGGCCTCATATGTTTGTTCCAGGCTAGAAATCTGGGGATGCAGAAGGTTCTAGAAAATACTCATTGTATGTCAATCAGAAGATTGACGGTGTTCCAGTAATTGCAAGGGGGCCACCAATGGCTAAGGTGGGGGAGAAGTCCTTTGTGAGCAACACGTCACCTAGGCCAGAGCTGCTCAAAGGGTAGTTTCTGCACTGGCAGCATCACCTGAAAACTCGTTTGATTCCTCCTACTGCAGAGATTCTGATTCAGTGGGTCTGGGATGAGGCCTGAGAATGTGCATTTTTGTGTTAGTTTCTCTTGTACGCATAAAGTTTCAGAAACTCTGCTCTGGAGATCAGGGCTATTACCTAATTTTCTTTCTTGTTTTTCAAATCTATCTCCTTCTCTCTCTGTCTGCTTTTGCTCTGGTTGATGTCCTTATCTCTCTCTAGGCTAGTGGTTTTTCATCATACTGGGACCCACTGGTATCTCATCAGTTATAACATGCGTGGCAAATAATTTGTTACCAATAGATATTAAGTACTACAGACAGTGAATGATTTACTTTTTTTTTTTGAATGATTTACTTTTTAAAAATTCAATATTCTACTTTATAAGATTCCCACTCATTGTATTTAGTTAAGTTTTCTTGAGAGATAAAGAAAATATTGAAGTAAGTTAGCCTGTTGGGAATTATGCATAACGTATAGCCTATTTGTTTTCTACCACATGGTATCCTAATAGGATCGTGTCATGCACATGGGCACAAACTGTAGGCACAAACTAAATGCACTGCCTTCCAGCAGGTACATCTTTGGTTTATATTAATCCTTCCTTTTATCCAGTGTTTCTCAGTGGGGTCACAGTTGGCATTCTGGGAGGGGCAATTCTTTGGGATGTTGAGTTATCCTGTATCTTGCGGGAGCATTAGTATCTTTGGACCTTGCCCACTAAATGTCAGTGGTACTTCCCAGTCTCTATGGCAACCAAAATGATCCCACAGATGTTTCTAAATATCCCAGAGCATGGCACATCTGCCCCTAGTTGCATTAATCCATCCTTCACAACAATCACCAGAGTAAACTTCCTAAAATGCAAATCTAATAACTTCCCTCCCAGTTACTCACAATTCTTCAGCAGACCCCCATTAGCTGCATGACAGAATTCAAACTCCATCAGTCTCAAAATCAAGATCCCTGGTGACCTGGCTCTACATGCCTCTCCCTTAGCATCAATTCTGCTGATCTCTCCTACCCTCTACTGTATGCTATAGTAAGTATATCAATTTTCCTTAACATCCTAAATTCCCTCTTTTCCCCGTGCCTCTGCCCTTGACTTTTCTCTCTACTTGGCTGACTTCTTCCATGTCCTTCATGACTCAGATTAAGCGTACTGTGCATCTACCTAAGTCTAGGATCATCAGGGAAGGCTTTCTGTAGGGGTGTGCTTGCTTTATCACTACAATCCCAGCAGTGCACTGCAGTGTGTTAACTTAGATCTCCACCTTTTTAGGACGATGGAGATATTTTGCATCTGTCTATACCATGCATACCTGTTCAGCTTACAGTGGGTGCCCTAAAAATGTTTATCCAGCTTTTGTCCTAGCCACTATGGCTTCTCCTGATTCCATGAGAATGGCAACGATTTAAGAATTCTTGCTTTGTGTCACTTACATAACCTTCCATGAGAAGCCAGAGTCCTGACAGTTCATCATATCTGTCAGCAGCCACTCAGAATTGTTTGAAATCTCCTGGCTCTGAAGCAGGAGCATTTATTTCGAATCCTGGGATGCTCGGGGAATACATGGCTTAGCAGGAAGAGGAGACGCAGGCAAATGATTCTGGAACACTAGCGAATGTTCCTCTCTCTCTCCCCAGCATCCTAGCTTTGAGTACCCTGACAGTTCATTCTTCTGGCAGGGCTTAGTGTTTTGGTTCAAATTGTGTCCCTCCCCCAAAAAACATATGTTGAAGTCCTAACCCCCAACCCTCAGAATGTGACCTTACTTGGAAATAGGGTCTTTAGAGAGGTAGTCAAGTTAAAATGAGGTCATTAGAGTGGGTCCAAATCTAATATGACTGATGTCCTCATAAAAATTTGGAAATTTGGACAATGACAGATACAGAAGGAAGATGATGTTAAGACACAGAGAAAATGCCATGTGAAGGAGGTGAATTGGAGTGACGTATCTATAAGCTATGGAACACCAATGATTGCCAACAAACCACCAGAAGCTGGGAAAATGCAAGGAAGGACTCCCTGCAAGATTCAGAGGGTGCACGACCCTGCCAATGCTGTGATTTCGGACTTCTAGCCTTTAGAACTGTGAGAGATTACATTTCTGTAATCAGTTTGGGAACTTGGCTGCTGCAGCCCTAGGGAACCAATGCACCTGGGGATGAATGAAGGATGAGACTGCCACTCTGCTGCCAAAGGCTCTCCCTGCTTCACCGGCCACCTGCAAGGCTCCACGTGGCAACCGTGTACCGTCCTAGGCCAACCAGTGTGGATCCATTGCTTCCCACCAGCTGACATGGCTAATGGCGAGTTTACGGGCCCCACCTGGGTGTGGAAAAGATTGATTTTTTTCCTGTGGCTTTCAGGAGCTCTTCCTCCGCCAACCTGCGCCTGCATTCTGTCTGCTCATGCGAGGCCCTCAGCTCCTCGAGTTCAGCCTGGAGAAGAGCGTTGCGCAGCTCGGCCACCGCCATCTGCAGCTTCAGCTCACTGTTCAGGCATGTGCTGTCCTCCAGCTGCGCCCGAAGGTCCTGTGAGAGAAAACACGCACGGGGTATGCGGACCCCTGGCAGTTCAGTGGGACCTGCGCTTACGCATGCGTGCTCTGAACAAGCCCCAGCGATTCAACGTAAGCATCTTCCTGCTCTCCCAAAGGATTAGATTTGTTGTCCTCACGTTTATTGCTCAACACAACCTGCCACTTGGTTTGGTCCCATTAGCAGAGACATCCCTGCCTCACCCCTGCATTGCAATTGAAAATACCTTGATCTGGATCTGAAGCTGGCCCAGGGATTTGGTTGCCTCTGACACCTGGCGGTTGACACGGCTGAGCTGGAGTTCCGTCTCAGTGAGGTCCCCTTCCATGCTCCTCTTCAGCCCAGTGGCCTCAATTCTGCTCCGAACTTCAGAATCTAGACTCGACTGCAGGGAGTCAATAGCACACTGCTGCTTCCTCCTAATTTTAGAATAACATTCAGGGGAAAAATCATACACCCAAATTAAGAAAGGTTACCTGCTTTGTACACACAACTGTTTAGAAATCAGAAAAAATTAAAATTCAAGAAAAATTCTGTGTAATTAACAAAATGAGTCTAAAGGGTCTTCATTTGGAAACCATGGAGATGGAAGGGTTAGGTCAGTGAGCATTTGTCCATCATAACAGACTAACGTCCATCATTTCTAGACCAACTTCCCGGAAAAATCAAGAAAAGCACCAGAATCTTTTTGAGGTTCCTGTGGGGCAGTCTTCGCCTTATCTAAGACCCCCTCCAGGACGGTCTAGATTCCCTAGAGTGGCTAAGGGTGAAGGAAGGATGCACTTTCAGACAGGCATAATATTTAAATACTTTCAACAGTGAAACATGTCTGAACACAGCAAGAAAGAGCCACCCAGGTTGGAATAAGTCCTGATCGCCAGCAATCCTGCTCTAACAGCCTGTGACACCAAATTCCCCTAGAATAGCATGGTTATCTTTCTCCAGGAGTTTGGGAGTACAACCAAGGATAGGCTGAGAAAACCAACTGCTGTGTAATATTGAATTACTTCAATATGCCTTTATAACAATGAAAGGTCCATGCTGAAATCATTTTTGCAAAGTGACAGAAGCTTACACAATAGATGTGTTTTCAGAGAGACAATGAAAAACTGTGGGGAACCCAAGGCAATCATTTCCTA
Source organism: Monodon monoceros (assembly GCF_005190385.1). Taxonomy (NCBI): domain Eukaryota; kingdom Metazoa; phylum Chordata; class Mammalia; order Artiodactyla; family Monodontidae; genus Monodon; species Monodon monoceros. The sequence goes on from NW_021703767.1 coordinate 55,169,542, forward strand.
GCACTCTTGCAGTAAGTCTGGGACCATGTGACTGAATGCTGACCAATGGACTATGGGCAGAAGTGTTTCCAAGCCTCACACATACAGCCTTTTACTTGTGTGATCCTGTGCTCCCTCTTCCCCATCTAGAGCAAACTTGGTGGCCACACATGGATGATCTGGCATCAGAAGATGGAAGGAAGCTGGGCTCTTGAGTGACTTGGGATAGTGGCCCACTCTCCATCCTATCCCACGTTGGACTCTGACACAAAGCAAAAATAAGCTTTGATGATTTTAAGCCATCAAGATTTGGTGGTTGTGAGTCAGGACAGTGTAATTGTTATAACACAGGCCCTGTTAAGCTCACCCTATGAAACAGGGCCTAGTACTGGGCAGATAAGACAAGACATACTCATAGAGCCCATCAGCACACAAATAGCAGACACATATTCATCTTGAGTCAGAATTAGGTTCCGCACTGAGTTGTCTTTGAGCCTGTATTCCGATCTCTGAGGCCAGCAGCAAGTCACACAGCCTACAGAGGAGTAAGAGTGTGGTCAGAGTTTCCCGTTGGGTGACAGGTGGAGGTGCCTCTTTTTGTGACCACCCTCACCCCATGGATGGGGCGGAGATTTCAGAAGTAGTTATGCAAATGTACAGGAAAGAACTCTTTCTGGTTCCAGAGTCAGCACCCCTCCTTTGCCAGCGCCATGTCCTGGCTCCCACATGCTGTGGCCAGCCTCTCCTGCCTATCCTTAGGTCCTGGGCTTTTGTTCTGCTCCCAGATCAGAATCCTACAGGAATGCCAGCATGTAATGTTACTAGAGACTGTTATGGCTGAATTTTGTCCCTCCTCTCTTCTCCCCAGGCAAATTCATATGTTGAAGCCCCTAACCCCCAGTACCTCAGAATGCCAGTAAATTTGGAGACAGGGCCTTTAAAGAGGTGATTAAGTTAAACGAGGCCCTTAGGGTAGGCCCTAATCCAATCTGACTGATGTCCTTATAAGAAGAGGAAATATGGACACACAAAGAGACACAGGGATGGGTGTGCACAGAGTAAAGAAAATGTGAGGACCCAGCAAGTTGGCCACCTGTGAGCCCAGGAGAGAGGTCTTAGGCCCAGACTCACCAGGAATTTGATCGTGGACCTCCAGCCTTCAGAAATGTGGGAAAAGGAATTTCTGTTGTTTAAGCCACGCAGTCTATTTTGTTATGGCAGCCCTAGCCCGTAATACTACAGTGACACACACTGAGCATCACTGAAAGCTTTAAGACACTGCTCTGTCTTACATAAGGAAATTCATTTTTGTCACAGTTGACTCTCCTTTTGCAGGAACACTAAGGCGTCTCTAAGCTGGTGTCAAAATCCTCTGCACAGAGATATATTCTACTTAGGCAGACAAAATGAATGTTTCAAATTGTACTTTTTCCACCGTTGTTTATGAAACTTCATGAGTGCCTACAGACAAGTAGAAAGTGCTACGGTTTAAGAGGCTTGTGTATAACACAGGCCTAGAGAATGGCCACTAAACAATCAGTGCATTCCATGCAGAGTCAAGAAATCTTTAAAATGAAAGCTCCTTGAGTACGTTTCTTAAGAAAAATGAAGCAGTCAGGATCAGGGCAATATGGTAAGAAGTTCCTTTTCTTTCTTTCCTCTTTTTTTTCTGAACTGTGAAACACAATTTGAGGAAAGAAACCAAGTGCAACCAAGAACAAAACCGTTCTTTTTTAAAACCTGAAAAAGTTAAGGATTTAAATTGACAGTCAATTCAATCAGTAATATTTTTCTCTTGCCATGTTGCTTGTCTATATCAGGGAAATTAAAGATTTTCCTTAATTCTAATACATGCGATTCAGCTTTAAAGTGATTAACAAGATATTTTGCTAACTAAATGCCATGTCTGAGTTTGAGCTGCTACTTCTTGAAGTTGCACTAAAATATTTTACTTAGAAATGAGAAGAGATTTAAACATATTCTTCTGGCAGAGACTCAAACAATACAAGAAATTAAGTTGGATAGTACATGTAAATTGAGACCATGTGGCAAAGTTCGCTATTACTGAACTCAGAGGAGTGAACAATATGGAAGGAAAAGATGACGGAATGTTACCAGGTACCTGAGGCCATAGGCTGGGGGTGGGCAAACTATGGGCTATGGGCCCAGCCATGACCATTTACTTTCTTATGGTCTATGGCTGCTTTCAAGCTACAATTGCAGAGTTGAGTAGCTACAACAGAGACTCTATGTCCTGCAAAGCCAAAAATATCTACCATGTGACCCCATACATCTAACCCTTCCACAGATGATCAAACCAAAGCAAACAAGCACATTTCGATAGAGTAAGCCATTTCGATACCTCATTCCCAAAAGCTCCTTCCACAGCACCTCGCTGGGTGTGTCCAGGGAGAGCAGAATGCAGGCCAGGGGCACCCTGGTTCTGGGTCAATGAGAAGACTGCCACACATTTCAGCATTTCCTTGAATACCCTGAGTTGGGAGGGGGATGTATATAGTCAGTAGCCCCAGAAGATTCAGGATGCAACTGACCAACTTGTTCTCGACCCAGTCTGGGGCCTTGCAGCATGGCCTGACTTAGACAGCAGTCATGGCCGCCAGCCGGCCTTCAAGGAGCCATGATGTCACTCTTCCTTTCCTGTGTGGACGAGGGCAAGGATCAAAGCCGGCCATCAAAGCTCCTCCCCTCCTTCCAGCAGTGACTGCACTGTCACCTGCCTACTTCTAGCTCTGCTAATTATAACATTTGTAGGGAAACAAAAAAGCCCTAACACTCCATAAAAGTTTGGGAAGCCCCGTCTAGAAGAGCAGGCACAGCGTCTTGCCAACATGAAGCGCTCAGATATCTGTTGAGCAAGTGAAACATACAACTCGTGTACCAGCTGCTCATTCTTTCACCACCAACAGGCTTCCAGCCCGGCTCACACAGGATCAGTCCTCACCGAATGGAAGAGCAGCGGGCTGGGTGGCAGAGAATGAGTGAATGAGTTACCCAGTTTGCAGCTCTACCAAGGTTTTGCCTCTGCCTCTGCGTCTCTCTCCTGTCCTCCTGGTCCCTTCAGCTTCTCGGGTCCTGCTTCACAGGCCTCCTTCGGTTTCTATGGAGCTTCCCAAGGATTATGTGAAAGAGGACCTTGAACCTCATCTTTCCCTCAGGCAATATTTCCCTTGAGTTCTGGATTTTACCTGGTTTACCCTTGATTGCTCAAAATCGTCTGCTTTGCTAGTATTTCCCCCTGGCATTCTCTTCAGTTTCCTTAAGATCCCATCTTCTCCTAGCCCTGAAGTCAGATTAAACCCTTGGATTTGACCGAGGCATTGTGATCCAATCTCCACGGGCACAGGGCACTCGCACCGAAAGGGTCTGCGTGGTATTTGTGATATTTTGTTAAGATATGCTCATCTTTCCTTTCTGGATGTACCTGTGACAGTTATTATGAATCATTAACTAAAACTCATGAATAGCTTATTCCTCCCTTCAGCCCGCCCTTCTTTTTTCAGCCCCTTCGCAGCTCCTGCCTCGTCTTCAGTTCTTTCTTCTCCCAGCCCTAGCTGTTTGGATCTCCAGCTTCCTTTGCACTGAAATTATTATAATTGGGGAACAGCTCTACGACATTCAGATGTATCTGACAAGATGCAGACTCTCAGGGTTCAGTTGTACTTAGCTGGGTTTATTAATAGGCACAGGTTTGGCGTTACCTGAAACGAGGGGGTTTTTTTTGTTGTTTTTTTTAACTGCGCAAGGAGACATTCGTTTTTGTTCCTCATGGAAGAAAGTAGGGCAAATATCAAGGCCCAATGTTTTTGCCCTCCATCAAAAACAAAAAATTCTTTTACACACGGACTCAGAGCCTCTTAAGTAGACCAGAATTCACCCCTACAGTCAGTCCTACAGAGGAAAATGCCAGTGAGTGAAAGCAAAGATAACTCAAAGCACACAGAGGACCAAATTTGGCTTGACATCCTCATTAAAAAAATGACCCCCATGGGAGTTTTGTCTGAAGATGGGCTATGGGTAAGAGGCCAGTTCAACTGAACATGGTAACTTTTTCTTTTAATTGTTTAACAAACACGTTAAAAGCAAGTTGCCAGTTGAACCTCAGACTCAAAAATGCTTTTCCATGCTGACATACGGCATTGACTTAAGGGAACAGATCAGATGCATAATACAATCATAGCTAATTCCATGTGTTTATAATTGTGCCTTTGATCTAGAGTGTGAAGTGCTTTGCCAACATCAGCTTACTGATCTTCCTCACCACCTTCTGTGACATGGATGGGGCTGCTTTCATCCCCTCGCTTCACTGAGAAGCTAAGACGAGATCCTGCAACCCAGGATTCCTGTTTAATTCAGTTTCCTGACCATTAAGACTCAGCTGCTTCAACAGGGATTCATAAGCAGCTTAGCTCTTGGCTTCGGCCCCTCTCCAAACAAATGGCTACAGGTACAGGCAGGGGGGATGTGGAAACTTCACTCTGATCTGACATTAATTTTAATGCCCAGCATCACATCTTTTAGTTCTTTTCCTCCACTGTTTAGCATTACCAGTCAGTGTCTTGAACGCTCAAGAAAGCAGCTTGTTGTAGGGAAACCCAGACAGTATACACAGTCCTTGTCCACACACTTATTCTTTTTTGGTGTGTTATCTTGAGCCTTGTATGCAAGTAGAAGCTGCTCAAAAAGAATTTTATAAGGGCTTCCCTGGTGGCGCAGTGGTTGAGAGTCCGTCTGCCGATGCAGGGGACACGGGTTCGTGCCCCGGTCTGGGAAGATCCCACATGCCGCGGAGTGGCTGGGCCCGTGAGCCATGGCCGCTGAGCCTGCGTGTCCGGAGCCTGTGCTCCGCGACGGGAGAGGCCACGACAGTGAGAGGCCACGTACCGCTAAAAAAAAAAAAAGAAAAAAAAGAATTTTATAAGAAAATCATAAAAAACTGATAGTAATCGTGTAGAGGTATTCCTTTATATTAACAGTGCTGAGCTTACCAGAAAGATTCTAGTGTTGGGTTAGACTGGCTGTTTCTTTGGTAATAGTCCAACAAGGGTCATAAAAGCAGCCAAACACAGTGGGTTCTGTTCAGTTAAGGATTCTAAAATATGCAACTGTTGCTCAGCAAAATAATTGTAAATACCTACATTTTTCTATCTCTTCATCTTTCTCTGAAAGCTTTCTTTCAATTTCCGCTTTAGTTTCTGAGAGTTCAAGCTGCAGACGAAGAATCTTGCTTTCGTTGCGTTCCAGAGCTTCCTGAAATATATAAATAAAAAGCACTTAATTCAGCCCACTTTTGGACAAAAGTTTTTTTTTCTCTAAACGTATATCATTAATGGAGCTCTCTTTAGAATTGCTAGGAATAATCTAAGGTCAAATCACATCCCTGAAGATTGGAACAGGATGAGAGAAAAGTGATTACTTTTGTTTGTCACGTCACCTATAGATCTGATGTTCTGAGGGCCTTCAGCTGTAGTTCAAGAACTGGAATCTAAAGCATTTTTAAAATAGACATTTTCAATCTTGTCTGTGACTATATTTCAATTTTTAAATTTATTACCCTTGACTTTTTCTAATGTTTCCATCGTTGGGATGAATCAATAAAAGCATCAAAACTAAAACAAGGAAGGTGATAACTCCTACGTGGAAACTTTTATTTATTTCTGGACATCACAGGGGGATAGAAAAAAAGTTGAAAGCATTCAGAGAGCAAGAAACAGGACAGCACTCAAATAAAGGAATTTATGATGTACCTGACACATAACGCTTGGTGTGAGCCATTATCACCATAATTACTACTATTATTTCAAATGGATTGCTTTGACAGGCAGGGAGATTTCCTGCTCCCTTGAGTATTTAAATATAGGCAAGGCACATACTGCCAGGGATGTTATAAAGGTGTTTCAAGTTTGAAAGTGTAGGTTTGATTAAATCTTTAAAGCCTGTTCCAAAGATAAAATTCATATAGAAGAAACAAACAGAACACTGGAGGATATTGAGGAGGATGTTTATAAAGGGCACAAGGGGTGACCACCATCTATTGGTCAGTTGACCATTGGCAGACAGTCCTGAGGGCAAACGCAATTTTTCTAGCCCCTTCTGAGGAGTGCTTAGCACATACCATCAAAAGTAAAAGGTAAAACTGAATAGCAATTTCAAAATAAAAATAAGAAAGATGTTGGGACTTTAATATGGCTTACAGCCTTGCTGCTGTTCTCTCAATACTAACTTCAATATAGTAGAAAATAAATAAAAAATAAATGCTGGTATAGCAATTTCCTCCGAGGGAATGATGCCCTTCCTTCAGGGGGAAACTGTCACCTCTAACCCTTTTGAATGCACTGAGAAAGTGAAGCTTTGAAGGTGACCCGGGATAATTTGAGTTTTGTGACTTCAAAAATAATCTGATAACGTTTTTCATGAAGGCTCACTCAGGAAAAGAAATAACCCAGTTTTACAAATACATGTCCAAGCTGATGAAGTATTTATGGATGCAGCTGAAGACAAAACTTGAGAAAATGTGAATAGAATAGAATGCCATCTAGTGCTACTGAATGGTATGAGCGCTGTGGCCTTAGTCGTCTCACCTTCAACGGGCAGCTCAATTTAACATACAAAGATGTTAGTCTATACGTTATATAGGACTAAAGTTGCCCCGCCCAATCACAGCTCTCATTGGCTTCTCATGTTGCTTGAAATTTCCACCATAAAAGTTACTCCTTTGGGTTAAGGTGGTGGCTTTAGAAAGTCCCTAGCCAGGGTGGCCAGAGAACCGACGGGGAACAAAAGGAACAAGTGAATGAGACAAAGGTCATCCACTTTATGAGGACCGGCCTTGTTAGGGGACACCACACTGCCAACTGAAAGGATTCTACATAAAATGTAGAGGCCTCAGAAAACAATTTGCATAAAAAGACAGCTGTGTCAAGAGCGGTCCACTTGACACATCTTCTGTCTGGTAGATTTCTTACAGAAATGTGGTGGTGAGATAAATTGATCGGACATTGCTTGACTCAGAGCAATCCTCTGGGGTCTAATTTTTTCATTATCACACCTTTCAAAAGGCCCGTGCCTGAAATGGACTTGCTGTGCCTTTTAAAAATTATTGTCTCTGTTGGAGGGTGAGTGGGTGAGGGATGTATTTTTAATGTGCCTGGGTGCTTAGTCAAAGGGTAGGTCAAGAAAATGAAATTCAGCTGCGAGAAAAGAGGTTTTGTAGGCCTTGTTGACTACTTAATGACCGTGACAGGATAACTTCCTTCTGAGTTCACCCTCTTTGGCAAAAAGATTTTCTCAGGGGTCCTTTCAATCACCAGCACACACCTAGGGATCAAGTCAGAGATTTTTCCTGAACTTTTAATCCATAACACTGAAAACACTCCTGTCAACCCACACAAAGATGAGCTTTCAGCAATAAATGTTTGAGAACATTGCTTTGAATTCATTTTTCAAACTACCTGAAGTTTTTTTTGCAAGAAAAAAAAAAAGTGTGTCGACTGATTTTATTTAAAGAGAGGGGAAGGTATGAGGATATTTAGCTATTCAACATTCAACAAATATTTATTGAACCGCTACTGTATGCCAGGCAATGTTCTAGTCCAGCGCTTCTCAAATGTTAGGGTAAATATGAACCACCCAGGGATCTTGTTAAAATTCAAATTCTGATCCAACAGAGCTGGAGAGAGGCTGAGAATCTGAATTTCTAACAAGCTCCCCGGTGATGCCCATGCAACCAGTCCACAGGCCACGTTTAGAGTAGTGAAGGTCTAGGTACTGGGGATAAATTAGGGAACAAGATAGACATGGTTCTTGTTTTCTTTATAATCAAGAGAGTTGCATCCACGATTGTTTATCCTGTTCCCCTAGCCTCGATTTCCTCATTTGTACAATGAGGACAATAGTTTGCTAGGGTGATTACATAAAATAGTGCATACAAAGAGCCAGGCATAGTGCCTAGCAGGCAGTTAACCCCTGAATAAGGGTCAAGGGTTATAAGCGTGTTCTTGCTGTTGTTGTGACTAGAATGCAGGTCTTCTGCACTGTCACAGTGATGGAAGCTTGCTTTGTTCCCTGGAGGTAATACCTCGGCCTCTTCCGATGCCATTTGGACTTCAGTCTTTTCTTGTTCAATCTACTTCTTGACCTTTTCCATTTCACTTAAGTTCTTCTTTCCTACTTTCAACTGATTTTTCAGATTAGAAATCTCTTCTGGAGAGGGATGAAAAACAAAGTTAGTGAAAAGAACCAGTCTCAGATCCATGATATCAGCCAAAAGAGACTGTTCCCAGAGGCCCACTGGGACCCTGGTCATGCCATCCTTGGTAACTTGATGGCAAGGCTACCGCTGGCACATATGGGACGTTTGTTTGAATTAGAAAAAAGAATCCCCTCTTCAAAGCATTCTTTTGGCATCTGCCACAAAGTTGCCTACAACAGCTGGTGAGGATGGTGTTTCTTAGAGTATTGTGCATTGAACAACCTGTGCGACTGTACATGGCGGTCCTGCTTGTCAGAGCCATGTCAGATATTGCCCGGTGGGGCTCTAGGGCCCAGCCCTGGAATCACTATTCCAGTGGAAGAGCTTAGCTATCAACACTGGTGGCGGCCACTGTGTCAGCTGTCGCTCAACACCAGAATGGGAACTTACAGCATAAGCTGGGTCACTGTCTGCCAGAAGCCAATGCGTGAACTCTCTGATGAACACACGTCTCTGAAAGAGCAAGGCAGCCAGAAGTGACAAAACCTCCAGCACCTGACACTGTTACCGTCAGTTCCGCCTGTTCATGAAGGAAGCCTCTGCAGCCTAAGAGGTGTGGAGCAGGGCCAAGTGCTCTGGGAATACCCACAGTCCAGAGGCAGTGGAAGGAATTCAGGAGCTTGACTACTCCTCTGGCTCTGAGATCCCCAGCTAGGATAGGCTGTGACAAGAATTTTTTAGTTACAAAAACAAACCCATGAGATGGCAATTCTCATGTGAATAATAAATCCTTCTCTGATAAAGCCTCTCCAGAAGAGGGGCTCCCAGGAGCAAACTCAAGGCAGTGGTTCTCTATTCTGACCATACCTTAGAATCACTCAGAGAGCTTTTGAAAAAGACTTCTTCCCAGGCTCCAGCCCAGAGCAAGTATGGTCCCCACACGAACAGCACCAGCTTCGCTTGGGGACTTCTTAGAAATACAAACTCTTAGACCCCCTCCTAGACTTACTGGATCAGAAACTCTTGATGGTGGGGCCCAGCCAACCGTGTTTTAACAAGCCCTCCAGGTGGTTCAGATGCCATGAAAGTTTTCTAACTGTTCCAGCACCTCTCACAGGCCCAGCCAGTGACCTGCTCATGGACTAGGTAGGTCAACAGAGAAAGCAAGTTTCATTTATGCCTCCAATAGTAATGAACTTACTCCCAGGGCATCTCAGGGTTGTAATGCACATCACTGTTGGTGCTGGTATAAGTTGGCAGCCTCTTTGAAGGGCTGCTGGGCAATATCTCAGAAATTGAAAACTCCTTTAATTCTGCAATTTCATTTCTAGGAATCTACCCTACTGAAATATTTGTACACGCCCCCATTGTACACGGATGTACAATATAGGATTATTTATAATTGTGAAAAATTTTATCTAAAATTAATAAGGTCTAGTTAAACGTGTTAGTCAGCCTTATCATAAAACACTGTGTCGCTAATAACAGTCACTTGGTAGGGCTCCAGCTACAGGCACATGGGAGGTGGCAGAGCCCATAGTTAAGTGTGTATATGCCAGAATCAAGCTGGCTGGGCTCAAACCTCAGATCTGCTACTTATCAAATGCGAATTTGGCCAAGTTCTTAACCTGAAATGACTCAATCTAATCTGCATTTTACAGATAAACTAACACATAAGGCTGTTCTGAGACTTAAACAATGAATAGTTATATATAGAACAGTGCCTGGCACGTAGTATGGGCTATAGAGATATTTGTTAAATTAGAAAATAAGTTAATAAATGGAAAAAATAAAAGGTATAGAATAACGTGTAATTTAAGTAAAAAATACCTGTACGCATATTATGCAGGTTATGGATATAAAGAAATTCTTAATAGGCTTCCTTTGCGGACAGGAACTGGGGCTAAAGTTAGGAAAGTACTCTTGTGTTTAGAACTCCTTTAATGAAAACAGTACCTGTAGTTTAAAAAAAGAGACAAAAGCCAAAGTTAGTATTCAAAACGGAAAAGTTAAGACCCAAGCGAGGCCAGGACGATGCTGAGGCTTCTGCGCATCGAGGCAGCCTTGCCCTTGGCGCAGGGCCCTCCCGGGGCCCCTGCTCCGGCTCCCAGGGCAACGTACCCTTCAGGTTTTTGTTCACCCTCCGGAGGGTCCGCTGACTCGCGGCGCTCTCCTCGTAGGTGTGCCTGAGCTTGAGGAGCCGGGCGCTGAGGGCCCCCCCCCCCCCCCCCCCCCCCCCCCCCCCCCCCCCCCGCGGCGGCGGGGCCGGCCCCTGAGGGCCCCCCCCCCCCCCCCCCCCCCCCCCCGGCCTCCTCTGCGGGGCGTCTGGCATCGCCTGAGGCTACTCGTGCTCCCGCCTCCAGCCCTCCAGGCACTGGTCGAAGTGCTGTTGCCGCTGGTCCAGCGCAGCGGCCGCACGGTGCGCCTTCCCACGATGCAACAGGGTGTCCCCGAACTCAAGCTGCGGTCAGAGCCTGGCCCTCTCCAGGGAGGCCAGTCTGGCATGGGCCACCCCCATGGCTTCGGCAGCCTCCTGCGACCGAATTGCCAGCTTCTTCCTGAGAAGGGGAGGTCCAAAGGGCGAGTGAAGCCACAACCCTCAGAGAGCTCGTGCAGTGTGTCCTTATTAAACACAGCACTCGGGTACAAATGGGGGGTGGGGGGGCTCCTGAGGGTGGCTTCATAGTCTGAAGGGGAAGGAGCTTGTGCCTGACAATGACCTCCTTGTGCCTGTGGAAGCCAGATGTCTGCTGACCACCACACTCTGGCTTCTGTGTCCCCATGTCCTTTATTCCCTCCCCACCCTTTGCCAACCGGGACTTGACACTCAGAACCTCTGCATCCCTGTAAGTACCTGCTTCCCCTGAACCTTAAGTAAGCAATACAGACTTTATTGAAGACTTCATAAGAAATGGGAGAAAGAGAAAGATGGCACTGAACACCCAACAGTAAGCAACCGTTAAAAGTCTTGGGGCACGTCTAGTCTCTAAAGAGCTCCTTGGCTTTATTGCTTCCAAGCAGCGTTCTTTGGCTCTCTCCTGCTCAGTCTCCCCCTCTCATCATGGGACTCCTAAACATGCCCAAGTATCTTTTCTCTGAATTTCTTCTCCATCTCAGCTCCTCTTCCCAAATTTATATACCCACATCCATCCCAGCGTTATGCTCACTTATCAGGTCCTACTGCTGTCGGGGGTACTTTAGCCCCTGTCTGTCCTACCTCCAGAATCCTCTGAGATGCAGTGGCTTATTAAAATGCTTCCTCTACCGTCCTTACAATGCTCATACGCTTCCTTATGGATGCAAAGTGTTCTCTTGTTTCCATCTCCTGCAGGGACACTGGCAGTCCCATTCTTACTCATTCATCACACCTCTTAGATGAAAGGTACTGTATGTACCAAAGCTTTTTCCAATCTCCAGTTATTAAACAGAAAAAGATCCTCAGGAATTAACATGTTCCACACAGCAGCCCAACAGAGCACTGTGCTCATAAAGCCCCCTTTTGGTGGAATCCTGCAAAAACCAGTCTGTGCTCTAAGAAAGACCTGGGCTCTAACAACTACTCCTTGCTCACTGGCTTTCTAACCATAGTCACTTCACATCTTTGCTTCATTTTTCTTAACCGGTAAGAAGAGATTCTTCTGTACCACATGGTGACTATCATTAATATTACTGTATTGTGGGCTTCCCTGGTGGCACAGTGGTTAAAGAATCCGCCTGCCAATGCAGGGCACACAGGTTCGAGCCCTGGTCTGGGAAGATCCCACATGCCGTGGATCAACTAAGCCCGTGCGCCACAACTACTGAGTCTGTGCTCTGCAGCCCATGAGCCCCAACTGCTGAGCCTGTTCTCTGCAACAAGAGAAGCCACTGCAATGAGAAGCCCGTGCACCGCAATAAAGAGTAGCCCCCGCTCGCCACAACTAGAGAAAGCCCGCACACAGCAACGAAGACCCAACGCAGCCAAAAATAAATAAATTTATAAAAAAATAATAATACTGTATCTTATATGTGAGAGTTGCTATGAGAATAGAGCTTTAGTGTTCTCACCATAACAACAACAAAATGGTAATTTAGTGGGGTAAAGGAAGTGTTAACTAATCATGCTGTGGTAAAGATTTCTCAACATGTGCATATAACGAATTATCACATTCTACACCTTACTTGTACACCCTACACAATGGTATATGTCAATTATATCTCAATAAGGGAGAAAAAAAAGGAGATTCTGATGCTTTATCCCACCTAAAACAGAAGTCTTGTAAAATAATTACACATATTTTAACTACTTTAGAAATGCTTAGTTGGAGCCAGAAAATAGGAATTTTACTTTGGGTGACCAACTGCTGGGGGACTGAGGGGTTGTACCAGGACACGGGGCTATCAGTGCTCAAACTGGGCAAGTCCAGGGCAAACTGGACAATTGATCACCTTCATTTGATGGATAACGTTGCTCTACATTTACTACCAGCTACAATTTTGCTGCTCAACTTGCCAACCATAAGCATCTATGTAGTTTCCTAGAATACGCAAGAAGGTGTAGGAGATGAAGAAATCAGATTCCTATCCTTGGGGAACTCAGAAGGGTAAATGGGGTCTCAGGGGAGCTTGATTCCACTAAACTAACTCATCATGTGAATCCCAGCCTGGAAATCTAAGTAGACAGATCCTCAGCTTTCCAATTAAAAAAAATGGAATCCTAGATTTTTTTTTGCAGTTCCACGTCCCTTAGGGGTTTTAGTGGGAAATCATAATACAGACAATGCTTTATTTATTTGATGTTCAGCTAAGTTTAAAGCAAAAAAAAAAAAAAGTCTTCGGATATTATCTCATTTGCCCGTCATTTCTCTTCAGTTGTCATGTACTACTGGACCACAATTTGTTAGTTCCAACAAATCCATGTGGTCGTAAGTAACCTATATACTTTCCCTCTTTTCTGTCCCTCCCTAAGAAACCTTCAAACAGAATGACTGGTAGACACTTTCACCAGAATTCTTCAATTATTAGGAAAAAAAAATCTTACTTTAGAAGCAAATGCCATATTTTGGATATGAGGCGCCATTTCAGTTCAAAGCCCCACTTTTCTGCAGTCCAGAGTTTTGAACACATTTACTGCAGGTATTTTTAGTATCTGTCATCCCAAAGCCCTTTTTAAGTTACTGTGGCTACAGAGACAGATTGCTTGGTACCCCTTCAGGGACAGAACACAGCAGCTGTTCAGCACGTGCACAGCAATGCCTTTCAAAGATTTAGGTGAAGAACTGAAAAAATAATATTTTTGGTTGATGCTAAAGAGAAATGTATTGATCTGCCCTGAATTTCTGCCAAGCTACCAAGCCAGGGATACACTCTTTTGAGTCAACCTTTAATGATTATAAGCTGGGGATGGTTTGACACTTTCTCTCAAAGACACACAGTCCTTTGACCTCTGAGCAAAATGCTTTAGAACTACATCCTGGTACTAAGTCTTGATTCATGTGGGCCCCAAACTTCTGTAGTTCCTGAGAAGAACTTCTAAAGCCTTTATGTAGTGTTGGCTATAAAACCGATATCCTAACCTTAGAGGTGACCCCAAAGTGTTTTCTTTTCAAAGAAACCTTTGTCCCATAGGCAGGATGACAAATCCTAATACGTTTCCAGCTGCCCCTGTCCACCTTCACAGACCACTTTGTAGTGTACAAGTTGTAGACCAGAGACATGATGACTTTAAGGTACGGAGACATGTACACACATGGACTCCATTATTTTGGCGTTCCAAATGAAACACAGGATTTTCATGCTAGCCTACTTTCAAACCCTAGTTCGAAGTCACATCTATGAAGACTTCCCTCACACCCCTAGAAATAACCTCTTTTTTTCCCCCGGGACTTCTCTCTAGCCTTTGTCACTCTGTATTATAATTTTCATTTTTGAACCCCTCTAGAGCATGTGCTTCTTGCCAGTGGTGGCTGTTTCAGCTTTGGTCTTGGGTTAGTTCACACACTTGGTGAGGATTAGCTTAGAGTACACATGTGGCCTCGAAGACACAGTCACTGTTCTCAGAGTCCTCTGTGCAGCCCTGCCCCACTCACTTGGCATCGTCCAAGTCCTCAGTGCTCCGGATGGTGTCGTCTTCATACTTGGTTCTCCACTTAACAATTTCAGCATTGTCTTTGAACAGGGCCCAGAGAAGCTCAGCCTTGGCCTCTTGTTCTTCCTGGTACTGCTCTCATAGCAGGTCACAGTCACGCTTGGCCGACTTCACGGCCTGGGCCAGGGCGCTCTGTAACTGCAGGGGACACAACACATGTTACAAAAAGGCACCACGGCCATTAACAAACAATGAAAGGCTTGGAGGTGACATCATCTTTTTTAGATAAGGTTAATAACCACCTGTCACAAATGCAAGCCGAACCTGAACCTCGTAAGATGATACCAGGGAGAGAATTTGGGACAAGAAGAGAAAGGAGAGAGTATCTAAGTGCTGCCATTACAACAAGGAAGAGGGTTCTATTTAGGGAAATGCCAGCCTGACTATGTGGGCTTCAACAATAGACAGGCCTGGAGTTCTAGAAATAGTGCAGAATGCAACGGTAGCAAGAGGAACGCTCACCATCATTTAGGTAATCAGATTTATATTTAGCAATATACAAGAGTTAGATCTTGTTTGGACTAGAAAGGACCAATGAGTTTTGTCTAGCCTTTTCATTCTATTCATAAGGAGAACAGAACCTTTTATTTCACATGTAAATCCCTAAAAACTTTAAAGCAGTACTATCCAATAGAACTTTCCATAGTGATGAAAATATTCTATATGTACACTGCCAATATGGTAAACACTAGCCACGTGGCTGTTAAACACTCAAAATGTGCCCCAAACAAGGTCAAATTCAGTCAAAACTGAATTTTAAATTTATTTAATTTTAATTAATGTCAATTTAAATTCAGGTAGCCACCTGTAGTGTAGTAGTGGCTGCTGTATTTACTGGACAGTAGAGCTCAGTTTAATGACTACTGTTGGCACTTAAGGGGTGGTCTGGTTAACCTAGCAACATCATTGCCAAGAGATAACCTAGTCTAGTGTGAAGAACCAGGGTCGCTGCCAGTCCTCATGGGTCCTTAATGTAAATTAGGAAACAGGATCTTCTTAGGTAGATGCAGCTCTGAAAGCACAAGGCTTGGTTAATGGCAGCCTCAGGCAGACACCTTTGGGCAGTGAATGAGGAGCAATAATACATAGCGACCCTAAGAAGGACACAGGATTTGGAATCTGGGAAACTTGGCTTCAAATTGTTACCCTTCTTCTTATTTAATATATATTTATTGAGCGCCTGTTCTAAGCAATAGTGTTAACTGAAGTAAAAGAGATGGAGACAAAGCCTTTGTCCAACGGAGCTAAAAGGAGTAAGAGGATATGTAAAACCAACATGTACAAAAATGACTAAATAAAATTGCTGACTGCACTGAGAACATAAAACAGATTGACATGATGAGGAATGTTTGGTTCTTTCTCATCATCCCCCAAAGGCCGTGGGGAAGGGCCTTCAAACAGTGGGAATAGCAGCTACAAACGTCCTAAGGCCTGAATGATGACAGCTTGTATAAGGGGCAGCAAGGAGGCCAGGGTGACTGGAGGGGAGTAAATGACAGAGGCAGCTGTGGAAGGTAAGGTCACAAAAAGAGGCCGGAGCCAAGAAAGGGGGCCTCGTATGCCAGTTGGAAGCCACTGGGAAGTCAGCCAGAGAGATCTTCTAAACTATAAATCTAGTCATTTCACAACCTGCTAAACTTCCTTCACAGTATACTACCAGCTGTATGACCTTGGATGAGTTGTCTTCTCAAAGCCTTGGTTACTTCATGTAAAAAAATATAATTCTACCAGTTTCATATGACTTATATATATGAAGGTTTATATGGCATGAGAGAAGCGTCTAGCATGATGTCTGATGCACAAATCATGACAGCAATTTGAAAATGTACATATGATATAGAAAATAAGGAGAGTGGAAGGAATAAAATAAAACATTTAAAAACTGAAGTCTGAAGAGTTGCAGTGAGATTATATGCAAGTGAAGTCTTTTGGGGTCTTAGTAAGAAAGAGGGCTTGAATATGAACTAAGAACAGACTTGAATACCAGGGCTCAAAAATCCATCTCTCATCTTAGTCACTATGCTTTAACATTAAAGAACCACTTTCACTGTGGTCACCTGCGAGCAACATCATATATTCTCTTGGGAAGAAATGACTAATATTTATAATATATTGACAATTTGAAAATAATATTGAGCTAATCCAGCCCCATTTATTTTATCCTGCTCTTTTATTTAATTCCACTTCTTTGTGCAATTCAGAATCAAAGACCCATAAAGAACTTTGCCGACTTTCTGTTCTAGCAATAATGCAAAATGAAAATGCATACTTTGTTTGCTCTAAATCTGACAAACTAGAGAAGTGATCTAAATTACTGAGGATGTTCCTTCAGTGATCAGAGTCCTTCCTGGCACGTATAAGATCCAACACATCTTTTTCCATAACTTCTAGGGCACTTTCCCCCCTTCTTTTATATGAGAAGATATTCAGGCTGACCTAGCAAGCACTATTTTTTTTTTTTTAACATACAGTCAAGCTCCTGTTGAGAAACAATAGATGCATTACTTTGGTCTCTTCTGCCAATTGCCATTTCAGGTCTTGAATCTGCAGAGTGAAGGTAATATTTTCCCTGGAAAGTTGGTTTATCAGAGCTTCCTTTTCTTCTAGCCTTTTTAGGAACTCACATACAAAAAGATTTCACAAAATAAGTTAATCATGGTCTTCGTATCTACTGCCTCTCCCACTTAACTTGTTGGCTTAAGAGCAACTAATATGATCCACATATTTTTGATATTTATAAAGAGTCAAGGGTCCAGTTATCAGCAAACCATGGCAATGATCCTTTCCAGAACTCTCGAGAGTGAGCTACCATTTACTGAGACTCTTCCATAGAGCAAGTACTTTATATATATTACCTAGTTTAATTCTCATAGCTCCTTGATAACATAGGTATTATGTTACCCATTTTTCAGAAGGGAAAATATGGTAACTGACTTAAACGTGATTGAGACACAAACCTGGTTACCAGCTATGCAATGGACATAGATTCAAGTTAAGCTCTTAATCCTGAGGAACGCATTCTTTCTTCTGTGCCATGCTCCCTTGTGTACTATATGTGGCTCTACACATTTCTGACCATATGATCTTTAGATAATTACAACTTCTTTGCCTCATCTGTAAATTGAGGATGGCGATAAAATATTGTTAATGAAAATTAAATGAGTGTGAATGTACTTTGTAGACCGACTTGCTAAATAAATATTACAAAGCGTCATTAAATGGTACAGAATGTGACCAAGAGAAGGGTAAATTTTATTTCACTCTAGTCTACTTTCCCAGCTCAGCTTACTTCATTAACGATAGGTGAGAAATGCCTTGGTTACTAGAAATGGTATTAAAGCAGAGCCAATGCTGATCAAACGCAGTTACTTCTATTATGCAATTAGTGCAATAATAAAAGCCCCAAATATTTATGATTCCCACCCCTCTTGCTACAAACAAGTTCTAAAACTCTCAACATTATAAGAGTGTTTGGGTTAGAACAGCAATTCCCAAACTTTTGGGTCTCAGGAGCACTTTATGCACTTAAAAAATTTTGAGGACCCCACAGAGATTTTGTTTATATGAGTTTTATATTAACAGTGTATTCAAAATTAAAAGAGGAATTTAAGGTATGTATTTACTCATTTTAACATAATAAAAATCTTAATGACATGTTAACAGAAGCAACGATTTTTAGAGGGAAAACTATGTTCCAAAACAAACAAAAAAATTAGTGAGAAAAGTAAGCTTATTTTATATTTTTTTAAATCTCTGGCTTAATAAAAGTCAGCTGGTTGAAGAATCCAACTGTTCTGGTTGAAGCATATGAAGAAATCCAGCCTCTCACAGATAAGTAGTTAGAAAAGGGAGATGTGTTTTCATAGTCTTTTCAGATAATTGTGACTATTGTTTGATACTGTACCAAAACTCAACAAATAGAAGTTTCTTAAGGGTTAATGGTATAATCCATATAAATGAATTTTTTATTCTGTTACATTAAAGTTCATGCATCTGTCTTAAACTTTGAATGGATCTTTTACCTACACATGATTTTGCAACATCAAGCAGTGGTGATTTGAAAAGTATACGTTTACTGAATTATGCAGATTTTCCAAATGTTAACACATTTCATCACAGAATATTAAAAAAAATCATATCTGTTAACATCACCACTTATCTCATAAGAAAAGCCTTTAAGGTTTAGCTCAAGATGGAGGAGTTAGAAGATCCTGAGTTCATCTCCTCCCATGGACACACCAAAACTACAACTACGTATAGAAAAACTATCTCTGAGAACAGCCTAAAGACTAGCAGAACAGATTTTCTACAACTAAGGCTATAAAGAAAAGGCCATGTGGGGAATGGGTAAGAGGGCAGAGACATGGTCTAATCAGAGCCCACACCCCCGATAAGGCAACTAATAAGTGGGAGGGATATCACAACTGTGGAGGTCCCCCCTGGGGAGTGAGGGGTCCAAGCCCCACATCATGCTCCCCAGCCCAGGGTTCTTGCACCGGGAAGACAAGCCTCCGTAATGTCTGGCTTTGAAAACCAGTGGGCCTTAGGGCCGGGAGAGCCAGAGGACTGCGGGAAACTGCAGACAATGCTTGTGTACAAACTCACTTGCTCCTGGTCCCAATAGAGAGGCAACAGCTTGAAAAACACCTGAGTCGTACAAGAAGGAAATTCATTGACTAATATTAGGACACATTTTGGAGGGGCAGGGATCTGGCAGAACTTTCTCCAGTGGCAGAAGCACTTGTGCGCACCTTTTTATTTTTTTAACTCTTCTGCTACCTAGCTGGCTGGGCCAGGACTGGTGGGCACCATTTCTGTTACTTTCAGTCAACCTAGCTAACACAGTGTACCCTGCCCCAACATTCCCTTGAGGACCCACCTTGGAAGGCCCCTCAAAAGCCACTCCATGTCCACTCCATCGGGCAGGTGGCATGAGCTGGCACTGGTGCCCCTCCAAAGTGGCTCTTACCCCATCCAACCTGGTGAGCCACCTTGGCCAGCATCAGCACCCCCTCCAAGAAGCTCCCACTTGGGGGTCACCCCAAGTGACCCACAGCACACCTACAGCAGTCACAACCAAGCTATGCAGCCAGCCAGGCCTGGGGCCAGCCCCCTCAACCAGTGTGCCCACAGCAATTGTGGCCCAACCACAATAAGAGGGTGCATGAAGCCCAAACAGGGGAAACCCCGGGAAAAACTGGCTCTGGTGACCATGGGGAATTGTGCCACACATAAGGCCACTCTCTCAAGACTAGGATATGGAGCTGATCTACTTAATATATAGAAACAAACACAAAGAGTTAGGCAAAGCGAGGAGACAAAGGAATACTTTCCAAGTGAAAGAACAAGACAAAACTCCAGAAAAAGAACTAAACAAAATGGAGATAAGCAATTTATCAGAAAAGAATTCAAAGTAATATTCACAAAGATGCTTACCAAACTTAGGAGAAGAAGGGGTGAACTCAGTGAGAACTTCAACAAAAATATAGACAATATAAAAAAGAACCAATCAGAACTGAAGATTATAATGACTGAAATGAGAACACATTAAGGGAATCAACAGCAGATTAAAAGATCCTGAAGAGCAGATCAGCAATCTGGAAGATGAGGTATTAGAAATCACCCAATCATAACAGCAAAAAAGAAATCTCTCTTTTTAAGAGAGATTAGTTTAAGGGACCTCTGGGACAACATCAGGCATACTAACATTTGTGCTATAGAGGTCCCAGAAGGAGGGGAGAGAGAGAGAGAGAAAGACATAGAGAGAGACAGAGAACATATAGAGGGAAAATACCTCAACATAATAAAGACCATCTATGACAAAAGCACAGCTAACATAATACTCAATGGTGAAAACTCAATGGTGAAGATGGCTCAAAGATCAGGAACAAAACAAGGATATTCGTTTTTGCCACTTTTATTCTACACAGTACTGGAAGTCCTAGACATAGCAATCAGAAAAGAAAAAGAGATAAAGACATCTAAATTGGAAAGGAAGAAATAAAAACTGTCACTATTTGCAGATGATATGATACTATACATAGAAAACCCTAAAGACTCCATCAAAAAACTATTAGAACTAATAAACGAATTCAATAAATTTGCAGGATACAAAATCAATATACAGATTCAGTTACATTTCTGTACACTAATAACAAACTATCAGAAAGAGAAATGAAGAAAACAATTCCATTTACAATTGCATCAAAATGAATAAAATACCTAGGATTAAATATTTTTGTTTGTTTGTTTTGCGGTACTCAGGCCTCTCACTGTTGTGGCCTCTCCTGTTGCAGAGCACAGGCTCCAGACGTGCAGGCTCAGCGGCCAGGGCTCACGGGCCTAGCCGCTCCGTGGCATGTGGGATCTTCCCGGACCGGGGCATGAACCCGTGTCCCCTGCATCAGCAGGCGGACTCTCAACCACTGCGCCACCAGGGAAGCCCCCTAGGATTAAATTTAACCAAGGAGGTGAAAGACCTGTACTTGGAAAACTAAGACACTGATGAAAGAAACTGAAGATACAAGTAAATGGAAAGATATTCTATGTTCATAGATTGGAAGAATTAGTATTGCTAAAATATTCCTACCCAAAGCAATCTACAGATTCAATGCAACCCCTATCCAAATACATTTTTGGCATTTTTCACAAAAGTAGAACAAATAACCCTAAAATTTGTATAGAACCACAGAAGACCCAGAATAGCCAAAGCAATCATGAGAAAGAACAAAGCTGGAGGTATCATACTCCTTGATTTCAAACTATGCTACAAAGCTACAGTAATCAAAACTTTATGATACTAGTACAAAACTAGACACATAGTTCGATGGAACAGAATAGAGAGCCCAGAAATAAACCCACACTTACATGGGCAGTTAATTTACAACTAAGGAGCCAAGAACATACAGTGGGGAAAACACAGTCTTCAATAAATGATGCTGGGAAAACTGGAAGTTAAATGAAAGGAATCAAAATGGACTATTTTCTCACACCATGAACAAAAACAAATTCAAAATGACTTAAAGACTTAAATGTAAGACTTGAAACTATAAAACTCCTAGAAGAAAACATAGACTGTATACTTTTTGACACTGGTCTCAGCAATATGCTTTTGTATCTCTTTCCTCAGGCAAGGGAAACAAAAGTAAAAATAAACTAATGGGACCTAATCAAACTAAAAAGCTTTGGCACAGCAAAGGAAACCATCACAAAATGAAAAGACAACCTACTGAATGGGAGAAGATATTTGCAAATGATATATACAATAAAGGGTTAATATCTAAAATATACAAAGAATTCACACAACTCAATATCAACAAAACAAAAAGTCTGATTTAAAAATGGGCAGAGGACCTGAATAAACATTTTCCCCCCCCAGGGAAGACATTCAAATGGCCAACAGACACATGAGAAGATGCTCAACATCACTAATCATCAGGAAAATGCAAATCAAAAGCACAATGAGATATCACTTCACACCTGTCAGAATGGATACATCAAAAAGACAACAAATAACAAGTGTTGGTGAGAATGTGGAGAAAAGGGAGCCCTCATGCACTGTTGATGGCACTGTAAATTGGAGCAACCACTATGGAAACAGTATGGTAGTTCCTTAAAAACTTTAAAAAATTTTAAAACCTTATACAATCTATCAGTTCCACTTCTGGATACTTACTGGAAGAAAATAAAAACACTAATTTGAAAAGATATGTGCACCCCTATATCCATAGCATCATTATTTATAATAGCCAAGATATGGAAGCAACCTAAGCTGTCTTTCAATAGATAAATAAGGAAGATGCAGTGTGCGTGTGTGTGTGTGTGTGTGTGTGTGTGTGTGTATGCAATAGAATATTACTCAGCCATAAAAAATAGTGAAATTATGTCATTTGCAATAACATGGATGAGCCTAGAGGGTATTATGCTAAATAAAATAAGTCAGACAAACAAAGACAAATACCTTATTATTTCACTAATATGTAGAATCTAAAAAAAAAAGGAACAAATACAACAATACAGAAACAGACTCATAGATACATAGACTCATAGATACAGAGAACAAAGTGGTGGTTGCCAGAGGGGAAGGTGGTGGGAGGGTTAAGTGAAACAGGTGAAGGGGATTAAGAGGTACAAACTTCTTATTTTAGTTATAAAATAGGTAAGTCATGGGGACATGATGTACAGTATAGGGAATATAGTCAACGGTACTGAAATAACTGAAGTAACAGATGGTTACTAGACTTATTGTGGTGAGCAATTTGAAATATAAATGAATGTTGAATCACTATGTTATATACCTGAAACTAATATCATATTTCACGTCAACTATATTTCAATAAAAAAGGAAGAAAAAAGAAAAGTCTTCAAGAATTGATAGCCATCAAGCTTATGATGGTACCTAACTGTTTTCCGAAATCTAATTTTACCTAAAAGCTCCACTTTTATTATTGGCAACAAATATTGTCAGCTGTTTTCCTTGTAGTGACAGGCTCACTTTGTTCATTTTTGAGAAAATATCTAAGTCTGAATAAGCATAGTTTGTCAAATGTTCTTTCAAGTAAATATGATTCTTCCTGAAAAGATTGCTAGTTCAACTCAGAACTTGCACAATCACACATCCTACTTCAGTATGAAATGGAAGTGCTTTATGCATACTTTTTGTTTCGTCACACAGAATATTAAAAAGACATATACTCAGGGTTGAGATGTAGTATAATTAATTTTTACTGTTTCATTAAAGACATTCTTAAGTAAAACTGACTTTTTTTATTTTAAACTGTTGAGTATGGACCAGCGAATACAATGATTATAACTACAGTGTGGTGCTACTGCCTCAGCTTGTGATAAGGCTCCAGCAGTTTTAATCGGCATTGCTTTTGCACCATCAATAACAGCAGCAAAAGAATTTAAAAAGCAAACAGAATCTTAGTATTAGAATGAAATAGTTCTAACCTCTTACTTAGTTCCCCTAAAAGAGTCTTGACAATTGCTAGGGTTGCATAGACCAAAACTGAGAAGCTCTGGGTGATACATCATATTTAAAAGTTTTCTGGGGAAATGCCAATCCATTAGGGCAGCAGTCCCCAACCTTTTTTGCACCAGGGACTGGTTTTGTGGAAGACGATTTTTCCACAGACGGGGTCGTGGGGGATGGTTCAGGTGATAATGCAAGCAATGGGAAGCGATGGGGAGCGGCAGATGAAGCTTCGCTCTCTCGCCCACCACTCACCTCCTGCTGTGCGGCCTGGTTCCTAATAGGCTGTGGACCGCAGCCCAGGGATTAGGGACCCCTGCATTAGGGGGTTAAGACAAACATATCACATATTTTATAGAACTAGGACTCACTTAACATGGCTTAATTGATCACATTTACTATTGGTCTCCTTTGAAAGCAGAGTATAATCAGTGGACAGGACAGGCCATGAGAAAGAAACTTTGGTGATAGTAGCAAAAAAAGCAGCAAAAAATCTGGAGCATAGACCTAGTGAGAGGAGGGGAGGTTTGGATAGGTATATACCTAAAATTTAATTTGTACAAAAGCCAAAAGGTAAAGCTAAGAATAAAGGAGGAAATAAAAGGTCCTGCATCCTCAGCAGAATTATCATCTCAGATCCACTTTCATTTCACTCACCCACCAATTTCCTCAACAAAAAAGT
This sequence comes from Monodon monoceros, assembly GCF_005190385.1. NCBI lineage: Eukaryota > Metazoa > Chordata > Mammalia > Artiodactyla > Monodontidae > Monodon > Monodon monoceros. The sequence continues at coordinate 55,193,513 of NW_021703767.1, forward strand.
GAGTAGAAAATTAATGCCAATAGGTAGAGAGGTAGGCAATGCCTATGAAAAAGCTTGTATACAATACTACCTTCAGGGCTGGACAAAAAGGTATACTCCAGCTTAGTCTCTGAACTGAACAGTCCCCACGCAGACTACATCCTAAATGGCACAGAAGATCAAACTGGGGGTTTTGTAATGAGGCCAAGTGTGATACACCCTGTCACCAGCATAAGAGCTCTACTTCGTGTCCCTGCTAGAATCCAAAACTCTTTCCTCTTCTAGATTTCCAGGTTTGTGATTTTGCCAGTTCATTCTAATTTAGCTTTGACTCTAGATTAACATCTAGAAACAGAGGTGTCCATAGGCAGAAGGATAAACGGTTTTCACTCTCGCTTTAAAGTGAGTGCCTCTGGGCATCAAGAACACATTGTTTATTTTCATTGACCTAGGAATTCTATCTTTAGGAATATATTACTAAAAATAATTCTAATTACAGACAAACAGCTAGCCACATGCTGTTCATAGCAGACAAGCAAGTTACAGGACAAGATGAAGTAACCATTGTCCATCTACTTGATGGATTCGAAGCACTCTTGTAAGTGACTGAGCATGCAAGATACAAAAAAGCTCATGACGAACTGAAAATGAAGAACCTCAAATAGATTGCCACCATGTAAAATATAGGAAAAAGATCTCACTAACAATAGTGGTTGACAGTTAAGAATAAGTCAACAGAACATTGTTCTACTTTCAATTGATCAAATGTTTGTGGATCTCCAATAAGTGGCAGGCATTGTTCTAGATGACTGACAAAAATCAGTGATCAAAACAAAGACCCCTGCCCTTGTGTAGGGTACATTCTGGCAGGTGGAGACATGACAAACTTATTTATTATGTCAAGCATGTAGCTTCTTTGAAGGTATTAAATGCTATGAAAATAGAAGCACATGGAGAAAACTGGTTGAGAGCACTCAAATGTCACCTTCCCAACAAGGCCTATCCTGACTCCTCCCAGATCTATTTGATTAACCCTCATCTTTAAGTCTTTGCTGAAATAGTCAGGACAAGGGGAAATAGTCAGGGCAAGACTCTAGGGTGGGAGTGTGCATGGTATGTTCAAAACACAGCAAAGAGTTCAAAGTGACCAAGGCAGAATGAGAGAAGAGAAAGTAGAAGAGGTCAGAGAGATAATGGGGCCCAAGCATCTGACCCTTGTAGGCCATTGTACAGACTATGGCTTTTTTTTTTTTTTTTTTTTTTTGCAGTACGTGGGCCTCTCACTGTTGTGGCCTCTCCTGTTGTGGAGCACAGGCTCTGGACGCGCAGGCTCAGCGGCCATGGCTTACAGGCCTAGCCGCTCCGCGGCATGTGGGATCTTCCCAGACCGGTGCATGAACCCGTGTCCCCTGCATTGGCAGGTGGACTCTCAACCACTGAGCCACCAGGGAAGCCCCAGACTATGGCTTTTACTGAGTGTAAAAAAGGGGTGTGGGTTCATACTACCCAAGGCAATCTACAGATTCAATGTGATCCCTATCAAATTACCAGTGGCATTTTTCACAGAACTAGAACAAAAAATTTTTAATTTGTATGGAAACACAAAAGACCCTGAATAGCCAAAATAATCTTGAGAAAGAAGGACATGGCTGGAGGAATCATGCTCCTTGACTTCAGGCTATACTACAAAGCTACAGTAATCAAAACAGTATGGTACTGGCACAAAAACAGACATATGGATCAATGAAACAGGATAGAAAGCCCAGAAAAAAACCCACACAATACGGTCAATTAATCTATGACAAAGAAGGCAAGAATATACAATGGAGAAAAGACAGTCTCTTCAAGAAGTGGTGCTGGGAAAACTGGGCAGCTACATGTAAAAGAATGAAATTAGAACATTCTCCAACACCATACACAAAAATAAACTCAAAATCGATTAAAGACTTAAATGTAATACTGGATACTATAAAACTCCTCGAGGAAAACATAGGCAGAACACACTGTGACATAAATCACAGAAGTATCTTTTTGCATCTGTCTCCTAGGGTAAAGGAAATAAAAACAAAAATAAATTAATGGGACTTAATTAAACTTAAAAGCTTTTGCACAGCAAAGGAATCCAGAAACAGAAGAAAAAGACAACTCTCAGAATGGGAGAAAATATTTGCAAACAATGCAGCCCACAAGGTATTAATTTCCAAAATATACAAACAGCTCATACAGCTTAATATCAAAAAAACCAACAACCCAATCAAAAAATGGACAGAAGACCTAAATAGACATTTCTCCAAAGAAGACATACAGATGGCCAACAGGCACATGAAAAGATGCTCAGCTTCACAAATTATTAGAGAAATGCAAATCAAAACTACAATGAGGTATCACCTCACACCAGTCAGAACTGTCATCATCAAAAAGTCGACAAACAATTAATGCTGGAGAGGATATGCAGAAAAGGGAACCCTCCTACACTGTTGGTGGAAATGTTAACTGGTGCAGCCACCATGGAGAACAGTATGGAGGTGTCTGAAAAACTAAAAAAAGAATTACCATATGATCCGCAATCCCACTCCTGGCCATATACCTAGAGGAAACCAATGTTCATAGCAGCACTATTTACAATAGCCAAGACATGGAAACAACCTAAATGTCGATCCACAACTGAATGGGTAAAGAAGCTGTGATGTGTATGTATGTATGTGTATATATATATATATATATATATATATATATATATGTGTGTGTGTGTGTGTATGTATACATATATACACATACACACACACAATGGAATATTACTTGGCCATAAAAAAGAATGAAATAATGTCATTTGAAGCAACATGGATGGACCTAGAGATTATCATATTAAGTGAAGTAAGTCAGAAAGAGAAAGCCAAATATCATATGATATCACTTATATGTGGAATTTAAAAAAATGATACAAATGAACTTATTTACAAAACAAATAGTAGACTCACAGACATAGAAAACAAACTTATGGTTACCAAAGGGGATAGCAGGGATGGGGGAGGGACATAAATTAGGAGTTTGGGATTAACATACACACACTACTATATATAAAATAGGTAAACAAGGACCTACTGTATAGCACAGGGAACTATACTCAGTATTTTGTAATACCCTACCATGCAAAAGAATCTGAAAAAGAATACATATATATGTATAACTGAATCACTTTGCTGTACACTTGAAAGCAACACAACATTGTAAATTACCTATACTTCAATTTTAAAAATAAATTTAAATTTTAAAAATAAATAAATTTAAATAAATTTAAATATAAAAAAGAGGTGTGGGCTCATTACTGAAAATTAGTATTTTGTTGCATTTTCCCTTCAAGGAAATGCAAGTAAATGTTGCATTTTCCCTTCAAGGAAGAGACCTGGGCGGGGACTCCCAAGGTGGTACAGAGGTGATCTTTCCCAGACAAGAGCATGTCTGTGGACAAGGTAACATCAAGGGCCTCATTTGTCCCCTAGAATTTTTAAGTGCCCACTCAGGCTCAATAACTGTTTCACCATTTCAGTGGTCTCTCTACCAGTCTGTGGGATTGAGACTCATAAGTGAAGCATCACTGAAAGTTTACTTACCATTTTCACTCCGTAGCGTTGTTTTCTGTGCTGTCAGATCATTTGCCAACTGAGTCACTTCATCTAGTTTTGCATTTTCTTCATTCAAGTGCTCTCATACAGACTACAGAGCTTCTCAGCATCACCCTATGAGTTGAGAAGGAAAGACTGGACATGGTTTATAGAGACCATGCTGAATTAGCTGCATAAGGAAGGAGGGGAGGGGTGGCTCCTGGGACCCTTGTGCTCTCCTCTGCCCTGAAAACCACAGCCAGCATTGGGAAACCATGTCTTCTAATTTAGGAAAGCACTATACACTCAGGGTCTGGGCCCCTCAGAGGCCCAAACTTTTCAGATTATAGGTATTAATGGGGAAATGACTCTTTGGGTATCGGGGACCCTCTCTAGAATTCATTGCTTTTCTGAAGAAGAAAACGTGTCAGTGATGAAGTACATATTCACTTCCTGACATTGTGTTATAGATTTAACCATCTTTCTTTCCTGCTAGAATATGTTTCATGAGGGTAGAGATTCCATCTAATCACAGATTATGCCCCCAGTGCCTTGAATCGTGTCTAGCACGTATTAGGAGCTCAGTTAACAAGGGGGTAGGCTCAGAGGGAAGGGAAAGGAAAGATGGGAAGAGATGGAGGAGGAAGGAAGGAAATCCAAAGGGCTGACCAAGAAGGATAGGAGAAAGCAGATGGATCTGAGCTGCAGTAGCACAATAACAGAAATTTAAACTGTTAAAACAACTGGACCCTCCCGATCACTAAGGCTGCAGGCTCCTGATTACCCTGTTGAGTTAACATTTCAATCGTAAACTCTAACTCTCAGAATTGTTCATGTTTGAAGAAATGGATATGCCATGTGGCCTTTGCACTTCTACCTGGTTAAGTAACCAATCTAATCATCAGACTCTTGCCACACTCTGGAAACTAATGCCAATACCATGAAACCCAATATTTTCAGGACAAAGAGCTGCCAAATGTAAGACGGTGCTATCCTCTTTACCTAGCTATAATTTGCATTCTCATTATTAATATGGTCAGAAGTCATAAAATGACACTGGTGGTACTATAGAACCACAGTTCCGTAGATTTCACATAGCTGTTTTTGTGTTTTGCTCTTTACATGTATTAAATCACAATTCATAAAACAGCCCCATGAGACTTTCGTCTCTATAAAGAAATAGTACTATGGAAAAAGTAGGAAGAGGAGGGACAACTACAACAAAGAAAGGATCACACCAATGGCATTCCACGAAAACAGTGAAAACTGTGAAATCTGGTAGTGAGTCTAATAGTTTGCATGTTAAACTAATTTTTATGATATAGCAATGGCCAAGGACCAAAGACATTTCAAAGATGACACCAGGTTTGGTCCTCTGGGAAACTTCTGAATCAGCAAATATTGGAGCTCTTCTGCTGGAGCCTATGCTCTGTTGAAGACTGTTCTCTTTAAGCTTACCCTAATGACTATTTTAAACTCTTTATGAAAGACTCCTAGATTACATCTTATATTCCCAAGGCCAAATGTAGTGCTTGACACAAAACAGGCACTTAATAAATGTCTAGGACACTCAAATTACTGCAGACTTTTGTGAGAGGTTGGCCAACATACCCACCACAGTTTACTTAGAAGTCACCTTCAAGCTTTCCTTATAAACCCCAACCCCCAAACTTGTTTTGTTTTGTTTTTTTAACTGACTTGGGATATTATCCACTGATTAGCAAACAAGGGAAGAGGCACATCAGGTGCCTGCCCATTTGGAGGCTGACAAGGAATAGTTCTATTCTCAGATGTTCCATAGCACACCCACACTTAGTGGTGGTTATGAAACCAGACCTGGCAAAGATTCAGTGATCAGCTCTCTCTACAATGCCATCAGCATCATGTAGTTTAGAGCACTGATGGCAAATGCCAGCCACACTCAATTATCCACATTCTGCACTTGCTACTAGAAGCTATAGTAGTGACACAGGTAGCAGTTTTTAGATAGTCTGTAATTTCTAATATTTCAAATGTTGAATATGTTTGCTCCCACTTCTGAAAGTAATTTGATAGTCAAAGTTGGCACACTTGCTGTTTTCCTCACAATATTCCTTAAGAACTCAGATTGCCTCTGTTTTATAAATAAGAAAACAGAGTTAGAGAGGCTAAATACCTTGCCCAAATTCACACAGCTAGTATGCATTGGGTTTAGGATTTGAACTGATAATTGCCTGTGCAGACGCAAAAAAAAAAAAAAAAAAAAGTCAGGCACTAGATACTAGATTCCTAAGCATCCATTGTATGACGTAACAACAAAGGAAATGTTAGGGATTAATTGACTTAACGTCCTAGTTGGCTCAAATTGTCATGAATCCTGGGTCCCAGAAGAAACTGGATAAAAATATGATGACTCTGTGAACCATCTTTATTTTATGTTCTCTCCAGTAATGAATGACCCATGAACTGGGGCCAAGAGGAACACAGCCAGATGGGAGAAATGCCAATTCTGCTTGTGGTCATGAGTGTGCTCTGCTACACGCCTGTTTGCTGAGGGTAAAAGAATACAGATCTCTATAAGACAACTTAGTCAGTGTTGTGGATATGGCAAGCAAAGGAGCCAGAGAATCCCCAGTTTTCAAGAGAAGCTGGCTGTGCCCATCTGCAGAGTAGGCAGCCACTGGGCACACAGGAAAGATACTTGCCGTTAGGCATCACTTCAAATGGTAGTTATCCATGGGCATTGTTTACACTGGTATAGTGTTTTCAATTGAAAAAGTATTTTCATAAGCAGGGTCTGCAAAAGACAATGAGATTGTTCATCTAAAGGTGGCCTGTACAGAGGTATAACATTCAAAGGGGTGGTACCTTCAAAAGAACTTCAAGTTTAAGCCTAGAGATAGACACTAAATTTTGATACCAAGAAGGAAAAGGTTAATGAAATAACGCACACTCATCCTAAAGCTGGCTCTTAAAATGATGCATAAAAATGCTGCCTCCTAGAAATTCAGGAACCAATGGGAATTCAAAATAATCAAGATAATTGTGAGATTGTCTATAACTTCTAAATTGCCCTGAGCCTCTCTGTCAGCCTAATATACTTTCAAAAATGCTTCAGTTTCCACTGTACCACGGAGTATTGGCATTTCTGGCATTATAAGTCAAGAAAAGATGAAGTAAACAATACAAGTTAAAGTTCAGCATAATGTATATGCCTATGAGGGTGAACAGAATCACTTTATCCCACCAATAAATATGTAAGGCAGAATGAAGTCACCCACAGATATACACAGGATTTGGAGCTGAGGCCCAGCTCTGCCATATAATTTTTGTGACCCTGGACAAATTGTTAAACCCATGAGCCACAGAATTCCCAAGAGGCATATGTAACAGATTAATGCTACTGAGTGTACAGATTACGGAAAGCATGTAGTAAACATGAGTAAAATAAGACCTAGCTTCTGCCTTAGAGATGTCTTCTATTGAAGCAAAGTGAAAAGACCATACAATGCAGCAGAAAAGGGGGACACCAAAAGTGCTACAAGAATTAAGAAACAGATAAAATTTTAATAAGAAAATTTGAACTTGAGCATTCCAGGGAGACAGTTTAGTTGGAAAAGGCATATTGGTGGCAAAGTGGGTATTTGGCTGAAATAGAGGGTCCAGGAAACAAAGTACCAGAATCTAAAATAGTCAGGGCAAGTGGAGTCAGATCACAAGCCACAGGGTACCTTGAAGGGCACAAGTTTGGAGTTCACTTTGAAGCAGGGACATGATTCAATAAAGCCATCTCTCGAAATATTCATACAGATACTATTTAAAATAGAGTGGAAAAAAAGACTAAAAGCAAAAAAAGATAATTTAGAAAACCACTGCAATAGTCCAGTTAAAAGATAATGAAAGTCATACATGTGAGTGGGAATGCAATGAAAAATTGCAAGACAGTGCAAAATTGACCTGCTGTAATAATTGATTGGAAATCCAAGAACAGAGAGGAAACAATCAATTCTAGGCTTAGAGACTGGGTGACGGAACAAACAGGGTGCTGCTGGTAACAAAAATGTCCACAGGAAATGTGTCAGCTTCAGGAGAAAGGGATAAGTTTGGTTTTAGACATGCTAATTTGAGAAAAGGGAGACATTACTGAATTTTGAAAGAACCAATTAAGAAAATACTTTTAAGAGAGACCTTCAAGATGGTGGAGGAGTAAGACGTGGAGATCACCTTCCTCCCCACAAATACATCAGAAATACATCTACATGTGGAACAACCCCTACAGAACACCTACTGAATGCTGGCAGAAGACCTCAGACTTCCCAAAAGGAGAGAAACTCCCCACGTACCTGGGTAGGGCAAAAGAAAAAAGAAAAAAACAGAGACAAAAGAATAGGGACGGGACCTGCACCAGTGGAGGGAGCTGTGAAGGAGGAAAGGTTTCGCCACACTACGAAGCCCCTTCGCGGGCGGAGACTGCGGGGGGCGGAGGCGGGAAGCTTCGGAGCCGCGGAGGAGAGCACAGCAACAGGGGTGCGGAGGGCAAAGCGGGGAGATTCCCGCACAGAGGATCGGTGCCGACCGGCACTCACCAGCCTGAGAGGCTTGTCTGCTCCCCCGCCGGGGCGGGCGGGGCTGCGAGCTGAGGCTCGGGCTTCGGTCGGAGCGCAGGGAGAGGACTGGGGTTGGCTGCGTGAACACAGCCTGAAGGGGGCTAGTGCACCACAGCTAGCCGGGAGTGTGTCCGGGAAAATGTCTGGACCTGCCGACTTTTTCTTGCCTCTTTGTTTCCTGGTGCGCGAGGAGAGGGGATTAGGAGCTCCGCTTAAAGGAGCTCCAGAGATGGGCACATGCCGCGGCTATCAGCGCGGAGCCCAGAGACGGGCAAGAAATGCTAAGGCTGCTGCTGCTGCCACCGAGAAGCCTGTGTGCAAGCACAGGTCACTACCCATACCTCCCCTCCCAGGATCCTAGGCAGCCCACCACTGCCAGGGTCCCGTGATCCAGGGACAACTTCCCTGGGAGAACACACGGCGCCTCAGGCTGGTGCAACGTCACGCTGGCCTCTGCCGCCGCAGGCTTGCCCGGCATCCATACCCCTCCCTCCCCCCGGCCTGAGTGAGCCAGAGCCCCCGAATAAGCAGCTCCGTTAACCCCGTCCTGTCTGAGCGAAGAACACACGCCCTCAGGTGACCTACATGCAGAGGCTGGGCCAATCCAAAGCTGAACCCCAGGAGCTTTGCAAACAAAGAAGAGAAAGGGAAATCTCTCCCAGCAGCCTCAGGAGCAGCGGATTAAATCTCCACAATCAACTTGATGTACCCCGCATTTGTGGAATACCTGAATAGACAACGAATCATCCCAAAATTGAGGTGGTGGACTTTGGGAGCAACTGTAGACTTGGGGTTTGCTGTATGTGACTGACTGGTTTCTGGTTTTGTGTTTATCTTAGTTTAGTATTTAGGGTTTATTATCATTGGTAGATTTGTTTATTGATTTGATTGCTCGCTTCCTTTTTTTTAAATATATAGATATATATTTTTTTTCCTTTTTCTCTTTTTGTTAGTGTCTATGTGTATGCTTCCTTGTGTGATTTTGTCTGTATAGCTTTGCTTTTAACATTTGTCCTAGGGTTCTGTCTGTCCTTTTTTTTTTTAATAAAGTTTTTAGCACTTGTTATCATTGGTGGATTTGATTTTTGGTTTTCTTGCTCTCTTCCATCATTCTTTTTTCTTTTTTAAAAAAACTTTAATTTTTTTATTTTAAATACTTTTTTTAGGTTTATTTTAATAACTGTAATTCTTTTTATTTATATTTTTTCTTTCTTTCTTTTTCCCTTTTCTTCTGAGCCATGTGGCTGACAGGGTCCTGGTGCTCTGGCCGAGTGCCAGGCCTGTGCCTCTGAGGTGGTAGAGCTGAGTTCAGGACATTGGTCCACCAGAGACCTCCTGACCCCACGTAATATCAAACGGCAAAAGCTCTCCCAGAGACCTCCACCTCAACAGTAAGACCCAGCTCCACTCAACAGCCAGCAAGCTACAGTGCTGGACAACCTATGCCAAACAACTAGCAAGACAGGAACACAACCCCACCCATTAGCAGAGAGGCTCCCTAAAATCATAATAAGGTCACAGAAACTCCAAAACACACCACCGGCCGTGGTCCTGCACACCAGAAAGACAAGACCCAGCCTCATCCACCAGAACACAGGCACCAGTCCCCTCCACCGGGAAGCCTACACAACCCACTGAATCAACCTTACCTACAGGGGGCAGACATCAAAAACAACAGGAACTACGAACCTGCAGCCTGTGAAAAGGAGACCCCAAACACAGTTAAGCAAAAAGAGAAGACAGAGAAACACACAGCAGATGAAGGAGCAAGGTAAAAACCCACCAGACCAAACAAATGAAGAGGAAATAGCAGTCTACCTGAAAAAGAATTCAGAGTAGTGATAGTAAAGATGATCCAAAATCTTGGAAATAGGATGGACAGATAGAATGAAACGTTTAACAAGGACCTAGAAGATGATGAACAACAAACAATGATGAACAACACTAAAGGAAATTAAAAATTCTCTAGAAGGAATCAATAGCAGAATAACTGAGGCAGAAGAATGGATAAGTGACCTGGAAGATAAAATAGTGGAAATAACTACTGCAGAGCAGAATAAAGAAAAAAGAATTCAGAACAGTCTTAGAGACCTCTGGGATGACATTAAATGCACCAACATTCGAATTATAGGGGTCCCAGAAGAAGAGAAAAAGAAAGGGATGGAGAAAATATTTGAAGAGGTTAGAGTTGAAAACTTCCCTAATATGGGAAAGGAAATACTCAATCAAGTCCAGGAAGCACAAAGAGTCCCATACAGGATAAATCCAAGGAGAAACACGCCAAGACACATATTAATCAAACTATCAAAAATTAAATACAAAGAAAAAATATTAAAAGCAGCAAAGGAAAAGCAACAAATAACATACAAGGGAATCCACATAAGGCTAAGAACTGATCTTTCAGCATAAACTCTGCAAGCCAGAAGGGAGTGGCAGGACATATTTAAAGTGATGAAAGGGAAAAAACTACAACAACGATTACTCTACCCAGCAAGGATCTCATTCAGATTTGACAGAGAAATTAAAACCTTTACAGACAAAGGAAAGTTAAGAGAATTCAGCACCACCAAACCAGCTTTAAAACAAATGCTAAGGGAACTTATCTAGGTGGGGAGACACAAGAGAAGAAAAAGACCTACAAAAACAAACCCAAAATAAATAAGAAAATGGTAATAGGAAAATACATATCAATAATTACCTTAAATGTAAATGGATTGAATGCCCCAACCAAAAGACAAAGACTGGCAGAATGGATACAAAAACAAGGCCCATATATATGCTCTCTAAAAGAGACGCACTTCAGACCTATGGACACATACAGACTAAAACTCAGGGGATGGAAAAAGATATTCCATGCAAATAGAAATCAAAATAAACCTGGAGTAGCAATTCTCATATCAGACAAAATAGACTTTAAAACACAGACTATTACAAGAGATAAAGAAGGACACTACATAATAATCAATGGATCAATCCAAGAAGAAGATAAACCATTGTAAATATTTATTCACCCAACATAGGAGCATCTCAATACATAAGGCAAATGCTAACAGCCATAAAAGGGGAAATCGACAGTAACACAATCATAGTAGGGGACTTTAACATCCCACTGTCATCGATGGACAAATCATCCAAAATGAAAATAAATAAGGAAACACAAGCTTGAAATGATACATTAAACAAGATGGACATAATTGATAGTTAAAGGACATTCCATCCAAAACCACAGAAGGCACTTTCTTCTCAAGTGCTCATGGAACATTCTCCAGGATAGATCATATCTTGGGTCACAAATCAAGCCTCGGTAAATTTAAGAAAATTGAAATCATATCAAGTATCTTTTCTGACCACAATGCTATGAGACTAGATATCAATTACACAAAAAAATAGTAAAAATTACAAACACATGGAGGCTAAACAATACACTACTTAATAACCAAGAGATCACTGAAGAACTCAAAGAGGAAATCAAAAAATACCTATAAACAAATGACAATGAAAATATGACGACCCAAAACCTATGGGATGAAGCAAAAGCAGTTCTAAGAGAGAAGTTTATAGCAATACAATCCTACTTCAGGAAACAAGAAACATCTCAAATAAACAACCTAACCTTACACCTAAAGCAATTAGAGAAACAGGAATCAAAAAACCCTGAAGTTGGCAGAAGGAAGGGAATCATAAAGTTCAGGTCAGAAATAAATGAAAAAGAAATGAAGGAAAGGATAGCAAAGATCAATAAAACTAAAACCTGGCTCTTTGAGAAGATAAACAAAATTGGTAAACCATTAGCCAGACTCATCAAGAAAAAAAGGGAGAAGACTCAAATCAACAGAATTAGAAATGAAACAGAAGAACTAACAACTGACACTGCAGAAAAATGAAGAATCATGAGAGATTACTACAAGCATCTATATGCCAACAAAATGGATAACCTGGAAGAAATGGACAAATTCTTAGGAAAGCACAATCTTCTGAGACTGAATTAGGAAGAGATAGAAAATATGAACAGACCAATCACAAGGACTGAAATTGAGACTGTGATTAAAAATCTTCCAACAAACAAAAGCCCAGGACCAGATGGCTTCACAGGCGAATTCTATCAAACACTTAGAGAAGAGCTAACACCCATCCTTCTCAAACTCTTCCAAAATATAGCAGAGGGAGGAACACCCCGAAACTCATTCTACGAGGCCACCATAACCCTGATACAAAACCAGACAAAGATGTCACAAAGAAAGAAAACTACAGGCCAATTCACTGATGAACATACGTGCAAAAATCCTCAACAAAATACTAGCAAACAGAATCCAACAGCACATTAAAAGGATCATACACTATGATCAAGTGGGGTTTATCCCAGGGATGCAAGGATTCTTCAATATACGCAAATCAATCAACGTGATACACCATATTAACAAATTGAAGGATAAAAACCATACGATAATCTCAATAGATGCAGAGAAAGCTTTCAACAAAATTCAACACCCATTTATGATAAGAACGCTGCAGAAAGTAGGCATAGAGGGAACTTACCTCAACATAATAAAAGCCATATGTGACAAACCCAAAGCAAACATCATTCTCAATGGTGAAAAACTGAAACCATTTCGTCTAAGATCAGAAACAAGACAAGGTTGTCCACTCTCACCACTATTATTCAACATAGTTTTGAAAGCTTTAGTCACAGCAATCAGAAAAGAAAAAGAAATAAAAGGAATCCAAATCGGAAAAGAAGTAAAGCTGTCACTGTTTGCAGATGACATGATAGTATACATAGAGAATCCTAAAGATACTACGAGAAAGCTACTAGAGCTAATCAATGAATTTGGTAAAGTAGCAGAATACAAAATTAATACACAGAAATTCTTGCATTCCTATACACTAATGATGAAAAATCTGAAAGAGAAATTAAGGAAACACTCCCATTTATCATTGCAACAAAAAGATTAAAATACCTAGCAATAAACCTACCTAAGGAGACAAAAGACCTGTATGCAGAAAACTATAAGACACTGATGACAGAAATGAAAGATGATACAAACAGATGGAGAGATATACCATGTTCTTGGATTGGAAGAATCAACATTGTGAAGATGATATACTACCCAAAGCAACCTATAGATTCAATGCAATCCCTATCAAACAACAAATGAAATTTTCACAGAAGTAGAACAAAAAAGTTCACAGCTTGCATGGAAACACAAAAGACCCTGAATAGCCAAAGCAATCTTGAGAAAGA